>NC_136059.1:2104043398-2104491459 GCF_964261635.1 Lissotriton helveticus | reverse complement strand
GTTTGGCTTTATCAAAACATGTCGTGTTTGGTGTCATACACATTGGAATACTCTCCCCTTGCCAGTCCTGGTAATGGGGATAGCATCCCACCCTTCTAGAGGGTGCAGGCATGTTACTTTACTAAAACACGGTTAATCCTAACCAGAGCCCCAGCATCACAAAATGGATGCTGCTGCCACAGACACATGTCTGGCCTCCTCCTGCTGACCGAAACTCAGCAGAGGACGCCTGGACAAAGGGTTTCCTGTCACAGGGAGGTGTCACACCACCCCAGACAGGAGATAGTGGATTGTAGCAGGGAGGGTTGAATGAAACTAGACACTGCCTGGGGCGCACAAGGTGTCCCTGGGCAGATTCCAGTCAAACCGGTTCTGGGGCACTCCTGCCCCAGTCTTGGAGCGAAGCTGGACAAAGGGAAAGGGGTGTAACCACCCCCTCCCAGGTCCCACCCATAGGAGGGACCTAGCAGGTAATCCAACCCCCAGATTTGGAATATAGGTGGGAGCAGTGCCACTGCACATCAGATTATCCTGACTGAAACTTATGAAACAAAACTCTGGAACCTTCGACATCCCACTCCTCGTGGAAGACTGAAGAATCTCCCTTGTGGTCAAGGAGTGACCACCCTGTGCAAACAGGCACCATCCAGCACCTCAACGTTTGCTTTGTTGCAGTTCCCGCCGGAACTCGAGCGACAGAGATCGACAAGACCCAGCGTGCCTGCCTTCTAACAGCCCGATCCACAGTCCCTGCAGAGCTGAGACCCGTGGAGGCGACCTGAAGCGTGGGAGCGGCCATCTTGGAGAAACAACGAAGCGCTGACCGTGCAGCATCCGAGGCCCCCTCGAAGCTGTGCATTGGAGTCTGAGAAGCTCCAGCCCCGAGCAGCTTGTGCACCGAAGCTCACCCCTCCACACTCGACGAGTGCTGCGTGGGGCCCTTTTGCATTTTCCTGCTCGGCGCGTTGGTCCGGTCGCTTGCCTGTTGGCTAGTGGCCCCAGTACCGACGAAACCTTGAATTTACACAGCTAGTCTGGTTGCTCCAGACTGGCACTCGCTCCCCTGAAAAGGAGCACCCGCTCAGACCTTGCTGGTCCGAGTGTTAAGCCATCTTCGATTCCTGCGTGGGTTGCATTTGCCAAGGCCTGTTGACTCCGATCTTGAAGCCGACACCGCCGACAGTGAGAGCATTCGTGGGACAGCTCGTGATTCACTCCAGGACATCCTCGGTGCCCCAGAGACCACGTGGCAGCGGAGAGAAGCTACACGACATCGACCTGATTGCGCCCGACATTGCCTGGTTCCTTCCTGGTCACTGGCTAGTGACCCAGACTCTGTCCCTTCTGCTTTCAGGTACTCTACAACTTCGATCCACCCTTGGATCGCACTGGACACTTCTCTTCTGGACGCCTGCAGCATCTTCATCGCCAGGCACCCTAGATCTTCGTGACGAAACCCGACACACCTTTGCACCTGTGCACCTGCTTCCTGTGGGTGAGGTAACTCTTAAACGCCGGTGCTCCTGTAGTGTTTTACACCTCTAGTGTCTAAGTCTAAAGTTTTGTCCTTCTAGGCCAGTCGGAAGACTCTTAAAACTGTAACTCGATAACTTTTACGCACCATTGACTTTGCATTGGTGCATGCTTGTGCTTTCTGCACTGCACCCGAATTCCGCGGTCTACTTCCGCCCTAACTGCTGTTAGTGCATCGTAGTCCAAGCGATTCCCAAGGCCCTAGGCCTTACCCCAGATCGATTAGTGACTGTTATACCACTTTATTGATATATGGTTTGAGTGGCCACCGGCCTCATCCAAAACGTGCAACTTGTCTATGTTTAACTGTGCTTTTATTTAAACGCTTGTGCTTCATTGCTCATAAAGAGTAGTGGGGATTATTCTAAGAATAAATACATATATTTTGATAATATATAACTTGTGTGGTGTTCTTTCATTTGGTATTACAGGATTGTATATGGTAAAACAGCTAGCTTTACTCGCCCTTTGAAGTTAAGCCTTTAAGGCTGCTTAGTCCATGCTACCCCTAGGATAGCTTGTCTATAAGGTTGACTTACAACTACCACCATAAGGGATTGTTTGGACTGATATAAGGTGCACCCAGAACTGGAGACATCATACATCAGGCCAACTTCTCACATTGGTGAGCAGCGGTACGGATTCGAGCTTTGCTGTTGTTTTACCTTACAATCTTATATCAAATTGAAAGATCACATTAAGTACCATAGGTACATATAAATAAAAGCTTAGCATATTTAAGTTCTACTGAGCTTAGTAGTTGTAGGTAGAAGGGCTTAGCACACCCTGACTACAACTCACTAGCAAGGTACAGTAGGAAAACACTTAGTGTAGGTAGGTGCATCACTTGCACCACACTAGAGTCATGTCTGGCACAGGTGAAGCTACAGCCTCTCTATCTGTGACGGTTGACCCTCCACAGGCAACCTCCAACTATGACAGATTCAGCCACAGAGACTTGAGTGCCTTGTGCACTGCAAGGAAGCTGAGAAACGGTCACAACCCTACCATTCCAATCATGATAGCCATCCTAGAAAGGGATGACCTTGAGAAAGCTAGAGTAGCTCCCTCAGGATCAGGAGAAGGAGTGAACCCCCTGGATAATGAGAACACCTCCCCAGAAGCAGAAAATGAGGAGGTAGACCCTGAATCTAATGGTGAAGAGTCAGATCATGATCAAGGGGTTATCCAGGTACCAGTGGTGAGGCTTAGCCAAGCCAACATTGACCGACATGGAAATGGAGAGGGCCAGCACCTCCCCAGAGTACATAACAGGATTCTCCCAGGCAATAGGAGAGAGAGAAGCCCTTCCAGGGATTCTCACATTTCTAGTGCCTCAAGGGAATCACAGAGAGGAATGACTTCCCCTCAAAGAAGAGAGCATAAGGCCAGGATGAGGGCAGTGAATCTCCAAATAGAAAGAGAGGAATTAGCCCTGGCCCAAGCTAGACTAGCTTTTGCAAGAGAGCAGAAGTTAAGTGGGGAGATCCCCACTGGTGGCAGCATTATCCCAAGAGATAAAGACAGGTCCTATGATCATAGAAACCTGAGTAAGATTGTGCCCCCTTACAGAGATGGGGATGATATCCACAAATGGATAACTGCTCTTGAGAGGGCTTGCATGGTACAGCAGGTCCCCCAAGATCAGTGGGCAGCAATCTTGTGGCTCTCCTTTTCTGAGAAAGGGAGAGATAAGCTCCTCACAGTTAGACCTGAGGATGCTAAAAACTACTCTGTCTTGAAGAGTGCTCTTATTGAAGGGTTTGGCCTAACCACTGAGCAATACAGGTTGTTGTTCAGAGACACCCAAAAAGCACAGACTCAAGACTGTAATGATTTTGTTGATTGTGCCACTAAGGCTCTGGAGGGTTGGTTGCAGGGAAGTAAAGTTTCAGACTATACAGGATTGTACAATCTTATAATGAGAGAACAGATCCTTAATAACTGTACACACCAGCTGTTGCATCAACACCTTGTAGACTCTGATCTGACCTCTCCCCAAGAATTGGGAAAGAAGGCAGACAAATGGGACAGAACAAGGGTTAAGCAGAAACCCCAGAACCAAGGAGGTGATCAGAAGAAAGCAGACCAGAAGGGTGGAGATAAGAAAGAAAAAGACCAGAAGTCTTCTACAGGTCCCCAAAATAGCAATAAGGAGGGTGGTTCCCAGAATGGTAACAAGAAAAAGAAGAATGATGGCCCAAAGAAACCTTGGTGCAACTTTTGCAAGTCCACTTCTCATTGGGGTAGTGAATGCACCAAAAGAAATCCAGCCCCTATCACTGCAGTCCCTAAGACACCTGCACCCCCTAGTACAGTTAGCAGTGGTAGTGCACAACCCAAGGCTATAGTAGGGTTAACCCTGGGTACTGAGATGGAGTCTGGCTTAGTCAGAATCCCTACTCAGGCAGTTCTGATCTGTGAGGGGGACATAGCTATGTCCTCTACTATAAGTCCTAATAACTTGGGCAAGTACAGGCAGACGCCTTTAATTAATGAGAAGCTGGCTCAGGCCTACAGGGACACTTGTGCCAGTGTCACTATGGTGACACCTAACTTTGTGGACCCTGAACAGATGATACTAGGTGAGAATTACCTAGTGACCAACGCAAGCAATGCCACTACTACACATAGTGTGGCTGTTAACTTCTCCTGGGGAGGGGTAACTGGCCTAAAGAAAGTTGTGGTTAGTACAGACCTCCCAGTTGATTGTTTGTTGGGCAATGATCTTGAGGAATGCTTATGGTCAGAAGTGGAGTACAGGACTCATGCAGAAATGCTAGGGATTTCAGCCCAAGTCCTTGCTGTAACCATGTCCCAGGCCAAGAAGTGCCTACCTGAACCTGTGGTGGATCTTGAAACAATAGACCAACCACAACCCAAGAGAAGGAGCAGGAGGGTCAAGGCAGTGCCTTCCCACTTGCCCCAGGTTGAGGATCAGACCTCACAGGAGGGTGATTCTGTGATCCAAGAGGAGACTGTCTCTGAAGAGCTTGAACCTGATCAGGTTGAGTTTCTGGGGACAGGGGGACCCTCAAGGGCAGACCTGGGGCAGGCTCAGTTGACTTGCCCTTCACTTGAACCCCTCAGACAGCAAGCTGCTGCTGGGAATGCTCAAGGTACCCATAGAGTGTATTACGATGATGGGCTCCTTTATTCAGAGGCTAGAGACCCCAAGCCTGGTACAACCAGGAGGTTGGTTATACCTCTGCAATTTAGGGGCTTCCTTCTAACCTTGGACCGTGATATTCCCCTTGCAGGACACTTAGGCCAGAACAAGACTTGGGACAGGCTTGTCCCTCACTTTCACTGGCCTCACATGTCAGAAGATACCAAGGAGTTTTGTCGCTCCTGTGTCACCTATCAAGCCAGTGGCAAATCAGGTGGCACCACAAAGGTCCCCCTTATACCTCTACCTGTGGTGGGGGTGCCCTTTGAGAGAGTTGGGATTGACATTGTTGGACCAATGGATCCCCAAACAGCATCTGGGCACAGATTTATACTGGTGGTAGTGGATCATGCCACCAGGTACCCAGAGGCAGTTCCCCTGAGGACCACAACAGCTCCTGTTGTGGCAAGGGCCTTACTTGGAGTTTTCTCCAGAGTGGGCTTTCCAAAGGAGGTACTGTCAGATAGAGGTACTAACTTCATGTCTGGATACTTAAAAGCAATGTGGAAGGAGTGTGGCGTGAACTATAAGTTCACCACACACTATCATCCTCAGTGCAATGGGCTTGTGGAGAGATTCAACAAGACCCTAAAGGGAATGATAAAAGGATTACCTGAAAAGCTCAGGCGTAGATGGGATATCCTTTTACCCTGCTTACTCTTTGCTTACAGAGAGGTCCCACAGAAGGGGGTTGGCTACAGCCCTTTTGAACTTTTGTTTGGCCTCCCTGTGAGGGGTCCATTGTGACTAGTGAAGGAAGGATGGGAGTTACCTCTCAAAAAGCCTAAACTTGATGTTGTGGACTATGTACTTGGTCTCCGCTCCAGGATGGCTGAGTACATGGAGAAAGCATCCAAAAACCTGGAGGCCAGCCAAGAATTACAGAAAGCTTGGCACGACCAAAAGGCTGTTCTGACTGAGTACCATCCAGGGCAGAAGGTGTGGGTGTTGGAGCCAGTGAGCCCAGCAGCTCTCCAGGAAAAATGGTCTGGACCCTACACCATACTGGAAAAGAAAGGAGAGGTCACCTACTTGGTGGATCTTGGAACCCCTAGGAGCCCCCACAGGGTGCTCCATGTAAACAGGTTGAAAGCATTTGTTGACAGGGAAAGCATGGGTTTACTCATGGCTACAGATGGGGAACAGGAGGAAGAGAGTGACCCTCTCCCAGACCTGCTTTCCCAAAACCCTGAAGATGGCTCAGTTGATGGAGTAGCCTTGGCAGGCAGCCTCACTGACCAGCAACAGATGGACTGCAGACAGGTTTTGCAGGCCCATAGACACATGTTTCCACTTACACCCAGTCAAACTAACTGGTGCACCCATGTGGTGGATACTGGTGACAGTCTGCCTGTGAAGAATAACATCTACAGGCAACCTGACCATGTCAGGGATTGTATAAAGGCTGAGGTGCAGAAAATGTTAGACCTTGGAGTGATTGAGCCATCAGAGAGCCCTGGGCCAGCCCAGTAGTCCTTGTGCCAAAACCTCATATCAAAGATGGGAAGAGATAAATGAGATTTTGTGTGGACTATAGAGGTCTCAATGCTTTCACTAGGACAGATGCTCATCCCATTCCAAGGGCAGATGAGCTCATTGATAAGCTGGCTTCTGCCACATATCTGAGCACATTTGATTTGACAGCTGGCTATTGGCAAATCAGGTTAGCTAAGGAGTCTAAAGCCAAAACAGCATTCTCTACCCCCAGTGGACATTATCAGTTTGTGGTGATGCCCTTTGGTTTGAAGAATGCACCTGCCACCTTCCAAAGGTTGGTGAATCAAGTCCTTTTTGGGTTGGACGACTTCTGTGCAGCATATGTAGATGGTATTGCTGTCTTTAGCTCTACCGGATCACCTGATCCACCTGAAGAAGGTTCTGGAGGCCCTGCAAAAGGCAGGCCTGACTATCAAGGCTACCAAGTGCCAGATAGGGCAGAGCAAGGTTGTGTACTTGGGCCACCTAGTAGGTGGAGGTCAAGTTCAACCATTGGAGAGCAAGATCCAGGCCATACAGGACTGGGCTCCTCCAACTACCCAGACACAAGTCAGAGCCTTCTTGGGCCTGACTGGGTATTACAGGAAATTTGTAAAGAACTATGGGTCCATTGTGACACCAATGAATGATCTGACATCCAAGAAGATGCCCAAAAAGGTTCAGTGGACAGTTAGCTGCCAAAGGGCATTTGATGACCTGAAGAAGGCCATGTGCTCTGCACCAATCCTTAAGAGTCCTGACTACTCCAAGCAGTTCATTGTTCAAACAGATGCTTCTGAGTTGGGGGTGGGAGCTGTGCTTTCACAACTTAATGTAGATGGTCAAGACCAGTCCATTGCTTTCATTAGCAGAAGGCTGACCCCCAGAGAGAAACGTTGGTCAGCCATTGAGAGGGAGGCCTTTGCTGTGGTTTGGGCCCTGAAGAAGCTGAGGCCATACTTGTTTGGTACTCACTTCCTAATTCAGACAGACCATAAGCCCCTCTTGTGGCTTAATCAGATGAAGGGTGAAAACCCCAAACTACTTAGGTGGTCCATTTCCCTACAGAGGATGGACTTTACAGTGGAGCACCGCCCAGGGACTGACCATGGTAATGCAGATGGTCTCTCCAGGTACTTCCACTTAGAACATGAAGACTTATCTGGTCAAGGTTAAGTTTAATGTCCTTGCGTTTGGGGGGGGGTTGTGTAGGAGAGTAGGGTCTGCTATCCTATGGGCACCCCCATTTTTGCTTTTTGCTTCACTGGTTTTCGACTTAATGTGGCTGTGGGCCTGCTAATCAGACCCCTAGCCTGCTGTTCTCTCTCTAAATTCACAGACATGTACTATAGGTACATAACCAATTTGGTACTGGACACCTTGTCAGCCCCTATCCAGGGCACTATAGGTGCCAAGGGCATAGGTGCATCCAAGGCCTACCAAGGGCTGCAGCATATCTTTTGCCACCCCTGGCTGGTACTTAAATCGACACAACTGGCTGTTCCCACAGCTGGGGCAAGGTGGTGTACTCACCCCTTGCTTAGATGTAGTATACCTATATCTAAACCTATATCTGGACACATCTATACCTATCAGTCACTCCTATGGCAGGCCTTTACAGTCCTGGAGGCAGAGTGCTTGGTTCGATGTGAGATGGTGCTCTAGCATGAGCTGAGCCTGACTGCAGTGTGGGACCAATTCCTTAATGCTGTTCCAGTGATACTGCCATACCATATACTCTTAAGTGCATTATAATCCTTACGGTTATTGCAACTCTGGTTTTGCTTTATCAAAACATTTCATGTTTGGTGTCATACACATTGGAATACTCTCCCCTTGCCAGTCCTGGTAATGGGGATAGCATCCCACCCTTCTAGAGGGTGCAGTCATGTTACTTTATTAAAACGCGGTTAATCCTAACCAGAACCCCAGCATCACAAAATGGATGCATCTGCCACAGACACATGTCTGGCCTCCTGCTGCTGACCAAAACTCGGCAGAGGACGCCTGGACAAAGGGTTTCCTGTCACAGGGAGGTGTCACACCACCCCAGACAGGAGATAGTGGATTGTAGCAGGGAGAGTTGAATGAAACTAGACACTGCCTGGGGCGCACAAGGTGTCCCTGGGCAGATTCCAGTCAAACCGGTTCTGGGGTACTCCTGCTCCAGTCTTGGCGCGAAGCTGGACAAAGGGAAAGGGGTGTAACCCCCCCTCCCAGGTCCCACCCATAGGAGGGACCTAGCAGGTAATCCAACCCCCAGATTTGGAATATAGGTGGGAGCAGTGCCACTGCACATCAGAGTATCCTGACTGAAACTTAAGAAACGAAACTCTGGACCCTTCGACATCCCACTCCTCGTGGAAGACTGAAGAATCTCACTTGTGGTCAAGGAGTGACCACCCTGTGCAAACAGGCACCATCCAGCACCTCGACGTTTGCTTTGTTGCAGTTCCCGCCAGAACTCGAGCGACAGAGATCGACCAGACCCAGCGTGCCTGCCTTCTAACAGCCCGATCCACAGTCCCTGCAGAGCTGAGACCCGTGGAGGCGACCTGAAGCGTGGGAGCGGCCATCTTGGAGAAACAACGAAGCGCTGACCGTGCAGCATCCGAGGCCCCCTCGAAGCTGTGCATTGGAGTCTGAGAAGCTCCCGCCCCGAGCAGCTTGTGCACCGAAGCTCACCCCTCCACACTCGACGAGTGCTGCGTGGGGCCCTTTTGCATTTTCCTGCTCGACGCGTTGGTCCGGTCGCTTGCCTGTTGGCTAGTGGCCCCAGTACCGACGAAACCTTGAATTTACACAGCTAGTCTGGTTGCTCCAGACTGGCACTCGCTCCCCTGAAAAGGAGCACCCGCTCAGACCTTGCTGGTCCGAGTGTTAAGCCATCTTCGATTCCTGCGTGGGTTGCATTTGCCAAGGCCTGTTGACTCCGATCTTGAAGCCGACACCGCCGACAGCGAGAGCCTTCGTGGGACAGCTCGTGATTCACTCCAGGACATCCTCGGTGCCCCAGAGACTACGTGGCAGCGGAGAGAAGCTACACGACATCGACCTGATTGCGCCTGACATTGGCTGGTTCCTTCCTGGTCACTGGCTAGTGACCCAGACTCTGTCCCTTCTGCTTTCAGGTACTCTACAACTTCGATCCACCCTTGGATCGCACCGGACACTTCTCTTCTGGACGCCTGCAGCATCTTCATTGCCAGGCACCCGAGATCTTCGTGACGAAACCCGACACACCTTTGCACCTGTGCACCCGCTTCCTGTGGGTAAGGTAACTCTTGAACGCCGGTGCTCCTGTAGTGTTTTACACCTCTAGTGTCTAAGTCTAAAGTATTGTCCTTCTAGGCCAGTCGGAAGACTCTTAAAACTGTAACTCGATAACTTTTACGCACCATTGACTTTGCATTGGTGCATGCTTGTGCTTTCTGCACTGCACCCGAATTCCGCGGGCTACTCCCGCCCTAACTGCTGTTAGTGCATCGTAGTCCAAGCGATTCCCAAGGCCCTAGGCCTTACCCCAGATCGATTAGTGATTGCTGTACCACTTTATTGATATATGGTTTGAGTGGCCACCGGCCTCATCCAAAACGTGCAACTTGTCTATGTTTAACTGTGCTTTTATTTAAACGCTTGTGCTTCATTGCTCATAAAGAGTAGTGGGGATTATTCTAAGAATAAATACATATATTTTGATAATATATAACTTGTGTGGTGTCCTTTCATTTGGTATTACAGGACTGTATATGGTAAAACAGCTCGCTTTACTCGCCCTTTGAAGTTAAGCCTTTAAGGCTGCTTAGTCCATGCTACCCCTAGGATAGCTTGTCTATAAGGTTGACTTACAACCACCACCATAAGGGATTGTTTGGACTGATATAAAGTGCCCCCAGAACTGGAGACATCATACATCAGGCCAACTTCTCACAGTTACTCAAGGACACATTCAGGCAGGATGTGGCGTAAAGGTCAGAGCTACCGACGTTGGATCTGGGAAACCGGGTTCAGTCTTGGTCCAACATCCTGAGATTCTGGGCAAATCACAATCACCCGTGCCTACCAAAAATGAATGTGTCCTTGTGTGACGTAACTGGTGCTCATGTAAGGCGCTCCAATACCTTCGGGTCGAGTTACCGCTATATAAAGCTGCATTTGTGATCCACCCCTAGCCGTAGCTCTTCAAATGGCAAAGGTGGCGACCGACCCCGTACTGGCGTTTCAGCTGCGATAACGTGTGATTGGCCATCACAGTCCCCAACATAGTTTTAGGTTCTGACACGTGACTGACTTGTCCCAACCTGTCCAGAAATCAGTCCAGGGTAGGAGAAGAGATAATCTGAAGAGCGGGTACCATCTGGTTCTGTGCTGCTGCGTCTGCTGTCTAAACTCCTCCCCCGGCTGCTGCGGTGGGGTTACTGCCGGTCACGGCTCAGCGCGCCAGCCTTCCAGAGAATCGCTCAAACTGTCAATCAGCTGCTAAACACTGCACAGGCGTGAGCACAAAACACTAACGTAGAAACGTGCACTCGTACAACTTGCAAACAATGTGCAAATGTGTACCGCCATAATATGTAAACCAAAATGTGCACTGATACAACTGTATGCAAACGTGCAACATCATAAAGTGCAAAGAAGCAAGCCAACAAAATTTAGATATAATGCAAATAAACACAATCATAACATCTGCTCCAACAATGTTTACTATTTGGAACAGGGGGAGCAGGTTCGAGTCTCCACATCCTGTGATTCTGAGAAAATCTATTAATCTCCACGAGCAAACAAATAAAACAGTTTGTCCGTCTGTAATGCAACTGGTGCTCATGTAAAGCGCTCCAATACCTTCCGGTCGAGTTAGCGCTATATAAAACTGCATAATAAATACATAAATAAAGTGTTCTGGAAGATCCTTGACATATAGTAACCAATAGCTGCCATGCTTTCTGGTCGTGTTAACTGTGTTTATGGGATGCACAGGCAAGACTTTATAAAACCAGCAGGATCTGCGAAACTGTGTACATAATACTCTTTCTGACTCATCGAAAACCTAACGTCACAGTGTTTTTCCGCAGTCTCTTAGAGCATTGGCCAGGAATCGCGTGGGGATTTGGCTGCCTGTGGCGGGTGGAACAGGGCTGACTCTCCAATTGATGGCCCAGGCGCCAAAGGTAAGGGGAGAATTCTCTGTAGCAGGACTTGAGAGAGACGCCTAGCCATCGCAACATCGGGTTAGACATCCGCAGTCTGCATTTTGAATGAGTCTTTTTACTCTTTACCATATAAAACATTCTTTTTTTGATCAGTGTATAGTGGAGAAGAGGATGTGGAATAAAGGTGAGAACTGCCGACTCTGAAACTGGGGAACCAGGTTCGAGTCGCGGTGTCTGCCTCCAATATCTTCGGGTCAAGCTAGCAAGACTGCAAAATAAACAAGTATGAGTTAGTGCAAATGGGCTGTGTCACGCAGCAGTTCTGTGACGCGATCTGTAGCCGGGGAACCACCCGGTCTGTGCGTTCGTCATGTAAGCGTCACCTCCTGCTCCCTACCTTCTGCTCTCAATCTACGAGACTCTCCGCCCGGACGTGGATGCTCTACCCTCCTCCCCCCAAGTCCTGCCCTCTGTGATGCAGCTCCACGGCTCTCCTTCCTGCTCCTCTCCCAGGCTCCTCGACGCTGGTGTGCGGTGTTGTTCGGTGCTGCGGTGAGTACCACTCTGACCTACTCGGCATCCAACAGGGCTCTGCGATGGAGCCTTCTTGGTCCCTCGTGATTGAACCCCATCGGGTTCACTTTGCTGTTTTTAATAATATTGCGCACGCTGTGGTTAAAGCACACTTTGAAGACTTTTATTTCTTGTATGCCTTTAATAAGGAACACTTCGCGCGCTCAGGCATCTGAAAAAATCTGTGGCGGAGAGGGGAGGGAAAGTGAAACTAACTGCAGGAGGTTTGCAAGGGAGACAGGAGATGGACACAGCGAGCGCGTGTTGAAGCGCGCAACCTGATCCGATTCCAGCATGCTGCGCGTGCCCATCTCCTGTCTCCTGGGAAGCAGAGACCGCGCTTTCGCGCTGTAATCGCCTGGTGCGAGACCTAAAAAGCACTGTACAGCCAGTGCTGACTGCATCATAGCACTTTTTTCCCTGCCCCCCTCCATTGTTGGTGTTACCCCATGCCTGCCCTGCCTGCCACCCATCCCGCAACATTTAAAACAAGCATTGGCATAGCCAATAGGTCTCGCCTTACAAGCGCTTAGCCAGAGCTTTGTGAACCAACCGGTGCCTAAGAAGAAAAGAGAGCGTTTGATGTATCCAACGATTGGAGATCTTGTAAGTGTGGATTCAAACGATACAAAGACCGTAATGTTTTAGGAAAAATGTGTGGTGTTTTCAACTTTAGAAGGCTAAGGGACTGAGATGGTGCAAATAGCAATGTATGCAACTTTAGGCTGAAGCAAAGTTCTGTGTTTTCATTGTGTAGTTTGCATGAAGGTGCGTGCAGACATGTCCAGTGCGCCACAGGCGCACATGCACGTCGCGATGCTCACTGCTTGAAGGTGCTTGCAGATACCGTCTAGTGGCGCCGTATGCACACACAGCCACACACACATATTGGTCGCGAGTGGCCCACGCATAAACCCCCCTCTCTTGCACCAGTTACATGAAATCCGCCTGCACCTATTTTCTAGGGTGATAAAGTACTATTCAGGCATGCGAACGGAACAGAGACCTTTTACTATTTCCCTTCATTTCAAAACATTATTTATTTTTTCCGCATGTTTGTAAAAGTGTAAAGTCAAGGTTATGTAACTGTCTAGAAGTTCCCCCCCAAAGTAGCGCAGTTTTCAGCTGGGGTGCCCCATTAGTAAGGCCTCCGTGGTGCAAGGTGAAACTGTGTCTATCCGCTCAGCGTCGTCTTGCTTTGTGCAAAGCGCAACGGCCGATTAGTGCATATTCAGTCAGAGCACTGAGTGTCTGGATGGAGTGAATGAATGCCTGTTGTTTGATATACTTACGAACACACATGTTTCTGGCTGCGGTGAGAGCTACAGTTGCATTCCAGATAAAATGCACTGCCTGTTTGGGTTAGAGGTCGTCGTGTTTTATAAACGGATTTTCGAAATTTGAACAGGGTTCCAAGAAGCAATTTTGAGTGTTTTAAAACTCAAGTTCAATGTGAAATTCTTAAAAGCAAGATGGAGATACGCCTTTTGAGGAACTGATTACAAGAATACCTCTTCTTTATTTGAAAATCACCCCTGAAGTTGGACGATAGCTATTTGTCATTCCTGCCCAGCGCGAGGACCGCAGTTGTGGGTGAATGAAGTTTGTCTGAAATGTGATGTTCCCAGGTACGGTTCGGACAGGGTGGACCAGCTGAAGCGCACAGCCATCGCACCCCCTTTGAAAGCGTCACGTCCATTTAAAGGGGGTTCACGTCTGCATGATATTTTAGATGCAAGGGTCTAAGTGGCCCAAATTAGCGCCATCCAGGGCTTTGACGCTGCTCCCTTTATGTGTTCTAGTGTATTCACGATGCCAAACACAGCATCTTAATTAGTTTCAGTGGTCTTGCAGTAAATACGCACAACTGTATCTGCGATCATTTTTAGGAAACGTGATACATGAGTGAAATGTATTGTAAGTGAAAAGTGCAGTTGCCTAAGTGTTTTCTTTCTCCCTTGAGTGGCTTCACGTAATCAGATTTTGGTTAATTAGTGCAGGCTGTGGGAGAGAGATTTGAAGCTCTGCTGTTGGCCGTGCAGCGTGGGTTCTGCAAACACTGGGCCCTATCTCAAGTGATTCAAAGTAAAAAATGTCTACAAAGGGATTTCACTTGTACTATAATTGTTCTTTTGTTTCAATTAGTTATGAAACTAATATCAGCAAAAACGTTATTCTGATATTCACTTTTTTAAATGTACCCTTTTCAAATTTAATATGCTAAAATCATATAAATTCATTTTATACAAATAGGATCTTCCGTGTGCTGTGTTTTTTGAAAATTGCATTTACTGTGGTTGTCCTGGTGGACACTTTGGAGTTTGATTGTACATGGCTCATAACTAATTGAAACAAAAGAACAAATATAGTACAAGTGAAATCCCTTGTAGACATTTTTTACTTTGAATTATTTATTGCCTAAGCCTACAAGGGTATATTGGGTTCTCCATTTTCTGTAAACTATCTCAAGTGAAGCACTTGGGATCTTACGATGGAGGGAGGAAGGCCATGTGCTTGCCGTCACCTGGCAGTTTTATAACAAGCAAGGTACACAAACCGAAGGAAAACAGACAAGCCTTCCGCTAAAGTGAAAGCGACTGCGCTGTGTTTAATTAGGAGCCTGATCCACGACGAGGAATGCAGCTGCCACCCTGCGCACTGCTGCTTGCTCCCTAGAGCAAAACGCTGTGGGAGTAACATATTGGAAAGGAGGTGGGACATGCACCCGCCTTTGGCCATTTGCATGCTTTCATTATTGAAAGACACACGCAAAGGCCAATCCAATTTGTGGGAGGAGTCAGACATACAAACAGAGAAGTTTAAAGTGCTTACAAGACGCCTCCCATAGAGCAGCGCATGCGTGCTGCGCTAGGCTCGACCTAAAAAAAACCACTATGATGCAGCCAGCACTGGCTGAGTTTTTTTTACTCTCAGCCATGCTGCACAGAAGCTATACTGTTGTACAACATGGCTAAAAGACGTTGACAAAATGAATAGCACTTTCGCAGGCAAGATGCATAGGCTTTGCCAATGCTTGTTCCTGATTTTTGTGGTTTCAACCTTCTTACAGTGTGCGGTGGAAACTGGTGTGAAACCGGAAATCTCTACATTATTGGAAAGGAGACTGAGTTCTGAATTCAATAAGGGGTTATTTGTATAGCTTCCTCAAGGCTGTCCTAAAGAAACTAATTGTTGAAATGAAAATAAGAAAAAAAAGCAATTGATGACAACGTTTTCATGTGTAATTTTATTTGTCTCAGTGCGAAATTTCCAAAAGTAATATATTGTTATGTCCAATACACTCTTTTGATCGCGGAGATATGTAAGGTTTGTGGGTACTTGAAAAACACAGAATACACAGAGCCAACAAATGAGCTACAGCTTATAATGATTTTTCATTGTGTGCCGAGTAAATATCAATTGAAATGGTAAAATATAATGTATGAAAAATGGGCATGGAGTAAATCTATGTATTTCTTAATTCTGCACAAGATACATGGTTTCAGAACTGTTGCTATTTGTACATATCTGAAATTGGGTACCCTTACTGTTGTGTGATACAGGGGACAATTTGCAGAATGTCTGCTATGTTGCATACTGGCTTATATTAGTAGGCCATTAATGCAAAGAAATTCTGTTGGTAATAACAAATGTGCCACTATTCTGTTTTTCCACAAGTCTCCCTATAGAAAAGTTACATTACTTGTGAAGCTGAGCTTAGCGACTGCAATCCAAAACACCCCCAAAAAAAGACCTAGAGTTGTCACTGTAATGTTTCACTATCAACGTACAGAGGGAGAGGGGGAGGACTGACCACCATACATCCTCTCTAGATTAACACTTCAGCACACAAGCTTCGGTAGCTCCAAATTACAGAACAGTAGACCATCTCCCAATTAGGGAGTGCAGGTTGAAGTCCAAAAGGTGGACTTTACAGAATTCCTGTCAAAGCTCAAGGAAAAATCATTCTTATGGAAGAGGAAGCCTCACACACATTTTTGTGTCATTTTTCATCATCGGCAACCTCTCCCACCCTGGTAGGACAATACCACTAGAGAGGACTCAACTTCCTGACTGACTCTGACAGGAGGAAGTTCTTAGATAAAAGCTACTGGGCAGAGGCGGGATCCAGATACACTAAAATTACCTTGAGATTCCCATGTATATTACCTTTAATAATAGGACTTGATGTATACCTAAAACCAAGTTGAGATGGTACATTTGAGGAACAATGGCTCAACCTGTCTCTCTAAGCCAAGATTTTTTTGCCTTAAGGCTTAGCTTTAACAGGTCTGGGATATTCTTCAGGGCTGTAAATCCCTAACTTTCTAATCAGCGAGACACATCTAATAATACAGTACAGAAGATCAAACCTAGGTGAGTCCTACCCGAGTATCTGAAAGAGGTACATTAAACCTAAATTATCGGGGATGTCGGAATCATTGTCAGTGGGGGTGGTGTCCTTTGTAGTCACATTCGTCTTTTGGGGTGGGGTCATGGCTCTTTAGTAGGCTGGGCCACACCCACTCCTTTGTCTTTTTAGATTTCCCTTGTGTCTAGTGGGCTTTCTGCACTCCAGGTTTCCCCCCAAATTGCCCCTTGGGGCAGAAAGATTGTTGGCCCATTTTGGTGTGGGCATATGGCCTAGAGCTAGGGTGAAACACACCCCACCCCTTTTTTGCCAGAGTGTAAAATCCCTGGTGTATTGTAGGCTTTGTACATCACACCCAAAGGGTAGATTAAGGGCAACTCTTCAATCAGGGCTAACTACCTGGGTGCCCAACCAGGGCCACAATACCCCACGGGGACGCAGACCTGTTGCTTCTTATGGGTTAGGGATATGGCCTAATGTCAGGGCGTGCTGCCACCCCCCCTTTTTTCTTGGGAGGGGTGACATTTTTAAATCGTGTGTGCCAATTGGGCTTTCTATCTCTCCATCCCTTTGGTGGTAAGCCCTCAATCTTAGTCTCAAGGGGCATAATGTGTGCATTGCCCCTTCAGGAGCGGGAGCCTAGCTGATTCTTAGTGGGCCACCCCACCCCCCCCTTTTTTGTTTTTTGTTTTTGTGGAGCCACTGTAAAGTCCCCGGTGTCTAGTGGGCTTTCTACCTCCCTAGTGGGCAGTTTAATGGGTAAATCTCCTATTTTCCTCGGGTGGGGACGGGAAGACTCTGTTTCCACTTCAGTGGTGGGTATATTGGAGGGTATTGGCCAATGCCAGGTGCCCTTTTGTTCACAACAGTGTAAAATCACTTGTACCTAATGGCCTTTTGTACTCCAACTGCCTAAGGGAGGGGGCCTGGGGCAGAAAGATTGTATTGATCCATTTAGGGTGAGGCATGGTCAGATGCCAGGTTGGGCTGCCCCATCCATTTCTTTTAAAAAAAAGAAGGTGTCTAGTGAGCTATTTACCCACCTGTGTGCTGATTGGTGGACAACCCCCCTTCACCCGGTTTGCTTCCAAGGGGACAGAATGTCTGTATTACCCCCTTTGGAGTGGGGGCATGGTCTTGTGCCAGGTATGGCTGGCGCAACCCTTAAAAGTTTGTATTTTAAAGAAATCTTTGGTGTCTAGTGGGATTCCTACCTTTATCCCAGGTGGAGATTATTGGGAAAACCCCCAAGCTGTTTCCCAGGGTGGCAGAAAGATTGTACATACTCCTTTGGGCTGGGGACATGGCCCTGAGCAAAATTTGACTGCCTCTCCCCCTTTTTTGATTTTACTTCAATTCACTGGTGCCTTTCTGCCGGTGGAGGGAGATTTGGAGTAAACACTCAGAGGGGGGAGGATATATATATATATATATATATATATATATATATATATTCACTGAAAAAAACATAGGTTTTACACACGTTATAGTTAGGAAGTAGCATTTACAAAACCTATGAAATTCACTGAAAAAACCATAGGTTTGACACCAGTTGTAGTTAGCTGGAAATTTTAGTGATATAAAACCAGTGAAATTCCACGTTATAGTTAGTTGGACTCAATATAACTTGCGCGTGTAATGCACTGCTGATGACGTCACATATTACATCACTCATGACATGGTCAGTGACATCACTCATGACATCACTGATGACACCATCCTTGTGACAGAGTGACAGACCTCCTTTCACTGTAATGTAACCCTTGAAACAAATATTCAAAAATAGAAACTAAAATTTACAAAAAAATGGAGATAGCCATACCACTTACAACAACCAATTCAATAATTCCACCATCTATATACACATGCACTCATTCACCAACAGTTCAATATAGTCACTCATACATATACTGACTCATCATATGTAGTGATACACCTATACATCCTGTTACACACCGACAGTCATCCAAAAGTTACTCACACACATACTCACACATGCAAATTAACTATTCAACATCCATTTATTTGCATATACAGCTATACACACACTACCACTTTACTTCTAAGGAAACTTACACATACTTACTCTCTTAAACAATCACTTATAGAAACACATACTTATTTAAACAGGAACTCCTGCAATCCCTCACTCTCACATATATTCACTTATATACATCAATATTCACATATACTAGATTAAAACATATGTAGTTACTGATAAAGACACTAGTGAGACAGTAATTCACTCACTAACATACACATATACACACTCATCCACCCATACAGTCCTGCACATATGCTGTATTCAAAACACATACAAACAGAGAGTCAGTCATTCATGTATCTATGTGCTAAGTAACACCCCCACCAAACATATAGACACTCATATTGATATTAAAAAAACATCTAATAACCCATATACCTACACATGTAGCTACTCACCAACCCATGCAGCCACTTATACACAAAGTGAAACATTAATACATATGTTTAAATATTTAAACATTACTCACTAATATTTATTTTTCAGAAAGACACACATTCACTGGATGGTGTCATCAGTGATGTCATGAGTGATGTCACTGACCATGTCATGAGTGATGTAATATGTGACGTCATCAGCAGTGCATTACACGCGCAAGTTATAGTGAGTCCAACTAACTATAACGTGGAATTTCATTGGTTTTATATCACTAAAATTTCCAGCTAACTACAACTGGTGTCAAACCTATGGTTTTTTCAGTGAATTTCATAGGTTTTGTAAATGCTACTTCCTAACTATAACGCGTGTAAAACCTATGGTTTTTTCAGTGAATTTCATTGGTTTTTAAAATGCTAATTCAGAAATATCTCGTGTATACAACCTATACTTTTGTCAATAAAGTTCTGGCAATATTTTTTCCGGAAACAAGCCGTTTTCTTCACTGTTCAAGTTGCATAGAGACTCCTTGTAAAGCGATACAGAATTAGAAAGTCTGTACCTTGCCTTTTTTTCAACGCATTAAAATTTGCCTGTAAATAAAAATTGCCTTTCTAAACTTTCGTGCACGACCCGGTGTGCGCACTCTCGGCAACAGTTCTCAATAAAATGGATAGCGCATTTCCAGGCTTTCGTGCGCGACCAACTGTGCGCACCCGCCTATATATTTCGTGAAAACTTTGCAATCTGAACTTATTGAATTTCTTCATAGACCCATCAAAGAACTTATACTACGTCAAAGACACTAAACCTAGGCTTCTTTTTTATTACTATGAGAATTTTCATTAAATGGAGCCGAATGTCTTTTTAAACTTTCGTGTGTGACCGAATGTACACACCTTGGTATTTTTAAAAAAAATATAAAAGATTTTATACTTTAACAATTGTATGCTTGAATCGAGCTCAGAAGATATATTAAATCCGGATGTGTTTGGATTTACTCCTTTACACGTTTTGAAACTTAGCTGAATTAGACCGCTACTTCCAAATGGCGTACGTGACCAGATACTGTCACCGCCTACACGTCCCGAGAGGCGCATGTGAAGTCATGTGACTCGAAAACAACACTTCCAATTGGTTCTTAGTAGTTTCTATTCTGCAATTTACACGGAGGACTCCACCCACTTCCCTCACTATCTTTTGTACTCTCAAAAGAGAACAACGTTCAACATCTTTCGGAAGACTTTCTTTTCACGCGATAATGTGAAATACTGAGATTGTTACAGGATTTTCTATCAGACATGTGTTCCCATTGCTGTAGAAGCAATAACACCGTGGAAAATTCCACCGATAGCAGTAATATTTTTAACGCCGAGCACCGGCGATTTTTATCACTTAGAAGCCTTCCTATTATGAAGGTTTATCTCCTAAGTCTCTGATTCTCAAACTGTGCAACGCGGCTCCCCTGTGTGCCGTAATGAAGTGCTAGGGGCGCCGCCCACACTCTAGTGTGACTAACCATCTATAAATTCCACAGACATCTCTACCCTGTTATCTACAATTGTGAACATCAAAAGGAGCTGCGCTACGCCCCTGTGAGAGGCCTCACTCCCACTGCTGCAACAGCTTGGCAGTCCTCCAGATGCACAGGAACAGCCCCTCCGATCCATTGAAGTTCTGTGTCGGTCTCAATACCACTTACGAAATGAAAATAAGCACTGAAGAATATTCAAGTATGTAGTACTCCTCCTGCTACAGCATACAAAATGCATTCTATTACCTATAAAAAAGTCAAACACCCACGCTACAATCATATAGAATACTTCCTCTAAAGAAGCCTGTGAATAACTTTAAAACATCAGGTTAACCTTTTTTTACTCTCATCATTGTCAAAAATTTTAAATGAAACGGTTTACATTTTTACTTTTTATTTCCAGTAAATTTTTAAAATAAATGTTTATAGTTCCATAGGCTCAAGCAGGTCAGCTTCCCACCCAATGTCATACAAATCTGACAAATCGGCATCCTCATCATGTTCTTCATCATCCTCAGGATTTAAATCATCTAAGGGATCTACTTCCACTGACGTTTCAATGACAAGTTCAACGATAAGATCGACATCAACGGATTGCTCATTATCACTCATGGTTGATGTTGTCATTATCTTTAAAGAAAGAGAAGAACAATAAGATGTTGCAGAGTAAGAGACAAATCTCAGAGACTATAATAGTAAAATTGTTTAACAAGAATAACATTTTGCAGCTATTATTTAGCCATGTCCAGCGATGCTGAGGAGGTGAGGCCTATGTCCAAGTTTTCAGTGAACAGGACTCATCTCTTCTTAACCTTGGATAAGCCTCACCAACTCTGTGTCCCCTGCTCATACTTAAATGTAAAGAGGCAGATTTATGTTAACTGGCGCATCCCCAGAGATGCACCAGTTAATGTGCACCACTGCTCTGCCACCCATGATGTGCCGCATTTACAATGTGGAGCACCATTGAGTAAAAACAGCACAGATGCGTCACGCATCTGTGCCGCAAAAGCGGCGCATTGCAGGAATCACGTCGCAAGTGCAACATGTCTACTGCAATGCACAGTAGCAAGCCACACATTGCATGGTGCATCACTCCTTATGCCTGTTTCAAACAGGCGTAAGGATTTGATTCAGCAATGCTATAAAGCTGACTCAGTGAAATCTTCTAAATTTCACTGTGTTAGTTTTACAGGGCTTTCATACATGCACCTCTCGCTATTTTGTCGGTTTTGGCGCGTTTTTTTCCCTTACACAATAGCATAACAGAAACGTGATAGTGCTTCGCATGCAGAGAGCTGATTGATAAAGACATAATGTCTAACCACTAGCATTTTTATATATCGTTCCTAAACTGAAAGGCCAGAGACCTTCTTCCATTTATTAAAATATAATATACTTCCTCATAAGAGTGTATAATTAATTTTGCAAAACCATATTCATTTTTCATCAACTATACCGTTTGTATTCTATGTACTACTGACTATACCGATTACTTTGTTTTTTGCAATGTCTCTACTCGTATTAGATTAGAAACTTGCCTTGAAAACAGTGCATTCTGAATAAACATTTCAAATATACACGTTCTCTCTTTTAATCCATACCCCTCTCACCCTACACCCACCAATGCAGGCCGCGTCCAGAAACCGCACTCTAATTTTGTCGTGTGACAGAAAGTTTACGAATTCATTAACCATTAACATTTTTTCACGACGGTATCACATGTAATGTACCATTTCTCTCTCTATCTGCATTATCTGTCTCTCTGCTAATATCATTTTTTCACTTCATAAACAACTTCTCTCATTATATATAAAGGCTTCAAAATCACACAAATAATTACTCTTTATATTAAACATATTTTATACTTCATATTTCACATTTAAATTAAAAATAGTTTTAGAAATACAACACATTATGACAGCCAAAAATGACTTTAGTTTCAAACTATGAGGAAAATCAATCATTGTTTGTGAGTAAACCATATTTTACGGTACATGACAAAACAAAGAGTTACAGACTTACCTTTACCAATGCTTTGTACGATGTACAACAGTGACAGTCACAAAATAGATATTCGTTTGACGGAATCTCAATTATGCTGCTATCACTGCAACCAAAATTCTATGGCACAGATATACAGTCAATACAGACTCATATATGTCTCTTCAGCCAATCATATTTCCTCCCGCAAAATTTTGTATTCAAATTTACATTTCAGTTGGTTGTCCCTCACAATATTTTCAATGTCACATAAAAGTCACCCATCACCCACTGCCATCTCTGGCTGTTTCCATGGTAACACCTCATTCTGCACCTGGCTGAAGGCACAGGTCAAAAGTTCATATCTCAACGTTCTACAGCAAACTAACAACACTGTTTTCCCTCCAGAAACACCTGCCTATCCACAGCTCTGTTACATGTCATTTTTTTCACACCCAATACTACTTTTTCTTTTACATAACATTAACATGGAACGTAGTCTTCAATCTTCACGTATTAGAATCAACCAATCATTTTTCGTTTTTCAACCCACCAAGCTTCATCCATTTTTTTATCCTGACTTTCAGCTTCTAACTGCCATTCCACTTCCAGAACCCATCGGAGTACGAGTGCATCTGCCTTGAAAATGAAGGTTTGGCTTTTAGGACACAGCTATATTCACTGGAGTGGAAAATATGCAGCAAGCAGACGAATTTCCAACCTTGATTTACCAAATGTGCAGATAACGTGGATTGGGCAAAGAGGATTAAGATGTCACCAATTAATACCATTGGTGAAAACTTTTATGCATCTCCCAGAACCAGACCTTATAATTGTGCACTGTGGTGGGAACGAGCTTGGCACATTGACTGAGGTAGGTCTGGAAATGCTTCTAAAAGACACCTTTCGACAATTGATGACACTTTTTCCTCGAACTGCCTTGGTATATTCCAATATATGCCAAAGACAAAAATGGAATTGGTCCAATCAACATTGTGCACAAATTGAGAAAGCAAGGAGACATGTTAATAAATCTGTTTCTGCTTTCCTCAGAGATTATAGCATGGGTTCTATTACCACAACAACTTGCGTTACCACATGCAAGACATCTATAGGACAGATGGTGTTTATTTCACGGATGAGGGAAACAGAATCTTCCTCTGCAACATCAGACTCTGCATCGGTACTTACTTATAAATGCAGAAAAAACTCAATTAACACAAGGGCTCTTTTCAGAGCCACCTTATATCAAAGCACTCACACTTCTGATTTATCTCCATTTTCACACTCTTGTAAATAGGTGTGCGCGCCCGGGTGCGTGCACCCCGCAACTTAAAAAAAAATATATATATATATTTTCGCGTTTAAGGTCCTTACTGCATACCCTGAGAGAACCTACGCAGCAAAACAATCTCTAACTTCTCCCCTTTCCATGTTCCAACGCTTTGAAATGACAATATATTTACTCGCAGTGACAAAATGGCGGTCAACACTTCCTGATTTCCTTCGAATCGAACGTTAACAGACGTCACGCAGCAAAAATCGCGCGCAGCCGCTTGAGTGCGCGCACCCGTGCGCGCTTATAGATATATAATTGACTTTAAGTTTAATTTTCTCAGCAACTACTGAACAGATTTACACCATTCCAAAAAAAGCGTAATCTGCGAGCCGGACTCTACAGTTTTCCCAAATTTCTTATAAATCCATTCAGCCGTTCGACCTGTAGCCGTGTCTAAACGTCCTATGGAAAATAACATGGAGAAAACACGTTTTGGGACCCCCCTTTTATCTCAGCCCCCACTTCACCAATCCCCCCCAAACTTTCAGGGAAGGAGCGCAGCGGACCGAGCCATCTTCTTTGAGAAATTCGCAAAGATTCATCCACCACGGCCAAAGTTAATCCAAATAGAATGTTGAGGATTTCCTATGGAAACTAGGTCCTAACTATAACTACCTACGCCAGTAGGTAATATATATATACATATATATACATATATATATATATAGATAGATAGATAGATAGATATTATCAAAGGCCCATGGTTCAGCACTCACCCTCAAAATCTAATCCTTAATGTCTTGTGGTGTATTCTCTGGTTGGGGATTGCTCGTCCATCCCTAAGCAGGGATCCACTAGGGAAAGATATCTTTGGAAAGGAGAGCTGATCCCCCTTTCCAATGATACTCGTCCGTCACAATCGGTGCTCATGCCGCTGAGATATGCCCCAGAGCACTGATGCAAGTGAGAGTGAAATGACCTGAAGGGCTCATTTCAGTTCCACTTCCTTTGTAATGACGTCAGCTCACCATGCATCCTGATCGTCATTAGAAAGAAAAAAAACAGCTTGTGCTGGTGGAGAAGTTCTTCCCTCAGCAGCCTGTCCTAAAAAACGAAAAAGAAAATTAAATATCTCTGGTGCCATCTCTAGAGGTATTCCCTGCCCTTGTGTCTTTGATGTGACCCCCACATCAATAGTACATGTCCTGAAGCACAGTTGATGTAGAGCTCAGTAGTGTCCGAGGGGTTAAAGAGTAGCCATATTAGAAATGCAGTTCAGACATGTGAAAGATTTACAAAACCCATAGTTATTACAGGAAAAAAACTACTATTCCCAAGGTGACACACAACCAATATAATTCTTAACAACTGTAACCCTACCTCTTTCTTGCTGCTTGTGGCAGCCATAATATAATTACACCTTTCCATTTTTCCCAAATAATTACTAGCACTGTTGATTGTTTGTTTGTCTAACCGTTTATGCTCATCTACTTGAGGATTTTCATTGCCCAGATTTATGTTGGTGATGCCGATCCTTGTACACTAGTTTGTCCCCAAGGCTCTGGAGTGAGGAAGTGTTGCACGCTCTTTCTTTGGATGGCTCTCCCCCTTCCCTTCTGTCCCCTCCCCTGTTCACCTCAGAATTACAGGTTCAAATTTATGGAAAATTTGCACTTGCGCTATGTTCAGGTGGCTAGCTGTCCTTGTCTCCTGTGCCACCTCCCTATTTCAGGCAACACTGCTCAGTTCACTTCAGCTATTCAGATCTGCCCCTCAGCTGGGCAGGCACCCCAGGGTTCATTTTGCCTCTTCTGACCTTCCCATCGTTGTTGTAAGAGCACGTCTCCTCTTTTCCCAGCCTTAGGCCAGCACAAGAGGAGCTACAGGGGCGGTGCCTTTTTTCATGTGTCCTTATTAACCATATTGAGTTCCAGCTCTATAGAAAGGCTGAGTTGCAAACATCATTGAATGGGTTCTTTGAACCTGGTGCTGTAATTAAATATAATATAATTACGCCATACCCGGTGGCACCAGGATACTTCAGGAAGGTAGCGGCATTGGTGTCAAGTCTTCTGTGGGGAAACCGCCCTGCGCGCATTGCGCAGGCCAAACTACATAGGGGATGGTTCGACGGGGGAATTGCGTTGCCTAATCTGAAATTGTACTATTGGGCGGCGCAATTGAAGCCCATTAATCAATGGATCCATGCTCCGCAAAATGACCCAGCATTTCAGGCTGATAGGGCGCAAATCGGCGCAAATAGCCTGCTGGCCCCACTGTACGACCGGGGAAGAATGCGTAAATTGGAGGGACCCACAAGACTTACTGCAGCGCTATGGCATGCAGCGACAGCGGCGCTAGGCTGGAAAGGGAGAATAACCAAGCTTACACAACTGTGGGACTCTCGAGCCCTAGGAAACCTGAGGAACACAAAGGCTTCGCACATTGGGATGCTATGGGGATATCTACGGTGGGTGACCTATGGGAAAAGGGAGAGGTTGTTCCATTTGACCGATTGAGGGAACTATACGACATGGGAGTGAGGGAGTCATACCGATATGTTCAGATACGACACGCACTGCTCACTGCTATCCCCCCTGAAATGGAAGTGCCGGAGTCCTCCCCGCTTGAGGATCGCCTCCTCACAGATTTCATGACTGAACATGCGACATCACTTACATACCGCAAATTACTCAACAACTTACCGGACCCAATGGCTCCGTTGAAGGATAAATGGGAGGGTGACGTAAACGCAATGGACGAACACGAATGGAATGAGGCGATGGCGTCACCAAAAGAAGTTGGTATCTCTGCGAAACTAAGACTCGTACAGCTAAAAGTCTTACATAGGGTATATTACACAAGGACAACACTGCACCGCATTCACAGAGCACAACATCCTTATTGCCTTCGTGGATGTGGGGAGGAGGGCACGTTCTTCCACACATTGTGGGACTGCCCACGTATCCAGGAATACTGGAGGCAAATGATGCGTACTATGTCACAGACATTAGAGACCTCACTGGTTCCCGAGCCTCGAAAATGCCTGCTAAATATATGGGACCCCAACGAATTGTCCAGGCAAGGTCAACTCTGCGTTACTTTAGGTATGATAATAGCTAAGCGAGACATTGCGCAGCGCTGGGGGGCGGCGGAAGTACCAACGAAATCACAATGGTGCTTAAACATGGACAGGGTGATGGTGACGGAAAGGGCGGTACACTCTGGCCGGGCCTGTCTAGGGAAATGGAATAAAATTTGGACTCCGTGGAATGTGTATAGAGGGGAGATCTGTGATCCCTTATTGGAAGATGATCAAACAACATCGGACGAGGAGGGAGAGGAGGACTAACATACTCCACGGGGGTCTAAAGGGAAGGGAGATCACGGGTCACGGGGTGGACCTAGGACTTAGATGGAAGGAGTGGAGGGACCAGGAGGGGATGACACCTAGGGAACTACAACCAGGAGAGCCCATTTACTCCGAACATCACATTTCTGAGCATTCTTTGAGGGAATTAGTCTAGGTGTACACGGAGGGAACGCGTCTTGACACAGCTAATGCGAAAAATAACCAAGAATGGATGACCGCAATGTGATTTCCTTATGTTTTTTGTTGTTGTTTTTGTTAAAAAATAGAAAACCAAAAAACCTATATGGATCAGCAGACTATCGCGAACACTGTACCTTTTTAATTTAGTTTATAATTAATACTGCAAGAGAATTACATCTAGTTTTAAGCATTACCCTGTTGTATTGTCACTACAAGAACGTGATTGCGGCCGGCCCTACAGGTTGTAGGCCAACAGCTGTGTGAAACTGGAAGGTACAATAAAGGTTTTTATTAAAAAAAAAAATATATATATATATATATAATTGTTTTTATCTGAGCCTGTGTCACACTCGCTGATGTCCATGCTTTCTGCCATAATACACCTTGAGATGGGCTTTAGCAGGTAACCCAGTGTATATTGTGGGTGCCCAAGAATACGAGGCAGTTAGAGACACTATTAGCAAGCAAAAGGTTTTTCCCCATCCATCCACAGCTAGACATAACAGAGGACGTGGTTATTGTGGACATTTAAAAGGAGAATCTTCTGCATTACACTTCTCCGTTGAGGCACGTTTCCTCCTGGACAGAGCTAGGTAGCAGCATTTGCTTGATCTCTCAGTACTGGTCTCCAATCACACAGGCTGCATAGGTCCTCCAGACTGCACAAGGTTTTCACATAGAATTTTATGGCACACCATGTGAATCATCCTTCCCACATTCACTGGACTTTACTCTGGAGAAACAGAACTTTATAGATCAGAAGATTCAATCTAGCCTACTAAAGGAAGCAATTTGTCACACACTGGGGTTTCAGTGGTGCAAATCATACCGGTTCTCAGCCTGACCGTAATTAAACAAACAACTTTGAAACAGATCCCTATTGTGATCTATAATTATGTCTTTAACTATTCTGGCAAAAACTCTGATCTTTCAACATTGACTGTACAAAATCTTAAAGTATTCCATGTCAACAATTTAAGTTGTTTACATTTCACATGTTTTGGCTTCACCTCACATTCCATAGGAGTATTTGATTTTTCAAGATGGGGTCTTTTTGTAGTTTTTTAGGTCTCGCATGGTGTTGCAGCGCAAAGTGCTGCTCGCTCAGCGAGAGATATTGTTTGATAGCATATTTCAGAAGGGGTCTTGGAGCCCTCCCCTCATTTCCATTATGGTAAACGGTGGCCTGCCATTGGAAATGGGGTTTTATAGCCGCTGCCCTTTCGCCTTTTGGGACAGCCCATCCGGACTGGATTGTTTGCTTCACGGCTGTCGTGAAGCAATTTCTTATCTAAGTAGGCGTGTTATCTAAGCAAGCTGTGGAGCAAAGGATCCAGTCCAGATGGGCCGTCCCAAAAGGAGGAAGGGCTGCAGGCAGGCACAACGTGCATGGCGCCCTTTCACTTTCAAATAAGGGTGCATCAAATCCCAATAACCAAACTTAACACTACACAGTAAACTGATGCATACAACATTTAAACAAATATTCAAGAATGTAACTGTGTCCTTCTACCTCAAAGTTGTATTGATTCCATCCTCCTTAGTTACAGGAACAGTTTTGCTGCAGGGGGAAACCTGCTCTAGTGCGGAGTTTGTGTTTGTGGCAGATATAACCAAGTCACACGGGTCCGAAGTTCTTACAGGCGTTGTCACTGGGTGATGGGTAAAAGTGACGTAGTGGCGCTTAATTGTGGGCAAGGGGCTCGGTCATCCATTGCGGTTCCTGGGTCAAATGCAGTCCAGGAACCTGAACCCATGTACCACTATGTTGAATGCTGTCTGAATAACCCCGAAGGAGAGATTTGCCAGGCAGTGTCATTAGTTGTATTGTGCAGGACAATCTCGGAAGCAGTGAGGTAGTGGACGCGGGGCAGGTATTTGTTGCTTTCTGTAACAGTAGCTCGTGTGTTTTCTCTAGAAGGTAGCTTCACCGAGCACGGGATAAAGGACCGCCAACACGTCTTAAACTGGCGAACTTTTGTGAGCACTGCAGGGCACACAGCCTTCCACCTTAATGCGGCATTGTGGTATGGTTAAAGGGAGTTGACCTACTGTCAGCTTGACTAGAGCTCCTTTTGGCAGGAGTGATATCCGTCAGTGTTTTGGTTGGCCCTGCTCGCTCTTTCTCTAGAGTCGCAGCCATGACAGTCTTAAGAGTGTTTTCACACGGTATGTGCTGTGAGCCATTGAGCAAAGTTATGTTGACACATTTTCACGCACACTAACGTGAGTAGGAATGCAATTTCTCCTGGCCAATTGTGCCTCATAAGAAGTAGTCTCTTGTATTGGAGCGGCCAGTGTCGCAGTCTTGCAGATTGTCGCGGCACTATTAACCAGTGGATTACTGTCACCTGACCCGTTTGTTCATCATTTCAGCAATTTCAACAGTGGCAATTAATTTGCTCCATAGACTGAAACAGTGCCCATGTCTAATGAGGCGCCAAACCCGATCTCCCCTCACTTTTTTTGTTGATCTTGAATCGGGACACATAAACGCGCTGAACTAAAATATTCCAATGACCGGAGTATCTGTGCCTTGCCTGAGATCAGAGCACTGTATCCTATTGGGAGATCTTAATCTCCATATGGACAATACAACGGACCCGGACACTAGTAAGCTGCAGGATGGATATTGCCTTTTCTCTAGGGCTGACTCCCTATGTTTTTAGCCCTACTCACATCAAAGGCCATACTATTGATCAGATTTTCTCTACCAGGTTAATTGTTGTCTCCCCACCGCTTCCAGTTTTGTGGTCAGATCACTTCTTAATTAAATTTGGCATTCCTTTTGTAGTTACGCCAGGTACTAGTCGGGCGAAAGATACTAGAAGGGTGTCTCGGCCTTTCCATCGAGTTACGGAGGGAATGCTTTCTGACGCTGTTCGCCAACACCCCTGCCCGCTATCTGGTAACCTTGAACAAGATATTGATCTGGTCCAAAAGTGGCTTACAATCAGATTTGAGGAGCTAGCTCCTGGTCGGCCTGCTAACTCCGTGGGTAAACATGCTTCGGCCCCGTGGTTCACCCCTCTTCTAGGTAAGATGTGTCAAGACTGCAAGAGGGCTGAAAGAGTTTGGAGACGCATGTACGACCCGGGAGACAAAATTAAATACAGGGATGCAATTCAACTATACCACAAGCATATTGTGGATGAAAAAAAAGTCTATCTAGAGCGCAGAATTGATGCAGCGGAAAATACATGTAAAGAAATTTTTAGAATTGTAAAAGAGTTTATCTCCCCTCCCTCGAGCACGCCCATCCACTCTCATACTGAAGTCTGGATTAGCCAGCTCAGTGAGTTTTTTATTAATAAAATCAAAGCTATTCAGAGCTCCTTTCCTGTTGTGGGCCTTGGCCCAACTGCTTGTCATTCGACAACCGTGTCACCATCTATAAAGGAGAGTGGCCCTCTTCTGTCGGTTTTTCCATCCATCTCTCTGGCTTCTTCTCTCGACCTTTTGTCTCGGCTTCAATCGGGTTCGCCGCTCGATCCTTGCCCAGCTAAATGCTTAGGGAGAGTGGCGCCGGCAGTTAATGACTTGCTCAATCCACTGCTTAACTCTTCCCTGACATCGGGAGAGGTCCCTATGGCTTGGAAGCATGCCCTGATTCTGCCGCTGCTTAAAAAACCATCTGTAGATCCCCTTGCTCACGCCAATTACAGACCAATCTCCCTCCTTCCCTCTCTGGCTAAGGTGATTGAGAAGCATGTGCATCTCTCTATTTCCAGCTTCATAGAGAGTAATAACATCTTGCATGATTCTCAATCGGGTTTCCGTGCAAATTTTAGCACGGAGACAGCTCTTCTCGAAATCACCGATGCCAAAAGAGAGACTCTGGATGGTGGGGGTAAAGCCATCTTGGTTATGTTGGATTTGTCGGCGGCTTTCGACACCGTCCCTCACGACGGTCTCCTTTTAAGACTCTGGGTGATCGGCTTTCGTGGGACGGTGTGGAACTGGTTTAAGTCCTTCTTGACCAACCGCCGACAAGTGGTCTGCCGAAATGCCGCCGCTGGAGGTTGGGGTGCCTCAAGGGTCCATCCTGAGCCCCACCCTTTTTAATATCTACATGGCCCCTCTAGCGGCGGTGGCGGAATCTTTTGGTGCCCGGATCATATCCTATGCTGACGACACCCAGCTCCTTTTCACGTGTAGCAGGGGTGAGGACTTCGATGGCGGCCGGATTAAGGAATGCCTGGGCACGGTATTTGATTGGTTTCAGAGGCATAGTCTGAAATGCAATTCCGATATGTCGGAGCTGCTCTTCTTCGGATGCCCACCTGATCCCTGTTGGAAGACATGGTGGCCCCGCGCTATGTCTCCGCCTGATGCTGCCTCGTTAGAAGCCAAAAATCTGGGTGTTTTGTGTGATGTTGATCTTTCTTTCAGACCCCAGATTTTGGGACTGACGGGGAAATGTTTTGGCATCCTGAAAATGCTTCGGAAGTTTCTTCCTCTATTATCCCTGCAACATAAAAAAATTACTGTCCAAGCCTTGGTAGGCTCGCGTCTTGATTACGCGAATGCTTTATACCTTGGCCTTCCCAAATATTTATTGGCACGTTTGCAGGTCGTGCAGAATTCGGCTGCCAGGGCCATCTTTGGACTACAGCGAAGGGCACGAGCTTCGGAGCTACTCGAGAGACTGCATTGGCTCCCGGTCTCTAAGAGAATCACTTTTAAAGTCCTGACTCTGGCCTTTAAAGCCCTCCACTCTATTGGCCCAAAATACCTTGGGAAGCGTATGGCCTTCTACGTTCCCAGGAGGACTCTGAGGTCCGCTCTCCTGGCTAAAGCTGTTGTTCCTACCATTAGACGAGCTCGCATTGGAGGTCGTTCCTTTCGGTACCTGGCATCTCGATGCTGGAACGAGCTTCCCTTTTCCTTGAGAACAGCTAATAGTTTGCTCTCTTTTAGAAAGGAACTGAAGACCTGGCTTTTCTCCCAGTGATTCTATGGCGACCTACGGCTGGAGCTGTGTTGTGTATTTTTCTTCTGTCAGTTCTCTTTGCCAAAGCGCCGGGACACTCCACGGAGTAGCCGTGCGCTATAGAAGAGACTTTTATAACATAACATAACATAACATAACAGTAGCATACTTGTGGCTGCGCCTGGTGTGTTAACACTTAAGGAGTTCAAACCAAATCACTTTATTCTGTCATTATTAAATAAGTACGTGGCAGCAGTTTAAAACAAGCATTGAAAAAATTCAATAGGTCTCGCCCTCGGTTAAGTTAAAGCAATTCTGTTGTAATTAGGCGGCTTTTTAGCTTCGCTTTTATTAGTGTTTTTCAAACTTTTATGTACATAACAGCATATGTATGCATGCATATATTTGTATTTATGAGAGGTAGAGAGTATAGAGAGTAGTAGAGAGTAGGTAGTAGAGCACAGCTTTCCAAACTGTGTGGCGCGGCACGTTACTGTGTCGCGCCCCATGCGTAGGTGTGTCGCGCGATCAACATGCTGTTTAGATCACCCCCGCGGGCCTTCCAGCAACAGGCAGAGTGGCGCTGCAGGGGCTCTAATATGAATAACAACAAAGCCTTAGTAGCACGTTAAATAGTCTTTCAAAGACCTGTGAAGTGCTCGGCTGCGGGGGTGTGTGTGCCCGGGAGCCGTCTAAGGGGCACTACCAATACTGAGACATTACAACATCACAAATTATGATCGAGCAGACCCTACAAGCAGTGTTTTCCTTCGCACCAGCTGTTTACCATAAAGGGAGTGTTTCTTGAAACACTTGGCAGGCTTTTCTCCGTCGTCAAAATGTATCTGGGAAGGCTAAAAGATGTTTTATAAATGAATAGTGTTGCAGCTCTCACCGTTGACCGATGACTCTGGGGGTGGGGTGGGTTGTGTGTGGGTGTAGGGGGTGTGTGTGTGGGGTTGTGTGTGTGTGTGTGGGGTTGTGTGTGGGGTTGTGGGTGGTTTGGACTAGCTCGCTGCGATCGTTCGCATTACCGTGTCCCTGAAATCTTTTTCACAAAAAGGTGTGTCACCAACATGAAAAGTTTGGAAAGCTGTGTAGTAGAGAGTAGTTAGTAGAGAGTGAGTAGTAGAGAGTAATAGAGAGTGAGTAGTAGACAGTGAGTAGTAGAGAGTGAGTAGAGAGTAGAGAGTAGAGTTAGTTGAAAGTGAAGTAGTATTTTTGAAACGCAACATACATAGTTGCGAGCTAATGTTTTTTTCTTATAGAAAAAGTATGATTACATATTCAGACGTAATTGAATAGAAATTCACTGATTTGAGGGCGACCCTTTTATTGCCATCTGTTGTTACAGATATGACTTGGCTCAGTCAACTTAGTGTTGAGTGACGCATCCTTTATTAGTTTTATAAACCATATTTAGGACATTCTATATTTGTCAGATGATACTGAAGTCCCTATTTTGGAGAGGTTATTCAACATTTTATAATATTTTTGCATTATTTACAACGCCCTGAATAATGGTCTACAATCAAATTTACTGTTGTACACTGCTACAATGCTATTGCTTTTGAAACAATTTTGATACGACCTGTTAGTGCATTTCCTTGCATTTTGCTAACTAAATAAATAAGCCGCAGCTACTTCTCAGTGCCATCTTATTCAAAATGGATGTCACCATCATCGTTTATTGTTTCTGCAGCACACAGTTGAGCAAAGTTATACTTATTTATTTGCTATTTACACTGTTCTTGAAGAAGGCTGTCTAGCATGAGCTCAGTATTGTAACTCTCTTCAAAATCCTTCCTATGCTGAACCCAATAGCAGGGGAAATATCTTACTAAATCAAGTATATTTATATATGAATGCATAGAGGTACTAGATATTTAGTACTGTTCATTGCACCCTTCCACGCTTTTTTTGCCATCTATGTGTGCCTCTATTCTCATTGCCGTGTTACCTTGTTTACCTAAAGGGCTAGACGGGCCGTGGATACCCTCCTTGGAAGTCACCTACCCAGTCGGTCTTTAGACAGACTTCCTTTCCTCTCTCCTGTCTTCTCTTCCCTTATCCTCCCTCTTCTCATCTCCCCTTTCCCCCCTCCACTATTTTTTTTCTCTCTCCTCTCTCAATGTATTGCTTATTTTTTGACGTAATGTTTAATTGTGAGCATTTTCTGTTACATTGTGGAACCTAATGTAAAGTGCTCTGATACCATCGGGTCTAGCAGCGATATATAAAACGCTTTAAATAAATAAATAAATAAATAAATAAATAGTAGTAGAGAGTGAGTAGTAGAGAGTGAGTACCAGAGAGTGAGGAGTAGAGAGTGAGTAGAGAGTAGTAGAGAGTGAGTAGTAGATAGTGAGAGTGAGTTGTAGAGAGTGAGTAGAGAGTAGCGTAGTAGAGTTGATACAGCGGTTCTCCGGAAATAATTTCTAAAACCATAACACCTTTCCCTAAAGTACAAAATCATACATATACAGTCAGTGGGGCCCATGACACTGCGAGTCACTCACAAAATACTTACACCTTACTCCATGGATCGGTGAGATTCAAAGGAGAGCTGCTGTATCAAAGTGGGATGTCTAAACTATAACTGAATATTTATTCTATTTACACCTGCAGTTTAAAGAAGTTTACCATGGTTTTTATTAATAGAACATTTATTTAAACACACCGCCACTGTGGTCGACGGATCTGCTAGTAAAAAATTAGGCGTAGGAAAACTCAACACCAGCTTAATTCGCCATTTATCTTCTTTTTATTAACAGCAAATTTAACATGTCTAAAATGTTATTGACTTTATTTATTTCTTTATTCAAAAACAACATTAAAGGAAAATAAGGATTTTATTTCAAAACATTTAATTTCATTTATTTCAGAGGATTCAGAAATAGACATTTATTTTGATTGCAGAAATGCAAGTATTTTAGCAAAGGACCGATAGTTCCCAAAATTCATTCTTTCTCCTAACTTCCCTAACTAATAACCTCACCTAAAGTTCAAATCTCATTGTAAAGAAATAAGAAAATTATTCAACGTCTTACATCTCAGGAAAAATCAGCATACGGACAGCATTTCGAGAGGAAATCGAAAAGGAGTTTTTTCCTCAATAAAATCAGCACTTTTTATACCTTTTTCACTAGCTCTATCTATCTAAAAGTGTAACTTTCAGCATAAATTTGAGTTCTGATAGGGCAATTTTGGGGTGGATGAGCATCATCTCATTATTACAACATCTATTCCGCTTCCGTCAGCTTGATTTTAAATGGGTCATTTTCTTGGGCCTTGTCCGGCCTAGTCCTGCTTCTCACTTAGCTACTTTGCCGGATTTCCTCACGTTCTGAACTATTGTGCTCATCTTTTGGCAGCCATCTATACTTCCAGGCTACTCTGTCCTTGAACCGCTTTCACTCCACGCACAAGCACCTCGCATTCGAACTCTGAGTCAGGCCTGCGTGTGCTCAGTTCATTTTCTATTCGCTGTTCAGCAAATCATCCATCTTTTTCTAGGCCTCACAGGCCAGAATGGGAACTATCATAGAAACAAACACAAACTAACGTTAATTTTAGAATTTTAGCCCTTATGTTTACCTCCCCCCTTTACTAAGGTTTTCCCTATTAGTAGTTACCTATCAGATAAGCAACACTTTGGCGTAATATACTTACTTATTCCTCGGTTTCTGCCACAAATACGTAAACAAAAGCACATTTATTGTGCATTTTATTATTTCAAAGCTGCAAATTAGTTTAAGACACGACAAAATCACATAGTTAGTTAATTATTATTGCAACATAAGTAAAGTTAATTCCCACGTGTACTTGTGTAGGTGCAATTTTCACTCTAGATTGATTAGTTCCACACGTAATTCCATTAGTACATGTTATTGTTATTGAAGTATGACTTCACAAGGGGTACACAAAATTTTGTTTCTCCTCCTTGCTCCATCAACTCCCCCCTTTGGTAAGATAAGGTAAGGTAAGGTAAAAGTTTATTATGCATAGTTAATTAAAACCAGTGCAAAACATGTTACAAAAAGTTCGTATAATATCATAATTTAAAACCGTTAAGAATAAGCATAAGATTGAAAAGTACAGTATGACTGTCCAAGCGCCTTTTTACATAGGATGGAACAGGAAATTTCCTTGCGTCCTTCTGTCCGTCTGCTTATTAGCCTGTGTCTGTGAAAATGATCCCCGGTTTTAGCAGTCTTGGAATTCTTTGCTCGACCGTTGCGAGAAATTTGACGGATCTGCAATTTAATTTAGTGTTTGATGGATTCAGGCAGGCGAGCACCGCTTGCCTTCTGGTGCTGATCCCTTTTTGCTTAAACTGATCTTTAAGGAGCAATTGGCGTGCTTGTTGTAGTTCTTCACAGAGACAGGTGACATGGAGAATGTCACCCTTCTTTGAATTGCAAAGCAAGCAGGCCTCGTTGCCCTCTGTCCTAAGCCATGGTGGAAGATACTCTGTGCTTGGCAGAATCCCTAGCCTGTATTTCAGGAACTTCATTTTTGTGGCTTTTGGATAACCCTGGTTAAAGTATATTTGTGGTGTCAAAGATTTATACGAGTTGAGGGTCATCCATGCATAAGATCTTTTGGAAAAAAGAGCCTTGTCCTCTAGTAAGGAAAGTGATTTGACAATTTTCCAGACTAGTTCTTTAAAAGTGCTATGCCCAAGTTGGATGTCCCAGAGCACAGAGAGTTTAGTCTCTTCCAACGCTGCCTGCAAGTAAGTTCTTGCCTGGGAGGCATCCCTGCCTTGTATATCCTGCCATAGCAGAGAGTTTAATGTTTCTGTATTGGCGGTTCTGAGTTTATGCCAGAAAATTATATATGCTCCGTGCCTGGCTAGATCTTGCTTTTGCAGGCCGAACTCCAATCTTATTTGAGCCGGGGAAGTATGGAGCGGAAGCGAGAACATTGTTCTATAAGCTTTGACCTGTATGTTGTCCAAGTTTTTGGAGTCTCTTCCCCACAAGGCCTCGCTGCCATAGGTGATCGAGGGAAGTAGCTTCGCCTGGATGACTTTCAGATAGGTGGTCAGTCGCATCAATTGGGTAGCTAGATTTTTCATCGTCACAGCGATCAGTGCTCCTCTCCTTCTTGTTTCCTGCTTCTGCTGCGCAAATGAGCCTTCTCTATCAAAGATGACTCCCAGGTATTTATACTCACAAGCTGGCTCAATCTTTAAACCACCAAGAGACAAGTTCCTCTGTTGTTTTTTATTGATATTGATTGACATCGTGCGAGTCTTACTGAGGTTTATTTTTAGGGTGTTTTCCATTGCGTATTTGTACATTTCTGTCAGAAGACGTTGGAGACCAATGTAGGTGTGGCTGAGTAGTACAACGTCATCTGCGTACAGAAGGTTGTTCAGAGTTTTCCCTCCCATTCTCGGGGAGTGGGAGTTGCAGGCATCGAGTAGTCTCTGTAAATCCGCCATAAAAAGGTTGAACAATATTGGAGCAAGCAAGCACGCACCCTTGTTTATGTCCTTTGGTGGTACGAACTTTTGAGGACAGATGGGTGCCGCTTCCTAGTTTCACCTGCACCCAGGTGTCAGTGTGAAGAAGCTTCAGCATGTTTAGAGTCGGCTGCCGTATGCCCCATTATACCAATTTCCCCCATAGTCTGCCTTCTTGATGTTATCGAATGCAGCACTGAAATCAATATAACACAAATGCAGCGGGAGCTTTTTAGTTTTTGCTGCATCAATAATTAATGAGATGGCAAGGATGTTTGTTGCTGTACCGGTCTTTTTCCGAAAGCCCGTCTGGTTCAGCGGTATGATCAGGTTTGACTCAGCCCAAAGTGTGATCTCCTCTAGAATGGTGCCGGCGAAATATTTTGCCTCGTTGTCAAGGAGGGCTACTAAACGATAGTTGTTTGGGTCCATCTTGTCTCCTTTTTTGTAAATAGGGACGATCGTCGACCCCCTCCAGGATTCTGGGATTCTGTTTAGTAGCCTGATTTCCGTGAATATGGTTTGCATGATGTCCGCCCACTCTGTGTTTTTTGCTTTAAAAAGGGCTGGTGGGATACCATTTGGTCCCGGGGCGCATTCTTTCCTGCCTTTGGCTATCTGCTTTTTGATTAAGGCTATCTGTCGGATTTTCGAGGTATCTTGGGAGTTGGTAATTGTGCCTTGAGAGGCCTGACCCAATGTCTCAGACGTATACGTTTCACAATTTGAGTCTGTGCTCTTATTGATCCTTTTTTGAGCTCCTGCGTACTCTATATGGTCATTGAAGTGACTGGAAAGGTATTTGATCCAAATCTCTTCCATGATATGAGATCCTAATTCTTTGTGCTGTGGGCGCATGATCCCATTCACTGATTGCCAGAAGCGGGCCCTGTTAGATTTTATATCGTATAGTGGTTTTGCCGAGACCTCATTTTCAAAGTCTTTTTTGGTATTCCATTTAGTTCGATTAAGCACAGCCCTTTGATGTTTCAGCTCTGCTCGTAGGCTGATATTGTTGGGGGCTAATCTCAGCTTCCGTCCCCCCTTTGGTGATTTATCACCAAATATCTCCCAAAATTTTGCACATTTTTATCTGAATATGTTTCACATTCTTCAGATTAGTATATTCTGTACTTTAGTATCCTTTTCTCTAGTCTCTTTAAAAATCTTTTCTCGGAACTCTTCCATTTCTATATCACCTTTTTCTCTTTCCCTTTCTCGTTTTTCTTGGAACATCTTCTTTAATGACTTTCTAACATTCCTTCTTTTTCTGTATATACAACATAATCTCAACATTAAAATAACTAATACTAGGACTGTTACTGGAATTAGTATTTTGCCTATAATTGAACTACCTATTTCTTGAAACCATTGTTTAACTGCTGTAAAACTTCTACCAAGTCGTTCAAGAATACCATCAACCAGTGGTTCAATTTCTCTATGCAACTCTGTAATATTTGTGATGTACTTTTCAATGTTTTGACTTTTATCTGGAATGTAGGTGCAGCAGTGCTGTACCTTCAAAATTCCACAAACTCCTCCTTCTTTTGCTAATAGCAAGAGCAAGACGATTTTGCATTACCATAGTTCTCATAGCAATCTTTTTAACCAGGATATTTTTACTTGCCTTCACTTGTCCCCCTAATTCTCTCCCCGCATCTTGCTGTCTGCCTGGGCTCGATATTGGAGCCTGCCCGCCTCGGTCCGACTCGGCAATTAGTGCCGTTGTGCGGAGGGCGGACAGGTAAGAGCCAGGCAGCACTTCCGGTTCTGCCGGAGTTGAGGTTAGCGCTCTAGTGGCTACCTCACTCCGGGCTATTTAGGCCGGCCTGACTCTCGGGCGCGCGCGGTAGGGAGACGGTGGCAGTGTCTCCCGGACCCGCTGCTGCACCTGTGAGTGATTTGTGACTTTGCTACCTTTGCGTGGGCTGCGAGAAGTATTAGCGGACATATTATTTTTAAACCTTTTTAACCAGGATATTTTTACTTGCCTTCACTTGTCCCCCTAATTCTCTCCCCACATCTTGCTGTCTGCCTGGGCTCGATATTGGAGCCTGCCCGCCTCGGTCCGACTCGGCAATTAGTGCCGTTGTGCGGAGGGCGGACAGGTAAGAGCCAGGCAGCACTTCCGGTTCTGCCGGAGTTGAGGTTAGCGCTCTAGTGGCTACCTCACTCCGGGCTATTTAGGCCGGCCTGACTCTCGGGCGCGCGCGGTAGGGAGACGGTGGCAGTGTCTCCCGGACCCGCTGCTGCACCTGTGAGTGATTTGTGACTTTGCTACCTTTGCGTGGGCTGCGAGAAGTATTAGCGGACATATTATTTTTAAACCTTTTTAACCAGGATATTTTTACTTGCCTTCACTTGTCCCCCTAATTCTCTCCCCGCATCTTGCTGTCTGCCTGGGCTCGATATTGGAGCCTGCCCGCCTCGGTCCGACTCGGCAATTAGTGCCGTTGTGCGGAGGGCGGACAGGTAAGAGCCAGGCAGCACTTCCGGTTCTGCCGGAGTTGAGGTTAGCGCTCTAGTGGCTACCTCACTCCGGGCTATTTAGGCCGGCCTGACTCTCGGGCGCGCGCGGTAGGGAGACGGTGGCAGTGTCTCCCGGACCCGCTGCTGCACCTGTGAGTGATTTGTGACTTTGCTACCTTTGCGTGGGCTGCGAGAAGTATTAGCGGACATATTATTTTTAAACCTTTTTAACCAGGATATTTTTACTTGCCTTCACTTGTCCCCCTAATTCTCTCCCCGCATCTTGCTGTCTGCCTGGGCTCGATATTGGATCCTGCCCGCCTCGGTCCGACTCGGCAATTAGTGCCATTGTGCGGAGGGCGGACAGGTAAGAGCCAGGCAGCACTTCCGGTTCTGCCGGAGTTGAGGTTAGCGCTCTAGTGGCTACCTCACTCCGGGCTATTTAGGCCGGCCTGACTCTCGGGCGCGCGCGGTAGGGAGACGGTGGCAGTGTCTCCCGGACCCGCTGCTGCACCTGTGAGTGATTTGTGACTTTGCTACCTTTGCGTGGGCTGCGAGAAGTATTAGCGGACATATTATTTTTAAACCTTTTTAACCAGGATATTTTTACTTGCCTTCACTTGTCCCCCTAATTCTCTCCCCGCATCTTGCTGTCTGCCTGGGCTCGATATTGGAGCCTGCCCGCCTCGGTCCGACTCGGCAATTAGTGCCGTTGTGCGGAGGGCGGACAGGTAAGAGCCAGGCAGCACTTCCGGTTCTGCCGGAGTTGAGGTTAGCGCTCTAGTGGCTACCTCACTCCGGGCTATTTAGCCACGCCCTTCCTTCAAGCACGCAGCGGTTGCGCGCAGGGGGCGCCTTCAAGCGCGCCTAAGAAGCGCCGAAGAAAAGCCCGTCTGCGCCCGTCCGCGACAGGACGGGGCGAGGGGCGATGGACCCTGACACTGCCCAGCGACCCTCAACCGGTAAGGGTAACCATATAATTACTTACTCTGGCCAAACGTTACTGAGCCTCAGACCATCTATGCGCTGTAACACCAAAATTGCATGGCACTATGTAGAGGGAGCCTTTTCCTGTTTACAATGTCGGCGTCTCTCCAAAAACAGCACACCTCCCTCCGACTTAAATACCCTCCCACAGGGCTTGAAGAGTTTCCTCTTAAATGTGCGATCGTTACCCAAACACCAACATCAGGTTTGGGATTTAATAAACACCATTGAGCCAGATATATGTTTTCTTGTTGAAACATGGTTGAAACCCCACACAATAACTGCAATTGCAATGGGGATCCCATCCGGATTTAAGATCAAACATTTAGATCGAGAAATTAAAACAGGAGGTGGCCTGGCTATTATACACAAGGACCACATAAAAATCACTATAATTGAACAACATCTACACCCACAGTTAGAAATTATGATTTTAAAAATCATTTTAACTAGTCATATTACCTGGAAAGGTGCTTTGATTTACCGGCCTCCCGGACCTAACCCTAATTTTGCTCTCACCCTCCAGGAAATTTTAGCTCCCCATCTTAAATCCAAAGAAGACTTTATTCTTCTAGGAGATTTTAACACGCACGTAGATCTGCCTACACTGTCTGAATCTACTGCTCTGATCACGGACCTTCGTAACCTAGGCTTAGAACTTCAAAACCATGGACCAACCCATAAAGGAGGACATATGCTTGATTTACTCTTCTGCAATTGCGCCAAAGTAATCTGCTCTCCGGCAAAAGATATATCATGGACAGATCACTCCATGTTGGAATTCTTATTAATGACTCCACCAAGATCTGTTAAAAGTGTTCCCCTCCCCCCTATCTGGCGACGACAATGGCACAAAGTGACTGTTAGTAAAGTACAGGAAGTTTGGGCAAGTCCTGACATTCTGGCAACAGACACAGCAGACATGGCACTGGCTAAACTTAATGTCTCTATTAAGCAAGCCATTGATACCATAGCTCCTCTAAAAAGGCATAAGCAGTACCCTGCGTCCAAACAAGAAAACTGGTATACACATGAACTGAGAGCAGGCAAACAAAAATGCAGACAAGCTGAGAAGGCATGGAGGAAAAGGAAAACCAAAGACAGTCGTGTAGTTTTCCTAGATGCTCAATCAGAGTATTACAAAAATATTAAGTTAGCTAGGAAACAACACCTAACGCAACAGATAGGAGAAGCGGGTAACTGTTCTAAGGAACTCTTTAAAATCCTGCAAAATTTCATTAAACCAACTGCATGTGAGAGCTCTGATGACTTCTCGCAGGTTTTATGCGATGAAGTCTCACTATTCTTTGAGGACAAAATAAATACCATTTATGAAAGAATAGTAGCAGCTAAAAATACCACAGACACGACCAATAAACTTCCTTTTCAGACCCCCCTAATATGCAACAAACCTTCTCTGTTATCCTTCCCTCCAATTTATAATACAGAACTTCTCTCCCTCTGTAGTCACATTAAATCAGGATCTCCCAGTGACCTCATTCCTGCCAAAATGGTTGGCCCTCTGATCTCTCTCCTGGGTCCTCCCATACTGGAGGTGATTAACACCTCCCTTATGAAAGGCCAGGTCCCAGCAGATTGGAAAAAGGCGGTGGTGAACCCGATAAGGAAGAAAGCAGCATCCCCTTGGACAGACCTATCTAACTTACGACCTATCTCCCTTCTACCCTATCTGGGCAAGGTTGCGGAAAAGCATGTGAACACCCATCTTTCTCAACATCTTGAAGCGACGGAAGGCCTGGACTATTCACAATCTGGGTTCAGGCCAAACCACAGCACAGAATCAGCTCTTCAAACAGTGACCAATAACATCAAAATGGCACTGGATGATGGCAGCTCTATGATTCTGGTGCTGTTGGATCTTTCCGCCGCTTTTGATACGGTGTCTCACGTGGTGCTTCTCAACCGCCTAAGGGAGGTAGGCCTGGAGGGAGGGGCTCTGGCGTGGATGGAGAGCTTTCTATCTGGTCGATTCCAAGAAGTGAGGCTGGGCTCCCACAAATCCACCCACAGGGAGCTCAACAGGGGAGTGCCACAAGGGTCTTGTTTGAGCCCTACACTTTTCAACGTGTATGTGGCCCCCCTAGCCAACTTAGCAAGATCCTTCGGGTTCACCCCAGTGTCGTACGCTGACGACACCCAACTCCTTTTTCCCTTTAAAAAACTTACACCTGCAATAAAAAGATCTTTTGCAGATGGCATGAGAGCCATTGCAGAATGGATGTCATCAAACTATCTGCAGTGTAACGTTGGGAAAACCGAGGTCATGCTGTTCGGGCAAGCAGCAACACACTGGTCATCGGACTGGTGGCCCTTGGAGTTAGGCCCTGTCCCTATCCCCAAGAGTACAGTCAGGAACCTGGGCGTGCTACTTGATCAGCAACTTACATTTAAAGATCATGTAAATCAAGTTGCCGGCACCTGTTTTCGGGCTATTGGATTGCTTAGACGAGTCTTCCCCTACTTACCGGATCATCACAGGAAAACGCTTGTGCAGGCTCTTGTCATCAGCAGGGTGGATTACTGTAATGGTTTGCTCCTTGGAGCTAACGAGGAACAACTTAATAAATTGCAGGTGATCCAAAATACAGCAGCGAGGATTGTCCTGAATGTTCCACCGAGGACTCCCTCCTGCCCCCTGCTGATTAGACTCCACTGGCTTCCAGTGAGGAAACGAGTCCAGTTTAAAACCTTATGTACCATCCACAAGTGTATGATAGGGGAAGGCCCAAAATACCTGGCTGAAATCTTCCAGCCTTACATCCCCGAGCGTTCCTTACGCTCCAGTAACCGGCAACTGTTGCAGATACCTAGAGTAAAGAAGACCAGACAGGGTGGCCGTGCGCTGGCCCATGCCGGACCAGTACTCTGGAACTCTCTGCCTCTCGAACTAAGATCACTTAACAGTCACCTGATTTTTCGGAAAACCCTAAAAACCTACCTGTATCCCAGTAACTAATGTATGTCTTGCCTGCATATCACCACTGCAGCACACCAATCTCAGAACACCCTCCTTGCAGCAACAGCGCGGAGATACCCCTTCGGGGGTCTATTCTGGCGCTTTATAAGAGTATAAATAAAATAAAATAAAATAAATACCGTTAGGAATCCACCTCTGTATCTGTTCCCACTGCTGGTATCAGTGCTCCAAAAACATCACCTATTATTTCTATGATACTCTCTCTCTTTCTACGACTTAAAGGTTTACCTATTTCATGGATTCCATTAGTACCTCTATCTACATGAAAGATTTTTGGAAAGACCAAACCCACATACCAGTGGTCAGGTAATCTATAATAAGCCTTATTTCCACAAATGAAGTAAACACCAGAAAAAACTGGATAATTTCCCCCTTTAAATCCCCAACCCCCTTGGATTCTGTAAGTATCTTTACATTGACTTGCTCCCACAAAATAAGTGTCATACATAGTGTTGTCTCCCCTAATACAGAATTTTCCTAACAATGGAGTGTCTATACTTATTGCTACATTCACATTTCTTTCATCAATATTTTCATCATTAAATGTCCAATATTTGGATTTCTCATGCTTTACTTTTTCTTTACGTTTGTAGGCAATTCTCCTTTCTTCGACCATATCTAAAAAGGATTTCTCTTCTACTCTCATTTTACATGTCAAATTATTTTTAAATGCATAGTCATGACTTAATTCATCTATTTCTAAAAAGTATTCTCCCATAACTGTAGCAGGCTTTTTCTTATTCAATGCCTTATCAATTTTCAGCTTTGCAAAGACTTCATCCGAATCAAAATAATGATATTCCAGTTTACCTGTTTGATAAAACAGGCTTGCAATAACACTACATGTGACTCCATATGTAAGTGGGAGATGATGATAGGTCACCCCCTCAGAAACAGATGCAGGTAACTTTACACACACATAGCAGTTACTGGCATCCATTGTTCTAACATACTCAGATAACAATCTTGAAAACATGTTCTTGGTAAAATCACTTATAGAGCTATCTTGAAGTAATTCTGGCCTATATACATGCTGCTTGTTAGACTTTGATTCGATATCTCGTTCACTTGAACTCACATTATGTTTCAGCTTCACTATGTTATCTTGGAAAGGAATAACAATAGCTAAAATTATCCATATCAATATCAGTAATCCAGTACAAATTAAACACGTCCTTCACCATTGTCTAAAAATAGAACATTTTGTCTTATGATTATTAGTAGACATTTTTTTTCCTTTTACACAGCAAGGTTTGCTAACAGGTTTTCTTCGACCTTGTGTCACCTACAAGCTTTAATTTTCTAACAGGTTTTCTTCGACCTTGTCTCACCTATTTTGTTTTCCACTTACAATGCCTTCTCTTATAACAGGATTTCAGGTTTTATCTCTACCTTATCTTTTAATTTGATTACCACTTTTCTCAGTGCTTTAATTTCTTTTACTCACTTTTCCCATTTGTCTTTATACAGTTCAGATTCTCTTGAGTGCTGTTAACTTCTTCAATTGGAGGTAGTACGATGTAGGTCCATTCAGGTGATTTGGACTTCTGATTTGGTCTTCTTACTCTTTTCGGCCTTTGGACAACCTCTATTTTCTTTCCCAATGTCTCTCTTTGACTGGTTATTTCGTTAACCTGCTCCTCTGGCTTTCTTTCTTAACCAGTTTAAATCTCAGTCCATCATTTCCTTTAGGCCATTTGTCTCCTTTACAAACTATTTTTGTCTTAGGCTCCGTGGTGTTATGTTCCACTCTCCAAGCCCTTTTTCTTGAACTCTTTCTTAATGGAATTTCATCTTCACTGTCGTCAGTTTCACTTTCAGTGTCCTCAACAGTTTCATTTACAATGAACTTTACCACGTCTTTTTCTTTTTCAGAGTCCGTTTTCTCTTTTGACAGTTCTTTCACTCTGTTAGAAACATCTCCATAGCTGGTACTTGGAATCTCATCCTTACCATGAGTTTTTCCTTCTTTTACAGTTTCAGGCTCTTCGTTCCTGCTTCCAGAGCTTTCAGACTGTTCTTCAGAGTTTTCTCCCCTATCAGCTTTATCTTCACTTTGCTCAGTGTCTTCACTAGTGTCAGTCTTTACCAATTCTCGATCTTCAGAATTCGGTACTTCAAGACTTTCTCCTTCTCCTTCAGACACAGAGCTAGTATCTGATACTTCCAGATATCGACGTTCCTGTCAAACTTCAGTATCTGGACCTCTCTATGGTTCACCTTCAGAGTCAGAATCAGTTGTGCTTTCACCATCTTCTTTTTGATTTTCAGGTTCAGGCACACAGATAGTATGGCTTGCGTGTACCCATCTTTTCACTCCAGCACACTTAACTGCAGTGGTGCTAGCCAAAATGACCTGTCGTGGTCTCTGCCAACGAGGCACAAAAGAGTTTCTTCTGCGGTGCACCTTTATATGCACCCAGTCTCAAGGAACTAGGTCATGAGCTGATTTTTCTCTTTGGTCTTTGATTCAGTTCCCACCTGATGGAACACAGAAGTCACCACGTCAGACAGGTTTTTGCAATAATCCAGTATGATGTCATCATTTATTGTCAACAATTTATCAGCTGGTACAAATGACTGTCTCATCACTCTACCCATCAGAATTTCATGTGGACTCAATCCAGTTTTTCTGTCAGGTATGCTTCTTAAGGTCATCAAAACGAGTGTCAAGGCATCTGGCCATTTCAGTCCTGTTGCCAAACACATTTTTGCAATTCTGTTCTTAATAGTTCCATTTACCTGCTCAACTACTCCTGAAGCCTCAGGTCTGTAAGCACAATGCAGTTTCTGACGAATGTCCAGTGCTTCACATACCATTTGCATGAGTTCATTCTGAAAATGGGGGCCACGATCAGTCTCGATCGTCACTGGGAAGCCGAACCTAGGGATGATTTCCCGTAGGAGTAACTTCGCAACAGTTAGCTCATAATTTCTCCTCGTGGGGAAGTCCTCTACCCTTTGGGAGAACAAACAGATGATCACCAAAACATATCTTAGTCTGTTACATGGCGGAAGCTCAATGAAATCCAATTGCATTCGTGTAAATGGACATCCCTCACGTCCTATTGTTCCCAAACTTACAATTGTTCTCCTGTTTGGATTAAACTGTTGGCACACTAGACATCTCTGGCACAAGCTCTCCGCAATCATCCTGAATTTAGGATTATACCATGTCTGTCTAAATAGGCGAAGCATAGCATCTCTTCCTATATGAGCTTGACCATGGTACATTCGGGCCATATTTGAGACCATGCTATCAGGCATTACTGGTCTTTCATCTTTGTAAACCCACATTTCATCTTCCTCTCTTTGTCTGCATCCTGCTTTCAACCAGACATTTTTCTCTTCCTCATCAGCTTCTTCCTGCATTTGCCTTACTTCCTGCCAAGTCTCAACTACAGTTGTTAGCATTAAAGGACTTGAAACATGCTCCTTTTTCCTGTCCCTATTAATGGATGCAAGATTTTTGGCACAGTATTTTGCAATTGAGTTTACATACCTGTTACCTCGAGTGATGTAGCACACTTCACAACAGCTATTTTGTCAGGTAGCTGAATCGCATCTATCAACATTCTCACAAACTCTGCATTACGTATGGGGGATCCTGCAGAAGTCAAATAACCTCTTTGGGACCACAGTTGTCCGTAGTCATGGACAACCCCAAAACCATACTTACTATCGGTCACTATGGTTACCTTGATTTCCTTTACCAACTCACATGCTCAAATCAAGGCAATCAACTCTGCTATTTGAGCAGAACGAATTCCTTTCAGACAAGAAGCTTCCAACATATCTGCCACTGTACAGACAGCATATGCTGCACTCAAAACACTCTCATCTGTTCTCAGGCACGAACCATCGACAAACATCACATAGTCGGATTCAAGCAATTGCTCATCTCTGATGTCTGCTCTTGGTTTGGTACAGTATTCAAGAACGTCTAAACACTTGTGATCAACCTCATTTCTCACTTCTGTTTCCATGGTGTCAGGCAATAATGTGGAAGGATTTACATTTACACTTCTAGAAATTGTCTCATTCTCTGCTCCCAGAATTATCTTCTCATACTTCGTCATCCTATTGTTAGTCAAGTACTGTGTTTTTGTTCTAGTGAGGAGATTCTCCACAGAGTGAGGTACATACACTCTTACAGGAAATCCCATCACTATTCCTTCACTTTGTTCTAGACTGACGCTTGTGGCTGCTACTGCTTTCAGACAACCTGGCAATGCTTTTGCAACATGATCCAAAACAGCTGAGAAATACGCTATTGGCTTTCTCAGTTTTCCATGTCTCTGAATTAGTACTGACAATGCACATCCTTCTCCTTCACTGCAGTACAGTTCAAACTCTTTTTCATAATCGGGCATCCCTAAAGCTGGAGCTTCACATAAACTCGTTTTTAACTGTTCAAATGCTTCCATCTCAGTTTTGGTCAAAACTATAGGGTCTCTGCTATCTGCTCTGGTTAATCTCTATAATGGCTTTGCAGTCAGTGAGAATCCACTAATCCACTGTCTACAATAACCCACCATTCCTAGGAACATTCTCACTTGTCTTTTAGTTTTTGGTGGCTGCATTCCTTGTATCATTTTAATCGTTTCTGCAGTAACTTGTCTTCCTTTGGCAATCTTATGACCTAAGTATTGCACTTCTTTCTTACAAAATTGTAATTTTGATGGAGACACTTTATGTCCCTCTTCTGCTAAATGATTCAGAAATGCAAAAGTATCTGTTACACATGCATCTTTTGTCTTTGATGCCACTAGGAGATCATCGATATATTGAACCAATACAGACTCTCCAGGCATGCTCAAACTTTCTAATGATTTCTTTAGTAACAGATTAAAGATAGATGGACTTTCAGTATACCCTTGAGGAATTCGGCACCATACCAAGATACGACTCCGAATCTGAACGCAAAAATTGGCTTGCTTTCTGGGTACAATGGAACTGTAAAGAACGTATTACACAAATCAATCACAGTATACCATTCTGCATCATGGGGAATTTGATATAAAATCACTGTTGGATTTGGTACAATCGAACAACATGGGACAACTATTTTATTCACCTTTCTCAAATCCTGTCAATTCTAAATGTTCCATTTGGCTTTTTCAATCCCATAATCGGTGAATTACAAGGACTACTTTCTATTTCTCTCAATATGCCTTGTTCAATCATTTTGTTTATCACTGGGGTTATTCCTTCAATTATTTCTGAGGTATGTTCGGGTAATTTGCACCTTCTTTTACAGAGACTTTTACAGGGTCTACATCTTTCATCAACCCAATATCTTCTCCTGTGAAATCCCACACTTTCTCTTTCACTACCTCTTTTAATTCATCAGGTATCTTTTCTCGATCAAACAAAGGGAACAATTTGTTTTGCTCTGCTTCAATCATAAGCATTGTCATTTCATAAAGGCTATCTTCGTCTGGGGTTTGCAACTCTATGCCATCTGGTGAACAGTATATGGCACAGTTCATCTTACACAGAATATCTCGTCCTAACAAATTTACAGGACTACTATCACACACTACAAATCGGTGCATGTCTTTAAAATTTCCAATTTCTACTTCAACTGGTTGTGTTAAATAAGTTTTCATTTGTCTATTAGCTACACCGACAACCTGGATTTTGTCTCCTGAGAGAGGAAGATTTTGAGCTTCCACTGACCTAACAGTAGAACGGGTAGCACCAGTGTCCACTAGGAAAGTTATTTCTACATCATTCACTTTTCCGTTCACAAATGGACCAGACTGATCTACCTCAAGAGCGGCTCCAAGCACACACTCTTCTTCCCCTCTCAGGCACCGTCAGAAACTTTCATCCGACTCACTCCCACCTTCCTCTTGCAACCAATTCTGGGGACTCACATTCACTCTGGGCGATCTATTTACCTGTTTGCCTCCGCTGAATCCTGTCTCTGCACTGTATCTCTGATGGTTTGCACTGTGTGGAAGTGGCAGTTGTGGCACCTGACTTTGCTGAGTAACTATCTGCTGCTGTTGCGGTTGCTGCTGAATTACCTCATTCTGCACCTGTTGATGCAATTATGTATTTTCTGGATTAACTTTTGGTTGATACTTCACTCTTTTCTCCAATGCCCTATTCTGCTGCAATTATGACAAAGGAACTTGTTCTTCAGCTCTTCTATGTTTCCTACCAATTTTGTTTTTGGAAAATTTCCTTTTGGTTTTCCCTTACTTGCATAAACATTTTTACTTTCTAATTGTGTCACTTGGTGTTCTGCTACTTTCACTTGTGCCCACATAGCTTTTTCTTTTAGCTTCTTTTGTTTGGCATTGATCTCTTCACTACAATATTTTGCTTTTCTTAGGACATCATCTACAGAACCTGACTGCCATCCTATCATACTATTTCTAATCATATCTCCAATTTCTGGTCTTAATCCATATACAAATCGATATATAAAATGACTCGTGTCCTTTTCGCTCAACTCTTCATATCCACTGTATTGTTTAAATACCAACAACAATCTTTCATAAAATGCATGTACAGATTATTTTGGTTCCTGTGTAGTCCTGTCTATTTTAACCCAATCTGTCTCTTTTGGTGGGATTTTATTTTTCAAAAACACAATCACTTGTTCATATTTACGCATTACTTCAGGTGACGGAGCACCTGTTACTTTGTCTCGATGATATTCCTCTTTTGGCCAATTCACAGTTATTTTGCATTCGGTCCATAAATCTGCTGGCACAACTATGTCAAATAATCCATCTAAATCAACCCATAGCACTTTTGAAACTTTCACAAATCGATCCACTTATCGATACCATTCTACTGGCTTTTCTCTCAATCTGGGGAAATCATTTGTAAATGATAATATATCCTGTCTACTCCATGGTACATGTACATATCCTCCTCCAGGTATTTCTCTCATAGGGAACTCATTTACGACTGTCTCTTTTCTCTGACTGGAAACGCTAATGTGGATTTATCACTAGTCTCCTCTTTCTTCTTTGCCCATTTCACTCTCCATGTATTCACATCTCCCCATCTGCGTAACAGCACAATCAACTCTTGTATTTGAGTTAACCTTCCGGCAGTATTCATGTTTTCAATGTCTTTTTCTGAAAAATCCACTCTATAGGATTTCTGCAATGTTTTATTCTTTGCAAATTCTATTTCAAATTAATTTGCCAATCCCTTTAACTGATCATGTACAGACTTCGCTTTCCATGTTATGCTTTTACACATGAACATGAGTTCATCATCTTGGTACGTTTTTAGTCTATCAGTTCCAATTGTTCCAATAATTAATTTTTCCATGTCAACTTTTAATCTTGCTACATCCAGTACTTCAGGTTCATGCTCTTTTAATTTCAGAGTTTTAATCCAATCACTTAATTTTTGCTCTGATGGTCCAACAGGAGTATGCGTTAAATCTATTTTCTCTACGCTTTTTTCAGGTGTAGCAGAATCAGACTCTGCTCCAGTTGTAAACTTTGATTGAAAGTTAAGCCAGGCGGATTTACATGATTTGTTTGTCTAATTTCTGACAAATCTTGATAAATATTTCCTCTCACTTTTTGCAAACTCTGTTGCAAAGGAATTGTCAAACTTGGTTCTTTTATTCAAACACGGGAATTACAGGTCCTATCGTTACTGAGACTGTTACTACTTCTATGTTTTTCGTTAATTCTTGTATTTTCTCTGTCAAAGCATTTGTAGTTCGTATATATTCATCAGTACTTGTTTGTTCTTCAACTCATGTTTCTACTCTATTTACGCTCTCTCGCTCACTATTTTGCTTTGGAGTACCAGTAAGTCTTGGTTCTGTTATTGAAGTACTCGGATTATATCTCACTTCTACTCTTTCGGGTACATCTCTAAAATTAGAAAGTTGCCTTGGGGTTTCTTTATCTCTTTTGTCTACGGGTGGAGCATTAGGTGTAGTCCATAAAGAACCTTGTTGATATGGTGGCGGTCTCCTATTTAATATTTCTTCAAGCACGGCATCCTCTGATTCACTGTCACCATAACCTTCTCTCCCTGTTTCTATATTTTTCCTCTTTTCTGTGCATTTCCGCCCTTCATAATCATCCACTAATCTAACCGGAAACATGCCATCACACATGTTCGCATTTTTCCATCAACGCATTCTACGCTCATGTGTCTCTCCCCATAAATTTCGAAATCTACCTCTTGGTCTGACATGTCCTTTCAATCTTTTGCTTTCTAATTAATGCATCTCATCCTCCCATTCAACTAAAGCTTCGAACTGAGTTGGTCTGGGTCTTGGGTCAAGATTCATCATCTTTTTTCTCAAATTTCTCAAAACTGCCACATCAAAAGATCCTCCTTCCGGGAAAGCTAACACACCATCATTTCTGGTATATCTCACCCAATTCTCTAACCAAACACACTTATGGTAACCATATTTTGACAACATATAGGAAGCAGTCGTTTTCGGCGGAGGAAGCAATTTTCCCTCTCTTGTGACTATCGCCTTATCCTTCACAAACACATTTTTCAATTTCTTAAACCATGAAGGTTTCTTCTTTTCCTCTCCGTAATCGTAATCCATTTTTCTGTAAAATTCCCTGTCTTTCAAAAGATCGCGTACTTCCCTGTTGCTGTTCCGTAACACCAACCTATCACAGCGCGGTTTACACTAGCGTTCCAATTAGAACAAGATACGTCTCCTTAGTGCTTAACCAATATTTTTGCTGCTTTTCGTGATGCACCAATCAGCTCTTTGCCCTGTATTGGTCACGCGGACCAATCCCAGCACGACACTTTTGACGTCACCAGCGCTCCGGCTTCTGCAGCGCCGACTGACTCCTCCTTTACAAGATTTTTTCAAGAAGCCGTATTTACAAGATATTTTACAAAATCGGTTAGTAACTTACACAAAACAACTCCATTCGTCTGTTTCGCTAAACAAAGTGATAGACTTTTCTCATTCGCACAAGTATTCTGTATTTCCAGTAGACAGCGCTCTCCTCTTCTCTACCACATAATTTTTACACTCGCCGATAAAGTAGCACCACTTCCTCTACTTTACCTTTCTCTCAAGCTCGGGTTAAGCTCTATTACTCTCCCAGCAATACGTTTTAAATCAGGATACACAATTATCCCTGTACTTGAAAGCCACTTGTGATATATACGACGATACTACCTTTTAAAACAGACTATGCGATGTGCGACTTCATTGCCACACTTCCTCTGCCTGCAGACAGAGTGACCAGCTTCACGCAATACTCGGAAGCCTTTTGAGGACTACATATAACATAATACGAACTCAACAGATGTTAGTCATAATTCTGTATATCAAAACCTTATATAACATCTCTTACATAATCCTAGTGAATTCTATAGCAACCAATGCTCTGCTACCAAGCTAATTATTGATGCAGCGGTTCTCCGGAAATAATTTCTAAAACCATAACACCTTTCCCTGAAGTACAAAATCATACATATACTCGACAGTGGGGCCCATGACACTGCGAGTCACTCACAAAATACTTACACCATACTCCATGGATCGGTGAGATTCAAAGAAGAGCTGCTGTATCATAGCGGGATGTCTAGACTATAACTGAATATTTATTCTATTTACACCTGCAGTTTAAAGAAGTTTATCAAAACAGCAAATTTAACATGTCTAAAATGTTATTCACTTTATTTATTTCTTTATTCAAAAACGACATTTAAGGCGTGGCTTAGCGGGCGATCATGGCGGACGTGGCTTGCTAGAGCTCCCGCCGGCCCGATACTTATCCTGTGATTTCTCCTGGCCCCCGGACCCGAATTGTGCACCACGTCTGGGGCTACGGCGGCGGACGGCGCAGGGAGTCATCCGGTGCTGCCAGGGACGCGCTGTGACCTCTCTCGGCGGTAGGGCAGCCTGGAGTAGTGGGCGGCCTAGTGCCGGTTGAGCAAGCCGGGGCCTCAATTTTGGCGCATCTGGACTGGAGGTCTCGATCCGGGGCCTGCGGCGCTCTCCTTTGGCCACGACCCCGGGCTGTTGGTTGCCGGCGACCTGCTGTGGGACCCCCCCTGCCTCTTCTCGCCACATCAGCGGTGGGGGCTGGTGCCTGGGGGGGCCTCGGAAGACCTGCGGCCTGCCTGGCCTTGGTGGAGCCGGGACCTCGAGTTTGGTGGTCCCCGCCTGGAGTCGCCGGCCCAGATCCTTCGGCCGAGTGGGAGTCCCCGGGGACTGGGGTGTCAGTCGGGCGCCTGGCCCGGATACTTGCCCTTCCCCGCCCCTGTGGTCGCCGGAGCGGCGGCCGGACGACTCGTGGACTGGGCTAGAGTGGCCCATATTTGCGCCGTGCCAGTGGGCGCGGGGACGACCTACTACGCCCTGGTGAGACGGCGTTTTTCCTGGGGGCCTGCCCGTTCTGTGGACCAGTGGCGTGAGGATCCCGTGTGGCCTGGTGTGCCCTAGACGCCCCGGCCGAGGCCTGGTTGGTGGACTATCGTGCGGTGCGGCCTCGCTACAGGTGTGTGATACTGGTCTGCCTTCTCTGCGGCAGCCATGACTCGGGGCTCGGCCGCCACTAAGACTGGACCCATTGATAAGTTCACCGGCCCTGGTGGAGGCCCTGGTGCGGCTGGCGGGGGCCAAAATGCTGGACCAGACAACGCGGCGTTGCTGACCGCCATTACACAGTCACGCGACATGCTGGATGCGAAGATTGGCGCGGTGGGGGCTGACGTGATGCTGCTGCGGCAAGATCTTCGTAATGCGGTCGCCCGCATTACTGACACCGAGACCTGGGTCACAGCAGTGGAGGGAGATGTTGGGGCCCTTCAGAAGAAGATTGCCGACATGGAACAGACTCAGCGGGGCCTGGCGCTCCGTGTGGAAGATGCCGAAGGGCGGGCGAGGCGGAACAATCTGCGCTTTGTTGGCTTTCCGGAGGACTGCGAGAATGGGCCCATGGACGTTTTTCTGTCCCGGTGGCTGGAGAGCTGGCTGCCCCCGGACTCCCTGTCGCGATGCTTCGTGGTGGAGCGTGCTCACCGCGCCCTGACCCAGAAGCCGCCGGTCGGGGAGCGGCCTCGCCCGATCATCGCCAGGCTCCTCAACTTCCACGACAGGGACGTCATCCTCCGGGAGGCTCGGCTTAAGGACACCCTGCTCTATGATAATCATAAAATTATGATATTCCCGGACTATACCAAACTGGTCCACCGGCAGAGACACTCCTTCCTGGAAGCCAAGGCCAAGCTGCGTGGCTTGAAAATCCAATACTCACTGCTCTACCCGGCCCGCCTCCGTGTGATCTTCAACTCCAAGACCCTCTTCTTCGATACACCGGAGGCCGTCTTCAACTGGACCGATGAGACGGTCAGAGTTCGACCTCATGTCCAACCAGGGCTCCACTCCGGGTCGTCGCGTGCCTCGTCTCAGGACCGGGGCAACACGTCAGGCAGAGGGAAACGTCACCGCAAGTCTCGCTCCCGGCGGAGGTCCCTGTCCCAGGACCCTCTTTTGGGGGACACACAGCCCGATACGGATCACTCTGAACACGGCTCTTGATCACCGTTCACAGAGACTATCTGCTGGATGCCTTTCATATGTCAATCTGTGTGCTGCGGATGCTGAGCTGTGGTTGGTGGGACAGACATTGGCCGGTGCAGTATTGACTTCCTTTTTGGTGCATACCAGGGCCATCCTGGTCTGGTACTTTTCTGTGGTGCTTTGTTTATGACTCGACTGTATATGTTTTTTGGGGTTCGGGGCATGTAGTATGGGCTGCCTCCTCCTGTTGGGATTGGGGGGTAGTTCAGGGAGTGTGTCTGGTTAGTTTGGGGGGGAACTAGTTGGGATCCCTTGGTATGGCTGGCTTTGGGCGCTATGTTTTGGGCCTGAAGTACCGTTTACCGCGACAGATACTTCATTGTTTATTGAGGTATGGGGGTGGGGGTGGGGGGTTTTGGGGTGTTTGGTTGCTTGTGGGTTGGGCTGGGGTTGGTGGGGCAGTGGGGTTTAGGGCAGTGTTCTGGGGGGTGCACGTGTTTCTTATGATGTTGGCAAACAGGGTGTTGTGGGCCGGGGTCGGGTACTGGGGTGGATGGGTACTGGCTCATCGTGACAATGGCTGAAGCTCCACGGCTTGTATCTCCTGGCACTTCCATGCGTGTACTGAGCTGGAACGTCCGGGGGCTCCTAGACAAGATCAAGCGGGGGGCCGTGCTTCGCTGGGCGAAAAGGGACTTGGCAGATGTGCTCTTTCTTCAGGAAACACACATGATGGGTACCAGGGCACTGAGTCTGCAGAGGTTTGGCTTCCACCAGGTGTTTCATGCTGGCTTCACTCGGGGATCGAGGGGCGTGGCCATTCTAGTTCACAGACGGCTGGCTTACACTCATGAGCGTCAATGGCTCGATCCTCAGGGCCGGTTTGTGTTTGTGCAGGGTAGGGTTGGTGTGGAGCCTGTGGTGTTCGGCTGTGTGTATGCCCCTCCCCCGTTGCAGTGGGCCCTTGCGGAGCGACTGTTTGCCTTATGGGCCGAGCTTCCCCGTTCCCTGGCTGTTATTGGAGGCGATTGGAATGATGTGGTGGACATGACCTTAGACAGACAGAGGGGACGAGGGGCCGAGGTTGTAGCCTCCCCTACTCGGCTGAGTGCCATGATTGATGGTCTTGGATGGGTGGATGTGTGGAGACATTTGCATGCGGGGAGGCGGGAATACACGTATGTCTCTGCTGTGCATGGCTCTCTTTCGCGCCTCGATTGTGTGTTTGTACCGGGGGCCTTCCTTGACAGGGTGCAGGGGGCGGCGATCCGGCCTCGCGGGCTCTCGGACCACTCCCCTGTGGCGGTGCAAATAGATCTCTGTAAGGCGCGCCAGCCGTTTCGGTGGCGGATGTCTACGTGGCACCTGCAGCGACCGGATTACTCCCAGCATCTGCGCGGTGCGATCGCCCACTACTGGCAGGACAATCTTACGGTAGGGATGGATGCCATCACAGTGTGGGAGGCCATGAAGCCCGCCTTGAGGGGGGTGGATATAGCCTGGTGCGCGACGGCTCGTCGGACTCGCCAACACAGTATTACTGCGGCCGCGGTGCGGGTGGAGGCGCTGGAGGTGCGGCACAGGACGGCGGCAGACGATGTGACACTGCGGCTGCTTTTACAGGCGCAACAGTCTTACTCCTCGGTCTTATTAGATGAGGCACGCCAGGCGTGGCTGGCTACACGTAGTAGGGTGTACCAGTGGGGCGACAAGTCTTGCACAATGCTCCATAGGCTTTGTCAGCAGACTCTGCAGCCGATCACCTTGCCGGGGCTTGTCGACGATACTGGAGTGGCGATTACAGACCCCGTGATCCTTGCGGCGAGCTTTGCGCGCCATTATGAACGTCAGTATGCCCCTCGGGAGAGCCTTTCCTCCGATGGCATTGAGGAATACCTCACAGCGGTCCATCCGCGGGCGGTCTCCGATGATGTTCGTGACGCTCTGGAGATCCCCCTGACGGCGGAGGAATTAGGCGACGCACTGGGTCAATTAAACGCGGGTAAGGCACCGGGGCCGAGCGGGTTCCCCAGCGAATTCTACCGGACATTCCACCTACAGCTTGGGCCACATTACAGGCGGGCGTTGGAACTGGCGCGGGAGCGTGGCACCCTCCCCCCAGACTGGCGGCATGCCGAGATTGTGGTCTTTCAAAAGCCGGGCAGGCCCCCCGAGCGCCATGAGTCGTACCGTCCCATCTCCCTTATTAATTTTGAAGCCAAGCTCCTGGCCAAGGCGCTTGCGAATCGCCTCCTCCCGCACATCTCAACCCTTGTCCACCCGGATCAGGCGGGCTTTATGCCACGCCGGGCGACGCGGCACAACATTCGGCGGGCCCAGGCCGCGCTGGACGCGATCGGAACCACCGGGGAACAAGCGGCGCTGTTGTTGGCAGACATTGATAGCGCCTTTGACTCGGTCAGCTGGACCTATCTCTTTACTCTCCTACCACTACTGAACTTGGGACCGGTTTTTATTTCCTATGTCAAGCTGCTCTATACAGATGTCACCGCTTCGGTACGTGTCTCTGGGGCGGTCTCTGCGCGGTTCCCTGTGGCCAGGGGCACCCGACAGGGATGTCCCCTCTCCCCGTACCTATTCGCGCTGGCTATGGAACCTATGGCCGCCCGGGTGCGCCAGGACGCGCTTTATCGGGGCTTTGTATGGGGGGCGGATCACACGGACCGCGTTGCCTTATATGCAGACGATGTGCTCTTCTTTATGACTGACTTGCATCGTACGGGCCCTCGCGTTCTTGAGATCATGCATGAGTTTGGTCTGGCGTCGGGGCTTTTTCTTAACCCACATAAGTCGACCCTGTGGGTGCTGGGGAGTGACTCGGTACACTGCCCATGGGCTGCGTCCCTCCGGGTGGTGGTCGAGGGCATGAGGTACCTGGGCGTCTTCCTCTCGGCCTCGGCCGCGGTGGCATGGGATCGGAACATTCGGCCGGTGTGGGAAAGGGTCCAGATGGACGTTAAGGCCTGGACCCGTATGCCCCTTAACATCTATGGGCGGTCGGCAATTTTTAAGATGGTTGCCCTGCCTCGGCTCCTCTACCAACTGCAGAATCATCCCTATAGAATCGACCCACAATGGTTCCGGAGTGTCAACTCGGTGTTGGGTAGGTTCTTGTGGGCCGGGGGCGCCTCTCGGGTGGCGCTACGTACCTGCTTTCTCTCAACATACAGTGGCGGCTTGGCGTCCACGGACCTCCTGTCTTATTACCAAGCCTCCCACCCCCTCGTGCTCAATGAGTGGTGGTATGGGGACCGTAGTGATCCGGCTTATGCTCTAGAGCACTCGTTGATGGGCGGAGCCACGCTCCACACATTGCTGTACTCGGCCAGGCGGAGGAGGATATTGCCGAGGGTCACTCAGGTGGCCTTCGCGGTCTGGCGGCAAGCTTTGCATCGTATGGGGTGGTGGGGCAGACTGACGGCCGAGACGCCGTTGTGGCATAATGGCCTGCTCCCGGCGCTGGCTTCCCTTTCCGGGTTTGGCGGCTGGGACGCGATCGGGATCTCGTCCCTTGGTCACGTTCTCTCCGGTACTACGCTTAAGTCCTTTCAGGACCTTAGCTCTGAATTCAATATGCCTAAGTCCCAATTCTTCCGGTACCTCCAGTTCCGTCATGCCCTTGGCCCGAGTCTGGTGGGCTTGGAGCAACTCCCTGATTTCAGTCCCATCGAGGCTAAGCTATTTATGGGTGACCTAGGCGACAAAAAGGTTTCTCAGATATATCGCTCCTTGGTTACACACTGTTCCCCTTCCCTCTCGTCGTTGAAGGCCTCCTGGGAGATTGATATTGGTCCCTTGGATGATGATGACTGGCGCGAGGCGCTTGAATCCCCCCGGGGAGCTGCTATAGCTGTCCGTCTCAGATTTATTCAGTTTAAGTACCTTCACAGGGCCTACTATACTAGAGAACGGCTGTGGCGGGCGGGCCTTATAGCCGCCCCGGAGTGTCTGAGGTGTGGTGCTGAGAGGGGGACGCTTCTCCATACTGTGTGGTCCTGCGGGAGGCTGACCAGATTCTGGGCGGGAGTTTGGGACTGTCTTTCGGAGGTGCTGGGGTGGGACCTGCCCCGTACCCCTAGGCTGGGTCTCCTTCATATCCTGGAAAATGTTGGGGGCAATGTTTACAAACGTCACCTGCTGCTTTTGGGACTAGTGGTGGCCAAGCGAGATCTGGCCCAAGCCTGGAAAAGTGTTCGTGCCCCCCGCTGGGTGCATGGAAAGCGGGTCTGGACTTCCTTATGGGCCTGGAATTGCCTGTCTTTGAGGCCAGAGGGTGTCCCCGGAAGCACTACAAAATTTGGAAGAGATGGGCGGAATACAGGGGTCTGCACCTCGACCCCCCCGCGGATCTTGATGATGTGTTGGCTCTGAATGTGGACCCCGTACCTTAGACTGTTGGCTGACTCCACCTTTGTTTTGCATCTTATGTTGCTACGCTGTGAACACGTGCACTGGGTTCGGGAGGGATAAGGGGTGGGTAGTAGGGGGGGGTGTAGTAGGGCGGTTGGGGTTGGGTGGTCTGGGAGGGGACTGGGGTATGTTTTTTATAACTCTGGGTTCGCTGCTATGCCTTTTTCAATGTCTGTCGTTGACAGTCTCCTCCTGACTGTGGAGGGCTGTATCGATTTATGCATGAACTCTTAATAAATACGGTTGTGAAAAAAAAAAAACGACATTTAAAGGAAAATAAGGATTTTATTTCAAAACAGTTAATTTCATTTATTTCAGAGGATTCAGAAATAGACATTTATTTTGATTGCAGAAATGCAAGTATTTTAGCAAAAGACAGATTGTTCCCAAAATTCATTCTTTCTCCTAACTTCCCTAACTAATAACCTCACCTAAAGTTCAAATCTCATTCTAAAGAAATAAGAAAATGATTCAAAGTCTTACATCTCAGGAAAAATCAGCATATGGTCTGCATCTCGAGAGGAAATCGAAAAGGAGTTTTTTTTCCTCACTAAAATCAACACTTTTTATACCTTTTTCACTAGCTCTATCTAAAAGTGTAACTTTCAGCATCAATTTGAGTTCTGATTGGACAATTTTGAGGTGGATGAGCATCATCTCATCATTACAATATCTATTCCACTTCCGTCAGCTTGATTTTAAATGGGTCATTGTCTTGGGCCTTGTCCGGCCTATTCCTGCTTCTCACTTAGCTACTTTGCCGGATTTTCTCACGTTCTGAACTATTGTGCTCATCTTTTGGCAGCCATCTATACTTCCAGGCTACTCTGTCCTTGAACCGCTTTCACTCCAGGCACAAGCACCTCGCATTCGAACTCTGAGTCAGGCCTGCGTGTGCTCAGTTCATTTTCTAATCGCAGTTCAGCAAATCATCCATCTTTTTCTAGGCCTCACAGGCCAGAATGGGAACTATCATAGAAACAAACACAAACAAACGTTAATTTTAGAATTTTAGCCCTTATGTTTACCTCCCCCCTTTACTAAGGTTTTCCCTATTAGTAGTTACCTAGCAGATAAGCAACACTTAGGCGTAATATACTTACTTATCCCTCGGTTTTTGCCACAAATACGTAAACAAAAGCACATTTATGCTGCATTTTATTATTTCAAAACTGCTTATTAGTTTAAGACACGACAAAATCACATAGTTAATTATTATTGCAACATAAGCAAAGTTAATTCCCACGTGTACTTGTGTAGGTGCAATTTTTACTCTAGATTGATTGGTTCCACATGTCATTCCATTAGTTCATGTTATTGTTATTGAAGTATGACTTCACAAGGGGTACACAACATTTAGTTTCTCCTCCTTGCTCCATCAGAGTGAGTAGCAGAGAGTGAATAATAGAGAGTAAGTAGTTGAGAGTGAGTAGTTGAGTGAGTAGTACAGAGTAATAGAGAGTGAGTAGTAGAGAGTAGTAGAGTGACTAGTACTGAGTAGAGAGCAAGTAGTAGAGAGTAGAGAGTAGTAGAGACTGAGTAGTAGAGACTGAGTAGCAGAGAGTAATAGAGAGTGAGTAGTAGAGAGTGAGGAGTAGAAAGTGTGTAGTAGATAGTAGTATAGTGAGTAGCCGAGAGCGGTCGCTGCTGCACTCCGGAGCCCAGGCACCAGGTGGCCTCTCAGCTGAGAGCAGTCTCTGCTGCATTCCTGAGCCCGGGCACCACGTGGGCTCTAAGCTGAAAGCAGTCTCTGCTGCACTCCTGTAATATAGGCCCTTAGAAATGAGAAGTCTCAAATTCCTTGTAGTAAAGATTAAGTAATTTATTCAGGAAGCAAGTAACCCATGACGGGTCCAAAGACAGAACGGGCAGGTAATGACCAAAGCAAGGAAAAGAATTCTAGACTCAAAGAAGTCTAGAATTCCGTATACATCATAATACACATAGTAATAACATGAAGAACAGGATACCATATAATACAACTTACCACACACCCCCTTCCTATAACAAAAATAAGAAGATTAAACAATTAACAATAAATAAAATCCTCCGAACGAAATGGAGAAGTTCTAATGCGAGAACTAGTTCTCAGTTACACATTTGCACCTGAACCATTATGAAGATTTAGATTGAATCAAGATGTCATCTTGGAATGCCTGGATCCCAATACAGTTGGCAAACATCTGATCCATCAAATGTTGGAACACGCCGCGGATGCCAATCCGAACGGCAAATGCTTGTTGTTAGGTAATGACTCAGGAACGCTTGTAATGGAAATATGCTTTATTCCTTTAGACTTCACACCGCAGCAAGCGTGAGGGTCGCAGCCGGGCGCCAACTGACACAACTGTCAAAACCAGAGCTCAGCTGTCAACATTCCAGCTGGCTTAACCAATTACGCGCTGGGGACAGCTCGCGCAGTTAAGGTAGTGGAAATAGAAAAAGGTTAAACACAAAACATCTCCTTCCCTATGGGAAGGCACTTGGTTACGCGCTGCAGTTTTAAAGTAATTTGTTAAGTAATGTTATTCACAAACAAAGTCATCAAATTTACTGGGTTTACTAAGAACCCTGCCAAAACTGCTGGTGCTTGCTTTAGTTCCATCTGTACCACACATGGGTGCTTCTGCAGGTGCTGCAACAGTTCCCTCCTTGCTAGGTAAGGATTCTCCAGCCTCTTTGTACATACAACTACTCACTGCTTCCTCGGACTCTTCCTCCTCTTGTCCGTTTCCTGCAGTGTAGGTCTCCCACATGTCCTGGGATACTACAGAGGCATCTGTGCTGGAGTCTTCACATTCACCAATAGACTCAATGTTTTCAAAGTCTTGTCTAGCCAGGTTGCTACGTGTTTCATGCATTTCTCCATCACAATCCTCCTCTTGTTCGGACTCATCTTCCTCGGACTCATCTTCCTCAAATTGTGATCCTCTGCAACCTTTATCTTCCCGCACTAGGCATTGATCTTTGCCATCCTGTATGTTAGTTTCCGTCCCATGACAGACAGCCATTGCAGAGGCGTGCCATACCCTTCCGTCACTGAGCAAGGCTGAATTACAGAAAACCTTCACTACTTCCAGAGGCACAGAGAATCTGCTATCACCTTTGGCAATGCGTCCGCTTTTCCTTACTCTGACTCTGTCCCCTACTCTGATGTTGAACTCCTTGCAATTCCTGCTCTTGTCGTATTTTTCTTTATAAGCTTCTTGTGCTTCTTTGATCTTTTCCCTGATGGCATCTACAGACCACTCCTTTCTCATCGCAGGTTTGAACCATCCAATATTGTCCTTTGAGATGGGAGTTCTGCCTCTCATGACTTCGAATGGACTCACCAATGTTTTCACCCCTGGAGTGATTCTGTATCCCCATACCATCCTGTTCACTTCTTTCCTCCAGCATTTTCCGTTGTTATTCGCTAGTTGGATGGTCCCTTTTATCACTCTATTGAACCTTTCCACCGCTCCATTTCCCGCTGGGTGATATACTGATGTGGTTTTATGATTGATTCCATTCCTTTCCACAAATTTCTTGAAGGCATCTGCAGTGAATTGGCTTCCATTATCACTGACAATAGTTTTTGGGATGCCTTCCCTGATGAATACTTTCTCCATGAACTTGAGCACGTCACTAGTTTCTACTCTTCCACATACCTTCACCTCTGGCCACTTAGAAAGATGATCCACCAACACTAAGACATACACTCCTTCATCCTGCCATCTCACTGGTCCCATGATGTCTATGCCAACTCTTACCCATGGTGCATCCGGGCATGGCAATGGCTGTAGAGGGGGTCGCAGGGTCATCTGAGTTTTGTCTGAATTTTCGCATTCAATGCATTTTCTTATGGCTCTTTCCACCTGCATGTCACAACCTGGCCACCAATACCAACATTTTATTCTTTGTTTGGTTTTGTTCATACCTAAATGTCCTTCGTGGCATATTTTGATGATTCTTTCTCTGAGGCCTTTTGGAGGTACAACTTTTCCTTGTCTTAGGATCAGAATCTCTTCCACTGACAGTTCATTTCTCAGTTCCCAAAATATTCGTAATTCATTATCAATGTATTTCTTCTGTGGCCATCCTTTTATAATGTGATTCTTGACATCTTGAATTAGTTTATCGTTTTTACATTCTTCTGTCCATTCACTCCTTTTTAGGTCTCGCCTAGACGAAAGCAAAGCGAAGCTTTGCTGTCTAGGGCGAGACGACTTATGTTGTTACTTCTGGGGGAATGAGGACAGCAATCTTCCACGCGCTTTTTGTTTGAGATTGTACCTCGTGAGCGCGCACGTCGTCACTCACGCATGCGCACAAAGAAAGCCATACACACACTGCATATACACACACGCACCCCCCCTTAAACAGACACACGCGCACACAGACAGACACAAACACACTCAAACAGACACACACACACGCTTACACCCCACCCCCACTCACCCCTCCTCTCACTCAACACACTCACCTGTTCTGGCGGTGCTCGGCGGCGGATCTGCATCTCGGGCGGCGGTAGCGCTTTGCGGGTCTCTCTCACCACATGAGAGCCCCGCCTTCCCCATGCGCCCGCCCGCTCTTCACCCGGTCCCCCATCTCGGGACCGGGACTCAATGCGGAGCCTTCGTGGCTCCTCGGGCAGCTCTCTCTCCCTCTCGCCGCGATGGGGCGGGACTTCCGGTTGGGGCCACGCTGTGATTGGCCGGCTTCCCAACCGCTTCCGGGTCGTCGCAGGCAGCGCGGCGGCCCGGCGGGTATTTGTTTTATTTATTTGACACCTGATTCAATCTTGAAAGTGAGGCTCGGCTGAGACTGTACCTCCTCCTCCTGTGCTTACACATGATGCCTGCTGCTTGTGTGATGGAGGGGAGGAACGCGTGTGTTTGTGCATAATCAAGGGATGTATGTCAATTAAGTTGACAAAAATGCATTCAGTTTAAATGAGATTGAATTAATTTTTAATATTGCTAAAACATACATTTTCTGGAACTTTACTGAAATACTTTAACTTGGATCAACATTGATGCGTTTATTATTCCTTGCGTAGCAGTGTCTTACAAGTTTGTTTCCAGTTTCACATTTCATTTAAATTATGATCTGACCCTGTACATTTTTGCAATTGTTCTGGTATGTGGGATTGGCTTATTTGTGTTGGCTCCGCAGGGACTTATTGTGTCCGACATTTGTCTAACGTTATCCATGCTTGTGAGTGCTGATATGCTTCAAATCCAATTAACAGACAGTCTCAGAAGTTAATGTGATAGCCGTACACTTGCAAGGCCTTCTTTAATGGTGTTAGTAGAAATGGTACACCGTGATCAGACAAATACTTTGAAGGCAGAGTTATGACTTCCGTGTTTTTTTGGGCTGCACGGAAATGTCACGTGTTTGTTGTGCTCTGAAGCACGTTTCTTTTTACGAATGCACCGTTAGTGGTAATAATCAGTTACTTGCGTCTCTGTGGGAAAGATTGCAGGTACTAATAACATGCGTCAGGGAATTCCTAAAATGAGGAATGCACTACAGTGCAAGGCGTGTGTCCGTTTTATCTGGTCTTGGTTGGTTTTAAATTCTCTTTCTGAGGCTCTACCAGCCCCCTTTGTAACTCTAATCTTGCAATTAGTCACAAACTAAAGTAAACAAGCAAGCATTGGGGATTTAAAAACCCTCCGTTTGGCTTAGCCGTGCGTAGCGCTGGGCGGGATTCCGCGAAGGCTATACCCTCCCTCCTACCCCGTTTACAGGTTACAAGAGGTTGGTTTGCAAAGCCTCGAATGCAAGAACTTCCTAGCCTACGCTACGGTGAATCCGTTTCTAGACAATAGCAGTGTTGTATGTAGGCTGCATCAGTTTACAAACATCTTAAGTATACAAAAGCATGTCATGTATAATATGTATGCAGTTGTTGTCTATCGCCAATGTTTTTTCCCCCTAACCATTTTAATTTAACATTACTTTGCGTTGTGTGTAGGGGATTGGACGTCCCGAATTTCCAGAGGACTGCCCGACGCTTATTTTGCATTCAAATACATGTCCCGGTTTTTGGGACAAATGTCAATTCATCATGCAGAGCGTAATTGAAATGAAACTCTCTCTGCTCTTCTTTCCACAAGCGCGTTGGAAGTCTGAAACAATGTAAGCATTTTAGTTTATTTCAGGCAGCGCATGAGGAGATGGGTACATGGGGCAGACAGAGTGGGGAGAAGGACAGGGGGGCTCAGGGTAGAGGTCCTGTCATAGCTAATGTCATGGAATCATGTAAACGTAGTCTTATGAATATAAATATGCGTGTATGTATATACGTGTGTGTGTATGTATATGTATATATATATATATATATATATCCACTGCAGAAATTGGTGTGAGTTCACCATCACTGCAGATATATAGGTGTGAGATTACTATTACTGCAGATATATAGGTGTGAGATTACTATTACTGCAGATACATAGGTGTGAGATCATCATCACTGCAGATATAGGTGTGAGATCACTATCACTGCAGATATATAGAATACCTACGTGTTCGGTATACGAGAGTTTAAGCTATTGGCATTGTAAATGACGCCTTTTATTTATGTTTTGAAAACAAAAATAAAAGGCATTGTCATTTACAATGTCAATAGCTCAAACTGCTGTAAATGCGAGACCTATTGCATTGCAAATGCTTGTTATGGTAGGGAATTCTTCATTAATGCTAGCAACACATAGATCCTCTTCTTGTGCTACTGTTTCTGTGTGTTTCAATGGAAGCCTGCTCAAAAAATCTGCCACTACGTTTTTCGCTCCGGGCAAGTACTGTACTTCATAGTTATAATCCAACAGTCTGATGGACATTCGTGCCAAACGTGGTGAGGCATTGTACAGCCCTTTCACAGTCAACACCTTGGTTAGAGGTTTGTGGTCACACCTCAAAATTATCTTCTTTCCCCAGATGTACTGGCGGAAATGCTCCATTCCCCAAACGCACGCCAACGCTTCTCTTTCGATTACAGAGTATCTTTCCTCTGTCGCAGTAAGTGAACGCGAGGCAAATGCGATGGTTACCTCACTACCATTGCTCTCGATTTGAGTGAGCACAGCACCGAGCCCTTTTCCGCTTGAGTCAGTGGTTATCACACATTCCAGTTTTCCATCAAATCCTTGCAGAGCCGGTGCTTCACAAATTTCTTTCTTAAGCTGCTTGAAGCTCTTTTCACATGCACTGGTCCACTCAAATTTGCTCTTGTTTTTAAGAAGTGTCCTGATGTCATACGTTTTTGTTGAAAAGTCTTTTACAAATTTGGAATAGTATTCCACCAGTCCTAAGAATGCTCTTAGTTCATCCTTGTTGGTTGGTACTGGCGCCTCTTTGATTGCTCTGATGAGCTCCTTCTTAGGTCTAATTCCTTCACTTGAGATTTCATGCCCAAGATAGTTGACTCGATCTCTACTGAATTTGCATTTCTTAAATTCCGCTGTCAATCCACATTTCTCCAATTTCTTCAGTACTTGTGTTAATCTGCCGTCGTGTTTACTTTGATCTCTCCCCATGACCAGGATGTCGTCCTGAAAGATGAGTATGTTTTCCACACCTTTAAAGATTTCTTGCATTAGTCTCTGGAATAACGCTGCAGCAGATGCTATGCCGAAAGGTACCCTTTTGAACCTGAAACACCCGAAAGATAAAAGTGGTGAGATGTCTACTATCGGGGTGTAAGGGTACCTGGTGGTACGCTGCCGCCAGATCTATTGTAGAGAATACCTTCATGCCTTTTGTGAGGGACAGCATTTCTCCTATTCTTGGCAATGGGTACTGATCAATGAGAATATTTTTATTGAGGTCCCTCAGGTCCATGCATAGCCTCAATTTTCCATTCGATTTTCTTGCGACCACCAAAGGTGCGACCCACTCTGCTGATTCTGTTGGCTCTATGATGTTTTCATCCAGTAGCTTATCAAGTTCTTTTCTAACTTCTTCTCTTAGTGTTAAAGGTACATGTCTTACTTTATGAACACATGGATTAGCATTATCCCTTAACTTGATTTTGTGCTGGAAACCCTTCAATTTCCCTATTTTTCCGTTGAACACTTTAGGAAACCTCTCCACGAGTTCCTCGCTTGTAGCCGTGTCCAGTTGCATGACTAAAACAGGTTCTGCTCTGTTAGGGTTGAGAGTAATGCCCAGTTTCCCCTGGTCCCTCCACCCTAAAACAGAAGGGCCAGTCACTGCCACATACAGTTTACTGTCCATGGTTCTTTCTTTGAACACAAAATTTAACTTCCTATAACCTACTAGTTCTATAGGTTGGTTGGTGAATGTTTTCAATTTTACATCTGGTTTTTCCATTTTGTTCCCTAGAACTTCTTGAAATTTGTTTTTCCACACTTCTTTGTTCACAATGGTACACGGAGCACCAGAATCAGCTATTATCTCCACCTCTACACCACCAATTGTCATTTTGCACTTAGGTTTTTTCTTAATTATGTTTTCCTCATCATCCTCTTCCTCAGTTGTGTCCGTGATATTTAGTACACATAGATTATATTCTGAGTCTTCAGATCATTCACTTGCATCTCCACTTTCTTCTTCGTGAACGAACTTGACTCTTGTTCTCTCTTTCCTTATACATGCTTTCTGGAAATGGCCTATTAGACCACACTTTCCACACTTGTTATTTCTTGCTGGACAATTCCAATCATTTGCAAGGTGTTTACTGCTACCGCAGCGATAGCATCTCAGTTCTTCATATTTTTTCCCATAATTACTTTGTTTAGGTTTCTCTTTTCCTTGACTTCTGTAGTCCGTTTTCTTTTTCCTTGTTCCAATTACTTTCGCTACAACGGTGGAAATATCATCCTTGCCTTTGTTTTCATTAATTACTTCCTTTGCACATCTCCCTGTCAATTCTGCTTTTTTCACTATCTCAATAACTTGTTGTAGTGGTTTCTCTCCTTTAGCCCATAGAGCATCCTGTATATTAGAATTTGCCGCACACATGACTATTTGATCCCTAATTAAATCATCATGCATGTTCTCGAATTTACAAGTTAAAGCTAAGTTCTTTAATGCAGCCACATAGTCATCAATACTTTCTTCTTTTCCTTGTTTCCTTCTGTAGAATTTGTACCTGTGAACAGCCACACAAATCATGGGTTTGTAGTATCCATCTAAATCTTCAAGTGCGTCATCAAACACATTCCTGTCACCACCGGCGCGTGCTTTCTTATTAATATTTTTGTAAACTTCCAATCCCCCTGCACCTAAACAATGCAACAATATTTTTTTCTTTTCCTCTGGCTTTATATGTTCATCTTCTTTCTCAAATGTAGAAATATAATTGCAAAAGTATTCCTTCCATGTTTCCCATTTTACTGGTGGTGTGTCTGTTCCTTTTAGAAAAGGTTCTGGCGGTTGTAAATTGTAGTTGATACTGTTAGCCATCTTTCTTCTTTTAAAAACTCAACCCAAGCTCTTATTTTTTTTTTCCACTTAGCAAAGTTCCTGCTTGTAAATTCCACTAGTGGTAACACTCTGTACTTATATTTCTTCTTTGCTTCCTACTGTGTAACTTCGCTTGCTGGGTAACAACCCTTAATGCTATATTCTCTTTCCTTTCCAGTTTTTTCCTTAGGCTTATTTACGAATAACATATAATCTTTTCATCCAATTTCTGTGTGCCTCGGCTACTTCTACATTCATCCGCTAGGTGGCGCCAATCACGTCATTGACGTAGCCCAGCTGTTCGCACCACAACACTGAGGAGATGTCCTCGCTCCTTATCACACACGGAGCAGACGCCGCAGTACCCTTCCTGAGTTCTCACAGCTTGGTATGCTAAGCCTTTTACTCCTCTTCACTGCGGCTCAGATTTCCTCGCTCCTTAAATCACACGGAGCTGTGCCTTTCACTTCTCTTCAGTGCCACTAACAGAGTCATTTACGCGCCGTTCACGCTGACGATAGAACACACACCGAGCACACAGCTAGAGTCAAAACTGCAGTTCTTTATTTCCGTTCCATATCGACTGCTTAAAACAATTTAATTGCTTCTCCTTATTTCCTCACAATCATTTCCTTTCATCGAGGTTAAATTTCAACAAAGCTTTTCATTCATAGCTTTGCATCAACCTTCATTTTTCCGCTGCCTTTCCTCATTATTACGCTTGCTATTTTTTTTTAAAGGATTACTTTAAACTGGTTCCTTAGATTTTCTTCACTCTTACCGGATTAGTTTCAGTGGGTTCTTGGTGTGAAGTCTTTACCTCGTCGCCAAGATTGTTAAGTAATGACTCAGGAACGGTTGTAATGGAAATATGCTTTATTCCTTTAGACTTCACACCGCAGCAAGCGTGAGGGTCGCAGCCGGGCGCCAACTGACACAACTGTCAAAACCAGAGCTCAGCTGTCAACATTCCAGCTGGCTTAACCAATTACGCGCTGGGGACAGCTCGCGCAGTTAAGGTAGTGGAAATAGAAAAAGGTTAAACACAACACTTGTACATATAAACTCCAAAAGGAGTCACAAAGGTGGTGAGATGTTGTGAATCTTCAGATAATGGGATCTGATGATATGCTGAACGTAAATCAATAGTTGTGAAATATTTACTACCATCCAATGTGGCCAGCATTTCTTGTATCCTAGGCAATGGATGGCAGTCAACAATAATATTGCGGTTCAACACTCTTAAATCAGCACACAGATGAATATTGCCTGAACTTTTGCGTGCTACTACTGCCGCAGAAACCCATTCTGATGACTCTATTGATGTAATAATATCTTGTAAGCACATCTGTTGAAGAAGTTTTTGTAAATTTCTCGAGCAGACAGGGAAATTGGTCTACACTTTTGAATCACAGGAACTACATTTTTCTTAAGCCAAATAGTGTGTTTGAATCCTTTACACAATCCTACTTTGTCTGAAAATACATTAGAATATTTCAAACAAAGATCTCTTAACATAGAATCTGTTTGTGAAAAGGATTCCTGGGAATCTAAAGGTTCTTGTACAGTAGCCACCATAGGAAGATCTCCTAAAATAACTGGTTCAGAATGACCAGGTCTAAGAATCATACCAAACCTAGCTTGATCTTGCCAACCAAGAATATCTCTTCCGTTGAGAGCTACATAAACTTTGGTATGAATGGTACGGTCTTTAAATTTTATAGTCCCAAAAATAACCGCACATATCAATATCGTATTCCCCAAATGCTTTAGGATTTACATCAGTCGGTTTCAGAATTGTTGAACACCAAAATTTATCAACTTTTTTTGTCTAAAATCGTTATAGGAGATCCAGAATCTACCATAAAGTCAAGTTCAATAATACCAAGTGAGACACTACATATAGGTCCTTTACACTTCTTAGAGTCACTTTGCAACACATTAATTTCAATTGAAGATAAAAGATTACTCATGTCATGACTAGAAGCATCCTCATCAATATTAAGCAAATTGATCTCACTTTTTGGTTTAACATTTTTGCATACAGTATAAAAATGCCCTATTTTCTTACATGTGTTACACCTTTTACCTTGTGCTGGGCAATTTACATAATTACCCAAATGAAATTTGGTTCCACAATGGTAACATGTTCCTTTCTTTTCAAAAGTACGATTTACCTTAGGTTTGTTAACAACAGCATTCACATCAGTATTAACAGATGTGTATGCAACCACTTTGGAATCCTCAGTGACTTTTTGGGGATCTTGAGTAAGAATTTTCGAAGACACAACCAATCTCTCAGTGCTACGTGCTAAATCCATCACTTCATCTAGTGAAGGATTCTTACACGTTAGAATTCTTTCTTGGATCTTTTTGTTAAAGTAATTAAATACAAGTTGGTCTCTCAAAGCAGCATTAAGATAATCACCAAACTGACAGTTTGAAGCAAGGACTCTTAAAAAGGCTAAATAATCCTCAATAGACTTATCTTGGTTTTGTTTAAGTTTGAAAAATACATGAAGTTCAACCATAACTGATGGTTCATCAACGTATTGTTTACCTATTCTAGCAAGAGCTTCAGAAAATACGTCCCAATTTTCAACACCAGAAAGAGCGGATATGGGAGGTAAATTATCAAAAACTTCTTGTCCGCATCTCCTAAATGATTAAATAAAAGAGCTTGTTTTCTAGATGCAGAATATTTTAAAGCATCAATAGCTTCTGAATACTTAGCAAAATTACGATATCATTTGTGCCAGGGAGTGTTAGGCTTCCCCGGTTTATCTAAAATTGGAGGAGGTTGCATTACATTATTAGCTGAGGACGACATTATGCAATTGGAAACAACTTACAAACAACAGTACTAGTTAAGGAAATGCAATACTAGAAGACTAAACTTGCCTGAAACATATTCAGAAATATATGTAGTACAAGGAACATTCAACTGAAGAAAGCAAATAAATAAAATGATATGACAAGAAAATTGTAAAAAAAAGAAGTAAAGTTGCCGTATAAATGAATCCACAGTCGGAATCAAATCGGAGCATAGAAAGAAATCGGAGCGTAGAAAGCAGCGTGTTGTTATGGTAAGATACAACAAAATGGCTGACAACGTAAGAATGATGACGATATTGCGTTGACGTCGTGCGTTGTTGCCGCAATGTTTCTAAAGTTGTAGGAGCGTGTTATACACGTAAACAGGATTCCAGAAGCAAGCAGTAAAAGTTCGCAGAAATGGAAGCTCCAGGAACGTGCCGATGAAAGAGAACGTCCTTCACTAAATGCAGCGTCTTGCGCAAAGGAATCTCGAAAGCTGGCTTCAAGGGAAAACAATGAGGCAACGGCAAGCAATCAACTGACGAAGTAACGTACCGTTTACAGTTAAAAGAAAATGCCGATGAAATTACGCTAAATTTAACATCTTCCCAATTCAAGCAGCAAGTTCAGTCGATTCCAATAAACAGGGCGTAGACGTGCCACATTTTAAATTAATATATATTTCCAAATCTGTAGTGACGAAGAAATCAGAGAAGGATTAGTCCAAAGTAATCAAGGTACAGCACACGGTACAGGTTCAAAATTCTAGGCTGCAGATTACGGTTTAATTCCGAAAAGCAAAATATCCAAATACATAAGTGCCAATCCAAGCAGCAAAATATCCAACGATGAGAAGGATGAAATTCAGAGTACAGCAAACACAATTTTGAAGTCACAAGGTCGGTGGGTCACAGGACCAAATCGTCGCCAATAAATGTAGTATAGGTCCTTAGAAATGAGAAGTCTCAAATTCCTTGTAGTAAAAATTAAGTAATTTATTAAGGAAGGTAGTGACCCACGACAGGTCCAAAGACAGAACAGGCAGGTAATGACCAAAGCAGGGAATGGAATTCTAGAAGTCAGGAATTCCGCATACAACATAATACGCATAGTAATATAATGAAGAACAGGATACCATATAATACAACTTACCACAACTCCCGAGCCCAGGCTCCAGGAGGCCTCTCAGCTGAGAGCAGTCTCTGCTGCACTCACGAGCCCGGGCTCCAGGAGGCCTCTCAGCCGAGAGCAGTCTCTGCTGTACTCCTGAGCCCAGGCTCCAGGGGCCTCTCAGCCGAGAGCAGCCTCTGCGGAACTCCTGGGCCTGGCTGTCTGTTCGGTCTCAATTCCATGAGACCTCTCAGCTGAGTGCAGACTCTGCTGCCCTCCTGAGCCCAGGCTCCAGGGGGCCTCTCAGCCGAGAGCAGTCTCTGCTGCACTCCTGGTCTGTATACCAGGGGGCCTCTCAGCTGAGAGCCGTCTCTGCTGCACTCCTTATCCCAGGCACCTGGGGCCTCTCAGCCGGGAGCAGTATCTGCTGTATTCCTGGTCTGTAAACCAGGGGGGCTCTCAGCTGAGAGGAGCATGCAGCACAGGTCCTGAGCACCTCTACAGTAAAGTGGTGAGCATTGCGTTAGAGGCAGCTGTGTGACAGCAGTGACGTGCTCTGCCCTCACACAGCGCCACAAATAGGCAGAGTGTAGTGTTGTCATAGTACAGAGGAGCCCCACTTACAGGCCAGTGCCCTGGGCCCTTAAACATTCCAGCGCACACAGCTGTATCCGGCTCCGTACTGCCCATATGCCTGTCGTACTGCACCGTACAGCGCCGAGCAGTGCTTCAAGCGCTTGAATACTGCCGCAATGACAGACACCCCCGCCCCTACGAGCAGGTAGTCCCAGAGGGCCTCCATCCTCAGCAGCGCTCACACGGCACCACCACAGGCGCGTTTCTCTTTCCTGGTACGTTCAGCGAAGTAGCTTCTGTTGGTGCAGCAGGTGCAGTGGCACCGGGGCGCAGAGGCCTGAGGGCACACTGAACCCCGATTATTGGTATATTTCACTGTTCAAAGAGGAGCCAGTGGGCCCATTTCATTCCTTGCACTAGGGTCCGTGGCACAGTGGCTATGCCCCTGGGTACGTGGTACAGCGCCGAGGGTGGTGCTTTCCAAACACCGATGCAATAAGACGCTCCGTCCTTCCATTGCCTAATACATTTATTGTTTTGTGCCGTTGGTACCTGTTGGTTTCGAGGCACCATGCAGTATGAAAATGGCTCAAATGCAGCAGTTCACAGTAGCACATTCATGTGTGGCGCTTTACGGAAGCCAGGAGTCAGTCCTTTGGAGAGGGGCTTCAAGGCGCTTGTTGGTTCTTTTAAATTCAGTCTTTAATTATATATTTCCTGTCTTGAAAACAAAACAAAATAACCTAAACTTGACAAACAATCCGCCCATTTCCGGTGTGCTTGCTGTGGGGCTGGACTGCCTACCAGGACTGTGGGCGCTGCGCACGCTCCCAGGGGCAGGACGCGCCCTGCCCGAGCCGAGCGGAGTCTGATCTCTGGAGCCGCACAGCGCTTTCATCTCAATGCTGCTTTTGGGCCATGAGCCCTGCGAGGAGTCAGTGGGAGCGGTCCAGCTCTCTGACGTGGAAACCTAGGATGTCCGTGCGCTTTACGGCCAGAGGTGTGCCCAGATGCGGGCCCTTGCCAACCTCAGAGCTGGCACAGCCCATGGAGACCACAGATTGTGAGCCCCTCAGAGCTGGCACCGCACAGACTGCGGGCTCTTGCCACCATCGGAGCTGGCACTGCCTGTGGTGTCAAGATATTGCGACCCCTTGCCACTCTGGGAGCTGGCATATCCCTTGGTGTTCTCAGAGAGCCCACCAGTTGCACCTGCAGAGCTGGTAAAGTGTCTGGCATGCTCAGAGCGCATGCACAGCCTTCGGCGTGCCCAGTGAGCATGGCTGTGCCCTCTGCCTGTGCTGCGTGTACCCAGTGTGCAGAACTGTGCCATCTGCCTGTGGTGCGCCTGGAGTGCAGTCCTGTGCCACCCGCAGAGCTGGTAGAGCCTGTTGTGAGCCCAGGTGCCAGCCTGAGTCAGTACGGAGTGAGGAGTTCACAGATGGTGAGCCGGTGCCATCTGCAATGCTTGCCCAGTCTCTGTTGTGTCGCGGTAGCCCTGCCAGGTCCTCCTAGCTCTCGTCAGTTCACATGTGAGGCAGGTTCAAAGTGCACTACAAACTCTGGGGTGAGAAACCAGATGAATCACACAGTAAAAGTGAGTCTGCACAGCTTACATATAACAAGCGGCAGTGAAAGCGATCGCTTTTTCGTTGCTATGACAATGAAAGCATCGCAAGATGGCGTCGGACTGTCCACAGTCCGTACAGACACTCGCATGCTGTCTGCATTGGACAGATGGCGAGAGCAACCATCTTTGTCATGCAGGCGCGTGCATGAGCCCAGGGGGAGAATTGATTCCAAAAGGCCTCTCTGGCGAGGGCAGCGCACGCCCTGCTTTCGCCAGGTGAGACCTAAAAACATTCTCATAGGTGGCGTACAATAATCAGTTCATTTCATCGTTTGTAAAAGTTATATAAAAGAGAATACAAATTCACTCTGAGTTTCAGTATGTGCGTACAAAGTCTACCAGATCGAATATAAGATAAAATATATTTACAGGCGCCGCGCCGGTACGTCACTATTTCCCATGATAAAAGTGGCGCACCGGCGGTGCGAGTGGCTAGTAAATAAGTCCCTATGAAGGATTCACACCTGCGATATCTCACATCTTGGCTGTTCACTCGCTTAGTTGCTCAACTTGTTGCCTGTAAAATATCAGTCTTGCAGGAGTGCTCAGGTTGAGTACTGTCCTGGCTGCTAGGGCTCCTTCCGGCCCCCTGGCAGCTTGGGGTTGCCAGTCTGCTGAAAAACAAGTGTATTTGAAAATCAAGAAACTTAGTTCACTTCCTTTTTAACCACAACAAAACCTTTTCTGTATGGTATCCTCTGAGTTACATCCGCCTCCAAATGTTCGGCACAGGCAGTTGACGTGCATAATGTGCAAGTTGTAACCTGCATGTTGGTTACTTCCAGCCATCTGCTACGCGCAGGGCTTTACGAAGGCATTGGCGTGTTGTGGCACAGCGAGGTAGTGGACTGTAGCAATTGTTGGAAGACAACATGGGGGTAGGGGCTGCCCCCTCAACACACCTCTCTGCACTCAACCTCCCCTTAGAATGTAAACCTGATTGGAGAAAAAACAAGCATTTGCAATGCAATAGGTCTCGCAGTTACACAAGTTTAAGCTATTGGCATTGTAAATAACAATGCCTTTTATTTATGTTTTCAAAAAGAAAACAAAAATAAAAGGCATTGTTATTTGCAATGTCAATAGCTCAAACTCGCGTCAATGCGAGACCTATTGCATTGCAAATGCTTGTTCTTTCATGCAACTTAGACTTTTGTATAGTGCATGCTTTTATCTGAGTTACCTCCAGGTGTCTCAGTGAGTTCAGGTTGTGGGTGATTGTTCACGAGAGGGTATGATTGTGAAATCTGAAGTTGATGCAGAAGGCAGTGCGAGTTTCTCACAATGCCTATCAGTGGGTCATAAAGGTGAGCAGACTACATGCAGATCCAATAATTGGCCTGTTTGCATAGAGCACAGAACGGCAGTCACATATGTGCCAATTATAATTGTGCGAAAGTGTGAGATATGCAGAAGGAGGATTTGAGAAAGATGCGTGAAGCAAAAGGGCGTAAGTGTAACATAGTGAGAGGCTGCAGAAGACAGTTTTGTGAAGGGGAGAACAGGAATGATTGAAACACTCATGCCATTTCTCCTTCCACAAAACATAGTAATATTTCATAATTTCAGAACTGAAACATTTTAAGTTCTAACTATTTAAAGTAAAATTATTATTAATCTGATACAGCTAACAAGAACTGGCAAAGTCAGTAGGACTGGCTTGTTTTACATATATTTTTAATGTGGTCTTTCACATTTGTTTATGCTCCTTCTTACACCTACCCGATATATTCATTTTATTTGACCCATATTTAAATTATTTTTAGGATTTTCTTAGGGATTCTCTATATAATTTGCGTTTCTCCTTTTTTTCTTCCATCACTTTTCTTTCTTTATTTTTCCTTCTCTTCAGTCATGTTTCTACAACTTGTTTGGTTAACATGTCCTCTCACTTTTCACTTTTTCAGTTTCTGATTAAGTTAAAATACTATAGCTGTGTAACCCTTTGTCTATTTCTATGATCTTGGTTTTGACATGTAATGTGGAAATTTAGGAACTAATGGATATTTTTTCTTTTTTGTTTGTAGCCCTGAAGAAGCAGGAATTCCTTGAAACAAGTGTTGGCTTCTTCACTGTTGTGGTTTCTTTCGATATTGCATTCAATTACTTAACTCTGTTACTTGTATGTCACTTTGGTCTTCAGAAATGTATCAATGACTCATTATTCTCATATTTTTCTTTATTTTATTTTATTTGTTGAGTTGTATATAGCGCTTGCTTGACCTGAGGGCATAAGTGCACATATATTGCTACTGATCCTTATACCTTCTTACGTATCGCCTATTTACTGCATTATACCTGTATGTTTACCCTAATATGTTTTATGCGCAAATATGTAGTTTACATAAAACAAATTAGGGTAGACATACAGGTATAATGCAGTACATAGGCAATTCGCAAGAGGGTATAAGGATCAGTAGCAATACATTTCTGAGGTAGTCTCAGTTTACGGCTATATAATTTGTTTTAGAAGCGCATAGTAGCGGTACCTATTGGGGTAAGCATTAAGACATCCTGGCGGTATTTAAGCCACATGTCTTGGCATTGCAGAGGTAGAGACAGTTGATGAGATTGTTTACATATTGTATAGTATCAGTACTAATTTGGTTTGACCTAACAACATAGTGGCAGTACAAAAGCGAAATTAACGAATGTATCAGATTCAGTGGCTAATACAGTATTGAGGTAGCAACAGCATAAATTAATTTATAATGATATGACAATAATTGCATACATTTTCATTGGGTAACATGAGGAGCAATTAAACAAACATAGGGCCAAGGATTAACTTTGGGCTGCAGATCGTGTAAGCAAAATGTGGGAAGACATTAAGAACATTATCTGAAACGTTGTTGTACTAGAACACAACATATCAATTTATGCAGATAATATTTTAACGAAGCTTAGATACAATTTCACAGGTTGTCTGGGGACTAAGTAAACATAGATAAGACCAATGATTGACAGTGAGCTGTGACGTAAAATAGAGCTGTATGGGTGAGATATTTCACGGGTAGCTATGGACGGGCTTATTTATGGTGTGGGGTGTGGCGGCATAAGGGTTTTCCCAAGAGAATGCAGGACAAGGCTTTGTGAGCTCCGTAGAGGTCTCTTTTGCCCAGCTTTTGAGAGATTATTTGACTGGTAGGATGGTTTATCAGTGTGCATAGCTTTGTGGGTTATGCATGCAATTTTTAATATGGTCCTTGCCTCTATCGGAAGCCAGTTGTGTCCTTCAGAGTGGGCGTGATCATGTTGCCTCCCTCCCAATAGAAGCATGGCCACAGCTTGGAGAGTTGCTTCCAGGGGGGCTAAGTATGTTTTTGGAACATCCGTGAATGTTGTGTTACCATAGTCCAGCTTGGGGAGGATGTGGGCTTGTATCACAATCCTTAGTTTTTTTTTAGATGTTTTAGCGAGTAGAAGGCACATTTCGCAGAGATGTTCATATGTTCCTTCATAGTTAAGTGACTGTCGAGTGTGATTCCCAGGGATTTGACCGAGTTGGAGATAGACAGTTTGCAGTTTAGTGCAGTGATGTTGTTTAGCCAGTCTGCTACAGGAAAAGATTTTTCTTTGAGTTGAATGAGGAAGAGTTCTGATTTGTTGAGGTTGAGTTCGAGGTGGTTGCTTGTTAGCCAGGATTGAATTGTGTGAAGAGTACTATTTAGGTGTTGGATCTGACTTTCAAGATTTTCATGTAGAGTTGGGTGCCATCCCCAGGGAGGTGATGGGCAATACTAGCTCCTTTTAGGATCACTGCGAGAGGTTCCATATAGCGGTTGAATAGGGCCGGGGACACGGTTAACCCTTGCAGGACACCTTGCAATACTGGCGATGCATTTGGGATTTTGTTGTTGAATTTGATTAGCTTTGTGCGTTTGTTCAGGAAAGAGGCGAGCCACTGAAGAACAGATCTATGGATGCCTGCTCTCTTCGAGAGGGTGTTTAGGGGCATGTCATGGTTGACAGTGCCGAAGGTGTCTGATAAATCCAGGAGGACTAGGAGGCAAGAAGAGGCCTGTGAAGATTGTCTACGATGTTCAGTATGACTTTCTCTGTGCTGCAGTCTTTCCTGAAACCCGACTGAAAGGTGTCATATAAGGTGTTGAGTTGTTCAAGCACGCATTTCTCACTGGTTTTCGCGAGGAGAGGGAGGTGTTTTTCATGAGGGGTGTTACTTGGCTGTGTTTAAGGGAGCTGACATAGATCCGCTCAAAAGGGAGTAGTTTATGGTGACCCATAAAGGAGAGCTGATTTGACTGAGATTTTTTACGGATTATCGCCGGAAGAGGATCCGAGATGTGAGATGTCTGCTTCATGTTCGCAAGTATTCTTTGGCCCGCTTCATAACGGGCATGATTGAATTCAGATCAGGTGGTATTATTGTTTTTTAGATTGTAGGGAGTTGAAGTTCAAGAGCTGTGTTGACAAGGAGGGGATATGAGCTGCATTTAGTAGATGGGATTCTGGAGGGCCATTTCTGCAGGGGGCATCATTTGTGTATGGTGGCGGCTCAAGGGAGAGATTGATGATGGATATGTTTTCACAGAAAATGTTGCAAATTCTTCACAGCGTTTGGTTGAGTTGTTAGTTGTAGGTTGAGGGAGGCAGGATGTTTGCTGCTTTATAATGTTGAAAAGATCTTTCTGTATGTTTTGCGACCTATTCAGTTCCCGGAAGAAGGAGGATTTTTCTCTAATTATATGTTTTTTGTATATTTGGCATTCAGCCCAGAGGATCGAGAGATAAGCTTCAGACGGCTGCGGTCTCCAGTTTCTTTCTGCTGTACGGAATTTACCCTGCTCAGTGTTTAGTTCATTATTAAACCAGAATCTGCTTCAATGAGTTCTGTAATTTTTGTGTTGTAGTATTCAGTATGGTCATTGGTGGCGGCGAGGCTGGGTAGTGGTAGATTTGGGAGTCAACGAGAGATTGTAACTCTTCTTGGGAGATTTGGTGAACGTTCCTCAACCAGCACGTGGGACGGCTGCGTTTGGGGCAGGACTTTGACTGAAAGGTATTGAGCTGGAATAGTATTAGATGATGATCAGACCAGTCTGATGGTAGGATAGACTGCAGTGAGGCTATGTTGTGTCTGGAGTTGATGCATCAAGGGTGGCTCCATTGCCATGGGTTTGTTTCTTGCAGTGCACAGTAAGCTTGTTCGCCTCAGGAGTGAAGTAAGAGCACTGAGGGATCATTCACAATGTTCAGTTGTAAGTTGAGGTCCCCTATGATAATGTCGGTGCTGTAATTAATGGAGTTTAGCTATATTAGGTCCGCTCAGTCTTCGAGGAATCTAGGATTGTCCCTAGGAGGGTGGTAGATAAGATGGAATTGATGGGGATTGTGCTTTTTGAGGAGAGCTTCATTCCTAAGTATTCAGAGAATGGGAAGTTGATAATGTGAAGGGGTGTAATGCAGAGGTTGTTTTTGTGTATAATTGCTAGTCCACCGCACTCTCCCCCCCTGCTGTCCTGGTGGTCACACCGAATGTTTGAGAAGCCCTGAGGGATGAGGCGGTTGATGCAAGGGGATGAAGGATCTGTTAGCCAAGTTTCAGTGAGAAAGATACGTTGATGCTTTGTTGAATGATAGTGTTCATTATATCCGTGGATGTCTGACAGCAGATTTGCAGTTCAGGAGCAGGCAGTGGGGAGAAGGTGGCAAATGTGCTATAGGATGGCTGGGCTGGATGGTAGTTGTGCGGGTGGCCTTGCTGGATGAGCGGTGTACAGTTTCCTGTGCGCGCTGAGGACAACTGGAATCTTACGAAGGTCTCGCTGGTTTGGGACCTTATTCGATGTTTTGCTCAGTGAATTAACTGCTCGATATGGCAGCCCGCCATGCTGTGGTTCGTGGGTACCCCCAAACTTTCTCTTGGGGGCCAAATTTACAGTGTGGTTTGTGTCCGAGGGCCGCACCGGTGGGGGCAGGGTCAGTGGGGGAGGGGGCGAGGTTAGAGCAACAAAAAAACTGTGACCATGTGGTTGAACACAGGTCCCTGCAGCGGACGCCTTCGTCCACTGAGCCACCAGACCCGGCATACACACATATCTCTCTCTCTCTCTCTGTCTCTCTCTCTCTCTCTGTCTCCCTCCCTCTCTCTCTCTCTATCTCTCTCTCCCTCTCTCTCCCTCCCTCTCTCCCTGTCTCCCTCGCTCTCCTTCCCTCTTCCTCACTCAGTCTCCCTCTCTCTCCTTCCCTCTCCCTCACTCAGTCTCCCTCCTTCCCTCTCCTTCAGTCTACCTCTCTCTCCTTCCACCTCCCTCAGTCTCCCTCTCTCTCCTTCCCTCTCAGTCTCCTTCTCTCTCCTTCCCTCTCACTCAGTCTCCCTCTCTCTCCTTCCCTCTCCCTCACTCAGTCTCCCTCTCTCTCCTTCCCTCTCACTCAGTCTCCCTCTCTCTCACTCAGTCTCCCTCTCTCTCCTTCCCTCTCAGTCAGTCTCCCTCTCTCTCCTTCCCTCTCCCTCACTCAGTCTCCATCTCTCTCCTTCCCTCTCCCTCATTCAGTCTCCCTCTCTCTCCTTCCCTCTCCCTCACTCAGTCTCCCTCACTCAGTCTCCCTCACTCAGTCTCCCTCACTCAGTCTCCCTCACTTAGTCTCCCTCACTCAGTCTCCCTCCCTCTGTCTCCCTCCCTCCATCTCCCACCCTCTGTCTCCCTCCTCCCTCTTTCTCCCTCCTCCCTCTTTCTCCCTCCTCCCTCTGTCGCCCTCCTCCCTCTGTCGCCGTCCTCCCTCTGTCGCCCTCCTCCCTCTGTCGCCCTCCTTCCTCTGTCGCCCTCTGCCTGTCTCCCTCTGCCTGTCTCCCTCTGTCGCCCTCCCTCTGTCGCCCTCTCTATTTTCTCCCTCTCTCTGTCTCCCCCTCCCTGTCTCCCCCTCCCTTCGTCTGTCTCCCCCCTCCCTCTGTCTCCCTCCCTCTTTCTGTCTCCCTCTCTGTCTGTCTCCCTCTCTGTCTGTCTCCCTCTCTCTGTCTGTCTCCCTCTCTCTATCTGTCTCCCTACCTCTCTCTGTCTCCCACCCTCTGTCTTCCTACTTCTGTCTGTCTCCCTCTGTCTTCCTCCCTCTGTATCCCTGCCTCTCCCTTTCTCTGTCTCCCTCTCCCTCAGTCTCCCTCTGTCTCCCTCCCTCCCTCTCTCTCTCCCTCCCTCTCCCTCTGTCCCCCTCCTGTGGAATTTTAGTTCGTGTGCTAAACATTATCTACGCCATCTTGCAGACTCACGTATGAGCATACACGACAGCCATTTTAAGTACCATGGTCTCCCTGTTCACGATCGCCCGTCAGCACACTTCCCTGAACCTTGCAAGCCTTCCCCGCGCCTCCTGGCTGCCCCCGCGCTCACATGCACAAGTCATGAAACCCCCCCCCCCCCATGACTCTGTCTCAGGGAATCACACCCCGCGCCTGACCAACACCTCCTTTCCGTCCATGAATACCCCTCCTTTGATGACCCCTTCCTCTGAGCCCGACTGCCTGTACGAACCGCTGGTCATCCCTTAGCCCGAGGATACAGTTTATTGCCCACTACTGTATGCACTCGCCTCTCCTGAAAGAGACCACTATTGATCACGACCTCCCCACCCCCTGAGATTCGATCAGGCGCACACATTCCAAAGGAATCGGCAGAACACTCAGCTGCGCGATGGCCCCTCCCAATCATATGAGGGGAAAGGACCTCTACTGTTGTCATGTGTTGGAATGGGCCGGAACTGGGGGGGTGCCGGGGATGTCGTTCTCATACTTCACAATGTCCCTGTTGTAATAAAGGACGTTCACATGTCTTAAACCAGTGTATAAAAGACCAGGTCTCAAAGAGGTTGAGAGAGCACCTCGAGACGATACCTTGTTGTCTGATCTGATGTGTTCTACTCCGACGGAATAAACTTGTTTCCTGTCTTCCTGTCTCCAGCGCCTGCCTCTTTATTGAATAACTTCGTATGGTATTAGAGGCGTTTCACGCCGGGCAAATTTAACTTAGGAAACATCTACTGAAATCGCCTGACCATTTTGAATTGATCTTTAACAATTGGCGTCCCAAACGCGGGGCCCATCAGCGACACGTGGATCCAGTGGGAGAGGTCCCGACGACAGAGTGAACAACTGCAACGATCGGAAGAGCTCCTGTCCGATAGACCCTCGTCTGACAGCCGATCATCTGAACTTCACTGATTCCGAGCAGACCTCTCCCGAGTGATCTACGGTCCTGACTGGGAACCACCAGGAGTGCCGCGATAGCAACAAGAGAATAGAGGACAATCGGGCGCTGGAAGCGGAAGACGAGAAACTGTCCATGCGGTCCGGGTAAGGTCGTGACACACGACAAATTGCGAAATTGATTGATTGATTGTTTGAAAATACTAGTATTACTTATTGACTGTTTCTGAGGAATTCTCTATTTGCAAACAAACACAGAATCGCCATACTCTGTTTAGTCTTTGCAGATAGTGAAGGGTAGGCAACGCAAGCCTTTAACACGTCGTGCCTATTTTTTCTCCTCATTTATTGATTGATTGAATCGAGCATTGAATTGTTCGAAGTTGGTTCTCTTAAGGATCTTCTCTGTCTGCAAACGGGGAAGAATAGGAATATTCTCTCTCCCTTTGCCAATAGTGAAGGGTAGGTAACGCAAACCTTTAACACGTCGTGCCTATTTCGTTCCTCATTGATTGATTGTTTGCCCGAACATTGACTGTTTTGGGAATTGGTTCTTTTTGGAGGTATTCTCTATTTGCAAATAGCGTAGAATAGAATATTCTGTCCAGTCTTTGCAAGTAGTGAAAAGATAGGTAGTGCAGGCTTTTGCCCCCCATTGTAATCCGTCATGCCTGTCTTCTCCCCATTGGTTCATAGTTGGGTCAACCCGGACCGCTTATTAGAGATGAACCATCCAGCTCCACTGGAAGGCACCCCTAATAAGGACATGTTTACTAAACAAGGACTAGTCGCTATAGCTTATAGTAAGTTATGGCATAAATATACAAAAAAGGATCCTAAAAATCAGTGGCCACTGATAGGTTCATTTGATAAAAATAAAATAAAACCACTAGAAGCAGCTGTAAAAATAAACAAGGCAACGCCCACTATGCTTGATAGTATTGGCATGTGGCGCAAAGAAGCAGAGCATCGCAGGAAAAGAGAGGAAGCGAAGGTAGTGAAGGAGTTACGAAAAACCGCCCATCTGGCCGCAAAAGAACTAGATGAAGAAATAAGAAGAAGAGAGGAAGTTAGACAAACGCAAGAATCAGGACTGGCAGGCCAATGCCCTGTCAGGACCACCTCTGCGCTCTACCCGGAGATTCCCTCCAAACAGCGGGCAAATGACGAGTTACTGCTCGGTCCTCCAATTATCTACATGCCTCCTCCTTATGCTCCCAGCATCCTCTAGCACAACACTCACCAGTTCAAAGTGCAGGTATGGGTGACCCTAGCGCTAGTGCCCCGGCTCTTACGGCCTTCGCACCAGCCGCATTGGTAACAACAGCAGATGAACATGAGACTAGCAGGCATCTAACAGCCAGACCAAATAGGTTGAGCAAGGATGAGCGGGATGGAATCGACAAGATAGCAAAAACATTGGTAGAACGGAAGGAGAGCGAAGAATATACGATGAATATGCACAATTCACATGCCGGTAGTCACAGACGGCATTTCATTTTGCGGTTCAGCTACCACACCCTGAACGCGTATGAGGATAGGTACCGGAATAAAGGTCCTGCTAAATTGACGGCTCTATATAGAAGGGTCGATGTTGGAGATGGAACTGAGAGCGATGTGACGGACCTCTTCATGCAAACGCTTGAGGTCTTCCGCCACCTCGCGGAACAGAAACCAGAGGTCAAGATCACAGTCCCTGAGACGATTGAGCCCTCATTAGAAGCAGCCAACATGATGATGCCTATCAGAGAAGCCGCCCCCTATTGGGTTCCCCCAAGAGGTCAGGGAACAAACGATGATATCAACCACGCAGATGCAAAAGGGAGGGTTGTGTACAACTGGGTTTACCAACCATGGGATCGGCAAGATATTTTAACTTTTAGGCAAACCCTGCCCGATTTACGAAAGAACCCTACAGCATTTTATACAGAACTAGGCACAGCCTTGGGCTCAACCATAATGACTCTAGCGGACATTGATTTGTTTTTCGGGTTGTGTCTGCCGGCTGATGTGTGGAAGCAAATCCGGAGAGCCGACCACACAGACCTGTTCGGACACACCTGGAAACAACTCGATGACCTAGATAGGCAGCGAGAGCCCGGAAAGAATCCTGTAAAAGATATACTGGAACTCCCCGACAAAATAGTGCAGAAGCTAAAGACGTTGATCCCAGAAAAGAAGGTAGACTGGTCGGTAGTCACGGCTTGTCGTCAGAAACCTCAGGAAGATGTATCAGAATATTTCTCCCGATTTGAAACAGTGTTCTCCGACTACAGTGGTCAAGACATGACCACCGCAACCGGACAACACCTATTCGTGCAAAACTACGTAAAAGGGCTATCGCAAGAGGTCTCCCAAAAGTTACAGACTAGCGAGAGTAGTTGGGGAGCCTCTAAACCTGCAGCTATCCTTCAGATGGCTCAGTACTACGAACACCAAAAGAACGAGAACGAAAGGGCAACTGAGAAAAAGAAAAAGGACTTAAAGGAACGAGTAATGATTGCTCAATTGCAGGGAGTGGCTACAGGAAGGGAACGGTATAGGGGAAACTACCAGTCGAATGCTCCTAGGAATTCGGCCCCTAGAGACCGCAACCCCACACCTGGCGCTCCACGAACCGACCTCGATGAGAACCAGTGTGCATTTTGCAAAGAATTTGGGCATTGGAAGTCTCAATGCCTGGCCCTTCGGGAAATGATTAGAAATAAAGAAACAAGGGACATGACAAATGGCTCCAAAACTGGAGGGCAAGGACGAGGGCAGACCCGCGACACCACCAATGACCGATCTGACAGACCAAACACATTTGACCGCCCCCGACAGAATCAGTGCCAACAGTCCGACTGCAACAATGCTCACGACTCTGCATAGGACTGCCAGGGGCAAGGGAGGGATCCAGTCGAGCTCTGTGTTGACCAGCAAGGTCCTTACGTCACTGCTAAGGTCCTGGGTACAAAGTCTCCATTTTTGGTAGACACTGGAGCGACACGTAGTGTATTATCAAAACGACTGATTCCAAGGGCACCCTTGTCTGGCTCACACATTACCTCGATAGGTTTCGATGGAACGCCCTCCACTAATCCCCTGTCTGTACCTATCTCCTTTGACCTAGGAAACAATCCCACTGACACAACATTTCTGCTCTCCTCCAACTCCCCTGACGCCATTATGGGTATTGATTTACTGAAACATTTCCGAGCTACTATTAGGTGTTCCCCGGATGGAGTCCGAGTCATCCTGTAAGACAACCCGAGCATGTCCAGACCCTACCCCGCACGACATATGTACGCCATAACAGATGCTGACCTATCCTTGCTCGATACCCTACCCCTGTACCTATGGGCCAGAAACGACTCGGATGTAGGACGAATGATGATCGATCCTGTACACATAACTGTTCGACCAGATGCAATACTCCCGAAACTCCCACAGTACAGGATATCGCCCGAAGGCGAGAAGGCATTGGTAGCAATTATTCAGTCCTTGGTAGATGCAGGAGTGGTAGAGGAAGTGGTTAGTAATGTCTGCAATAGCCCTATCCTACCCATTGTCAAGAAACAAGGTGAGGGAGATGAGAAAGCGTACCGCTTCATCATCGACCTGCGAGAAATCAACAAAGTGGTGGTGCCACAGTACCCCGTAGTCTCAGACATCGCCACCATCCTGACTCTCATCCCGTCCACCGCCACCACCTTCACCGTTATTGATCTTAAAAATGCATTCTTCTCTATCCCCATCCATCCAGACAGCCGTTATCTCTTCGGCTTCACCTTAAAAAACCGTTCGTACCGATTTTGTAGAGCTCCCCAGGGCTACACTGAAAGTCCCAGCATTTACAGCCAGGCCCTCAAAAGACAGCTGGACGCCGTCCAGCTACCAGATGGAGTGGTGTTGATCCAATATGTTGACGATATCCTTCTGGCGGCCGACACCACTCCACTTGCAATCACAGCCACTATGCAACTCTTGCACTTTCTTGCGGAGAATGGCCACAAAGTCTCCAAAAAGAAACTGCAGTTCTGTCAGCCCCAAGTAACATACCTAGGCCATCTCCTGTCCAAAGAAGGGAGGAAACTTACGCCCGACCGAATCCAAACCATCCTAGACACCCCCATTCCAAAAACGCAGAAACAAGTCCGCTCATTAGTGGGCCTTACTTCTTTCTGCCGACCAATGGTTACCAAAATTCAGTCTCATTATAAAACCCCTACTTTCCCTGTTGGCCAAAGATGTTCCGTTCCCACTCCCGTGGACTCCCGAATGCCAAGCATCCTTTAAGGAGTTGCGGGATGCCCTTTGCTCGGCACCCGTTCTAGGAACACCAGATTACTCCAAACCCTTCTCCCTCTTCACTCACGAAAGGGAGGGATGCGCATTGTCTGTTCTAACTCAGCCCATCGGCGCCAAACAACGCCCTTGTGCCTACTTCTCTGCCACTCTTGATCCAGTCGCCAGAGCTCTACCTGCCTGCCTTCGAGCAGTAGCCGCTGCTGCTGTCTCTATCCGCCAGAGTGAGGGAATTGTGCTTTCAAACTCCCTCACGGTATTAGTGCCCCATGCGGTTGACACCCTTTTGAACCAGACTAAGACTCATCATCTGACTAGCGCACGACTAACAGGGTACGAATTGACTCTACTTGCACCCCACATCACCCAGAAGAGATGCACGACATTGAATCCTGCTACACTGTTACCCTTGCCCGAAAATGACCCCGATGTGCCCCCTATACACGACTGTGTGACCCTCACGGACGAACAGACCAGGAGTAGAATTGACCTCCGAGACATTGCTTTTACAGATCCTGATGGAGAACTATGGGTAGATGGCTCTTGTATCAAACTCCCAGACGGCACCACTTCTGCTGCCTATGCGGTGACGACAGCTCGAACAGTAGTTGAAACCGCTCGCATCACACAACGATCCGCACAGGCAGCAGAACTAATTGCCCTCACACGAGCATGTATCATAGCAGCAGGAACCACGGCAAACATTTACACGGACAGCCAGTACGCCTTCGAGGTGGTTCATCATTTTGGGCTCCTGTGGAGGGAAAGGGGATTCCTGACGTCCCACGGTACGCCCATCCTTCACGGAGATTTAGTCTCCGCCCTGATTGAAGCAGTTCTTCTCCCCAAACGATTAGCAGTGATCAAATGCCAGGCACACAAGAAGGTGACAGATTTAGTTGGACAGGGAAACGCACTAGCCGACAGCACTGCCCGAACCACAGCTGAGAATAGGACAACGACACGCATGTATGTGACCAGGTCACAAGCAGAAAAATGGACTGACGCTAGGGAAACGATCAGGGACATCCAATCGGCCAGCACACCACACGAATTGACTGAGTGGGCGCGGGTGGGTCTAAGGGACGATGAAGGCTGCTGGCGGACAAAAGACACGAGCAAATGGTTGCTGCCTGATGCATATTTGATCCCCATACTGACAATGGCACACTCCCCTGCACACATAGGCTCTGCCCCCATGATTGAACTCATTTCCAAAGTCTGGCACAACAACAAGATCCCCGACTCGGCCAAACGCCTAGTCCAGCAGTGCCTTATCTGCTTACAACACAACCCCGGGAAAGGAACTGTGGTACCCCGGGGAGGGTTTGGGATCCCCGACCACCCCTTTGAGGTCCTCCAGATGGATTACATCCAGCTAGAGAGGTGCCAAGGCTTGAAGTACGTTTTAGTCATTGTATGTGCCTTCAGCAAATGGGTGGAAGCCTATCCGACCCGTGATAACACTGCCATGACTACTGCCAAAGTACTACTGAAAGAGTTTTTCCCTCGCTACGGCCTTTGTCGAATTTTATGGAGCGACAATGGCCCCCACTTCGTAGCTGAGGTTATCCAACTAATCCTGAAGGGGTTGGGGGTAAAACAAAGATTCCACGCAGTCTTCCACCCCCAATCCGCTGGCCTGGTTGAACGACACAACGCTACCCTGAAACTGAAACTGTCAAAAATAGTGGCCACCACAGGACTTAAGTGGCCAGATGCCCTTCCACTGGCATTACTATCGATGCGCTCCACTCCCACTAAGCACCACTTGACCCCCTACGAAGTTGTGTTTGGGCGGCCTATGAACCTCTGGACCGCCCCCAAACCGACCTCCATTCACGACGTCCCCGACGTCCTGCTGTCAGATTATTTATGCAAATTAACTAAAACGTTGTCTGTCATTCATCAACAGGTGCAGCAGGCCATCCCCGATGCTTCCAGGGGTCCCGGTCACGATATCCAACCGGGGGACTACATCCTAATCCGGAACTTTCAACGAGCAAAGAGTCTGGAACCCCGGTGGACGGGCCCCTGGCAAGTACTGATCACCACTCGGACGGCTCTTCGAGTGGAGGGGAAAAAGAACTGGCTACATGCGCACCACTGCAAGAAGGTTTCCTCGACCCTGGCCACGACAGACAACGTCAGCACCCAAGAAGAGCTCCTGAACAAAGACCAACCATCACTGAACTGCTATCCTGATACCGAGGCACTTGAACTTGCAAAACACTCTGCGTCGAAAGGAGGGAGCTTTGGCTAAGTAGGCCACTGACTAAGTTAAAAATCTCAGAACGGTGACCCAAAGCAACCAAGGGTTACCCGGAGAGAAGCTAAGCAAAGTCTGTGGTTCTGCCCACTACCGAGCACCTTGAAGATGAAGATGATGGAAGCGCCAGATAAGAAGATGATGGAAGCGCCAGATAAGAAGACGTCGGAAGCAACAGGAAATACCCACTACAGGAATCCAAAGACTGACAATTTGCACAAATCAAAGACAATCGCTTTCTTCATTGTCTTCCTCTTTTGCCTCCTCCTCATGGCCTCCTTCTGGATCTTGGAAGAAAGCACACCCGCTCACCAGATGTTGCCACCACTGTCCAGCCAACCAGGAAAGAGCACCACCTGATCACCCTTTCACCTCAGCTCCGAGAAAGGCGTAGGGAGTTCTGGAACAATTCCTTCGTACAACTGTTGCACCAGCACAACCTTGCTGCAAATGCCACGAACTGCTGGATCTGTGGGTTGCTCCCACATGCTACCGGACACTCCATCCCATTCATTCCTTCTCCTTTCTCAGTTCACGGCTCCTGCCTCGCCTGGTTGATCCTCATGCAGGAAAGCCACAAGGACAACGCCACTTCTGGTCAGACAGTGTCACACTTCTACTATGGGTTCTGGCTGAACAAGACAGGAAACCCCTTTTGTCCTGCAATTTCAGGTTCAACCTTCCTTACGAACATCCCTGCCAAAGAAAGGGTCGAAATGCAAGTGCTCCACAATCCAGCCAGACCCACCTTCTCCCACCTGCGGAAACAAACGGCTGCCACCCTGACCGTGGCCCTGTCTGTCATCAATGTCACAGGACTCGTATGCCTCGAAGGACAAGGAACGCAGCTGGTGGGTCACAGTTCTTGTCGCATCACCAAAACATTGGTCTCAGCTGACCCCCCCTCCTTTGTTGCTTCCCCGAATATGTACTTTGTTTGTGGCATCAAAGCTTACACTTGGCTCCCAAGAGGCTGGAGGGGTACGTGCTACATCGCCTTCATTCTTCCTCCCACGTATGTGGCTCCAGCCAACCACCACCGGCAAAAGCGCGCCGGAGATGTTGAACAAGCCGACTCCACCGGAGCACAGTTCCTGGATGCAGCAAAGGGACTTGTTCCTCTGTGGGGACCAATGGCAAATAGCCGCGCTATCCGACACCTGACTCAGGCATTAGAAACAACCATTAACATCACCGCTGGCATCCTCGCCAACAACACGGCTGAGCTTCAGGCCGTCCGCCTGGTGGCTCTTCAAAACCGTCTTGTTCTAGATGTGGTTCTGGCCGACCGCGGAGGAGCATGCCGCATCATCGGCTCCAGCTGTTGCACCTACGTGCCAGATAACTCACCTTCAGTCTACAAAGCAATCGAACACCTCCACAGACTGTCCTCAGAGGTTCACCAGGAGCAGGAAGGATGGTCACTTGGAGGCTGGTTCTGGGACACTTTGAAGAACTGGGGATGGAGATTGTTCACGTTTTTATTGATACCAATCATGATACTGTGTGGGTGTTGCGTAGGTGTTCAATGTTTACCTCCTTTATGTGCACTCATTTCTAACTGTATGTGCCCAAAGACTTTGAACTTTAAACCGGAGCACATGAGTCCCCTATACGAGATAGAGGTGCGTGGTCTCATGGGGATCGATCCGAACTGACAAGCTGGCGAGACATGTTAAAGGGAGGACTGTGGAATTTTAGTTTGTGTGCTAAACATTATCTACGCCATCTTTCAGACTCACGTATGAGCATACACGACAGCCATTTTAGGTACCATGGTCTCCCTGTTCACGATCGCCCATCAGCACACTTCCCTGAACCTTGCAAGCCTTCCCCGCGCCTCCTGGCTTCCCCCGCGCTCACATGCACAAGTCATGAACCCCCCCCCCCCCCCCCCATGACTCTGTCTCAGGGAATCACACCCCGCGCCTGACCAACACCTCCTTTCCGTCCATGAATACCCCTCCTTTGATGACCCCTTCCTCTGAGCCCGACTGCCTGTACGAACCGCTGGTCATCCCTTAGCCCGAGGATACAGTTTATTGCCCACTACTGTATGCACTCGCCTCTCCTGAAAGAGACCACTATTGATCACGACCTCCCCACCCCCTGAGATTCGATCAGGCGCACACATTCCAAAGGAATCGGCAGAACACTCAGCTGCGCGATGGCCCCTCCCAATCATATGAGGGGAAAGGACCTCTACTGTTGTCATGTGTTGGAATGGGCCGGAACTGGGGGGGTGCTGGGGATGTCGTTCTCATACTTCACAATGTCCCTGTTGTAATAAAGGACGTTCACATGTCTTAAACCAGTGTATAAAAGACCAGGTCTCAAAGAGGTTGAGAGAGCACCTCGAGACGATACCTTGTTGTCTGATCTGATGTGTTCTACTCCGACGGAATAAACTTGTTTCCTGTCTTCCTGTCTCCAGCGCCTGCCTCTTTATTGAATAACTTCGTATGGTATTAGAGGCGTTTCACGCCAGGCAAATTTAACTTAGGAAACATCTACTGAAATCGCCTGACCATTTTGAATTGATCTTTAACACTCCCTTTCCCGCCCTCTCCCTCTGTCTGCCTCTGCTCCCTTCCTCTGTCTCCCTCCCTCTGTCATCACACCCTGCCTGTGTGTGCCCGGGATGAGACAGCTTCCCAGAGGCACACACACACAGCGCACCCGAGCACTTCACATGTCTTTAAAAGGCCATTTGTATGTTAATGAGGCTTTTGTATTTCACCTCTTCTTAGCTCCCCTGCGGCTCCATTCTATCACTGGAATGCCGTGTCCCCACAGAGCAGCAGAGTCTCTCAGAGTTGCGCGCAGTGTTTGCTGACACTCTTTAATTTTTTTTTTTAAACAGACGGGTACGAGGTCTGCAATGCCCGGGATCCACCACGGAAGGCTTGCCGGGCCGCTGGCGGTCCGCGGGCCATACTATGAGTACCCGTGCTGTGGTTGGTATTGGGTTGTTGGTGCATCCCAGGGGTTGTTTCCTTAGGGATGTGGACTGTGAGGTCGGGATAGGTGTGTGAAGCAGGGTCAGTGTTCGGCTTAGAGGCAAGTGGTAGGGGCATAGAGTGAATCGCTCTTGCATTGCAGCGAAGTGAGAACATTTCTTCAAGGATAGAGGTGATTTTTTTTGAGTTCAAGGCAGGCAACTGTAGGGAGCATGAGAGGCACCTAGGGTTTCCACAGGGACGGGGAGTGTTGGCATTCATCAGTGTCGAGGGTGGGACCTGGGAGGCGCCCATGCCAGTTGGGATTGGTGGCTTGAGCGGGGGTAGGTGCAGGGAATAGTTCTAGGACGGCAATACAATGGGGAGGGGCAAGGAAATTCTGACAGTGCAGTCGCAGTGTCACGGCTTCCAGTGGTGGTGGTGGGGGGGGGGGGGGCAGCTGAGACCTGAGATGGTGCGGGTGCATGGGTCTGATCTCTGGCATAGGGGAGGTGTGCCTGTTTCCTAGGGGCAGAAAGGGGTGGGAGTGGGACCAGGGGCATGGGGTGGAGAGACCAGAAGGCGTTGGCGAGGTTGGTTCTCTGTGAGAGGGGAGGGAGGTGGAACTAGGACTGGGTGTCCATGACTGGGTTGGCTCTTTGGGGGAAGGGAGAGGGGTGAGATTGGAATCTGACAGCTGTGTGGTACAAAACGTGGGGAAGTAACGGTCAAAGATGACTCGGTTTTGGTCCAAGGCTTGGATTAGGATGTTACTCGATCTGTAAACATTGTGGATACTTCTCCTCTGAAGGACTGCATTGGGCATATGTCGAGCTTTGTTCCATAGGGGACTTTAGTAGTGTTGGTGACTTGAAGGTGCTGGCAGATGTTTGTTCTCCATTTGGCAGGTTTTTTGGTGCAGAAGATGACGTCCATTTTACGGGCTCCATGAGTTGGATTGTAATAGATGTCCGTTATTAGTGTTTCTGGATGATCATTTAGAAAGTTGTGCTTGAATGTTTTTGCCGCAGATTTGGAGAGATTATGTGGAAATTTAATGCAGGATGAGTTAGGTTCATGCCTCTCCATGACAGTGTTACAGTGGGCCACTGGTGAGAGGTTTTACAGCAGTATCAGCAGATTAGACTGTCAGAGTAGCCCAGAGTTCCCAGGACACCAGGAACTTGGGAGGGGAGGGGGGAGGGACTGAGCGGAGGGACTGTTACTGGCACGGGGCGTACAGTGAAGACAAAGGGGGCCAGCATCCATATAGAGTCCCTGTGTATGCCAGCATCTACATTCTGTAACAGTGAAAGCTTTACTTTTTAACTTTATTTCGCCCGTAAACCATAAAAGCACATGAATAAAACATACATAAAACATTTGGCAGTTACAGTATAAATGTGCAAAATTCAATACAATAATGTAACCAATGAAGCAACCTTTGACTCCTTGCTATGAATCAGGCTCCTACAGCGTAAGGATTTAATGGAATTTGTCTGGGGGTGCCTGGTATTTCCCAAGGCTTAAATTAATTGTTGACATAATTGCAAATCCAGCTATCCTGAAGCTAAGCGAGTGTTACTTTCTGGGCAATAAAATAGCCTATTTACCTGCTAAAAAGATAAAGGAATATAAAACTCTAAAATTAATCCTGTTATACAACAAGTATTAGCCTTCCTATTCTCCAACGATTGTACAGCTGCCATGTTAATGTTTGCCACTATACAAGTTTCTTATGAGGGATATTTTACTTGTACCTTATTCTCCACACACTCAGAAAACAAGAGAGAGCAAAGATTGACAACCTGCATCTATCATATCTCAGAATCCTAAGTGCTTCCTTATGTTCCCTAACTCCCATTTCTGACCGAGAAGAATAAACCAACACCTCCTTTGCGACACATAGATCGGACATAACAGTGAGAGCACAGTATTAAACTAGATATAGGCACAATATTAGCGTAGAGGAAGGCTAAATCATTTGATAAGATGTGCATATAGTCTCGGAAGATGCTCAGACTTTGATTCAAGTAAAAAGCAGGGGCACAGTATAAAAAGCAGGGGTACAATCAGGGCTTTAAGTGGGCCTTGTCTCACCGGTGCTGAGCACTGGCAGTTTTCCAAAGGGGGCCTCGAAACGGGTCTCTATCGGGTTCTGTTTTGTGCCCTGGCACAGGCGGTCTGTTTTTTTCCGGGACTGCTGTGACAGCAGGCACATTGATGTGCGCGTGCTCACACTGCTTAATTCTCACTAGTAGAGAAGTTACGGCATGACATCATGCCAAGTGAGCGTTGTAGGGGAAGGGAAATTCTTTAAAGAGAGTAATTTTCTCTCTGTATTTCCCTTCCCTTTTTGAGACTCAGGAGCAGCAACATTATCATGGTGTCACCACTGCTTTAAGTGGAAGCTTTTTCAATTTTATATACAAGCCATAGTTGCTGCTTATTTATCTTATGCCACTAAAAACCATTGACAAAGCCAATATTCCTTACTTGTTGTAGGAATGATGTTACTTGTTGTATCATATATCTGGATGTACTGATGAAAACAGCAAAATACAAGTCGGCGGCACACTATGCTAAGCACAGATTTTTAGTTTACGTGTTTTTAAGCCACACTCTTAATTACATTGGCCATGCCTCTTTGAGAGACCCCCCTCCCCCCCCCCCAATCCCCCACCCCCCTCCTTAGTGTTTTCATCCCACTCAAAGCCCTGGGTACAGGTTCTTACCTGGAAATCATTTTGATTCAAGTGAAATCCAAGGTACAGTGCCAATTTCAGACGAGCATATAATCTTACTTCCAAGTAAATCTCATTGTGCAATAAGGTAGGAGTCTCTGGCCACAGAGTGTTGGCGAAAGCATAGTAATTAGTGAATAGAAGAGATTCTGCTGCTTCTAGTTCTTGATGTAGTGCTTTAGGGAAAAAAAGGAAAACATGAAGCATTTCTGTAATTGATATAACCTTAAACGGAGGCATATCATATGATGTGTGAATTGTTTACTATCATAATGTTCATGTGTTGAAACAAGTAAATACAGCAATACTGGACTCATTATTTCATTTGTGATTCAATCATTTTTCATTTTTGTTGATCCTGTACTCCTCACGATCCTTCACTATTAGGCTTGCTTTACATATATGTTTGTTGTTGTGTAACATATCTGGATGAAATCCAGAGAACTCATAGATTTGCACACAAATACTGCTCAAGGGGGACCCTGTGTGAAACACTGGATTTTAGTGTAAATGTTTTAAGTAATACTCTTAATTACTTAGGCCATGGCCCTTAGAAATTATTTCTAATTACTCTTCGTTGGCTAGACCCCAATTAGAGAACCCACACATTTTTCATTCCACCTAAAGCAATGGTCACACATCTGAGCCTCCCAATAGATTTATCAGGAATATCTATCTTGTAGACAAAAAAGGAGGAGGTTGCAGAATAGTAATTAACCTACAAGATTTCAACACATTTGTATTCTGCAGACACTTCAAGATGGAGGGTATTCACCCACGAGAGCTGTTGAAGGAAGATGACTTCATGATCTGTCTAGATTTGAAGGATGCGTACCTCTCAGTTCCTATGTTTCCACCTTACAGGCATGTTCTCCAATTTTATTGGAGGGATTTTAGTTACAAATTGTTGGCGCTTCCCTTTGGCTTATCATTAGCCCCCTGGTGTTTCACTAAACTGATGAATCCAATAGTTCAATTTCTCAGCAAATGCTGCATTTGTCTAATAATCTATTTTGACGGTATCTTGATCATTGTAGAGGATCCACATCTTTTACTTCAATATTTTCACCTGACTTTCTCTCACCTGCAAGATTTGGGATATGTGATAAATCAGACCAAATGTGTCCTAACTTTGATGGCTCAAATCAATTTTCCATGGCTCAAACAACCCTTATGCTTCTAGGTGAAAAGATCAAAGCCATCAGGAAAGAAATTCATAGAGTACATGCGAAAACACACCACTCTTCGTTTGATAGCTCATCTGGCGAGCCTTCTTTTGTCCTCCATTCAAGCAATCGTCCAAAGAGCATTTCAAGGAAGCCTTGTAGCGATTAAAGAACATCATCGCTAAAAGGAAATCTCCTATGCCCTAGCAGTTCCGCTCTCCCACGACATGAGACCTCTCAGTTCCTATGTTTCCACCTTACAGGCATGTTCTCCAATTTTATTGGAGGGATTTTAGTTACAAATTGTTGGCGCTTCCCTTTGGCTTATCATTAGCCCCCTGGTGTTTCACTAAACTGATGAATCCAATAGTTAAATTTCTCAGAAAATGCAGCATTTGTCTAATAATCTATTTTGACGGTATCTTGATCATAGTAGAGGATCCACATCTCTTACTTCAATATTTTCACCTGACTTTCTCTCACCTGCAAGATTTGGGATATGTGATAAATCAGACCAAATGCGTCCTAACTTTGATGGCTCAAATCATTTTTTCCATGGCTCAAACAACCCTTATTCTTCTAGGTGAAAAGATCAAAGCCGTCAGGAAAGAAATTCATAGAGTACATGCGAAAACACACCACTCTTCGTTTGATAGCTCATCTGGCGGGCCTTCTTTTGTCCTCCATTCAAGCAATCGTCCAAAGAGCATTTCAAGGGAGCCTTGTAGCGATTAAAGAACAGCATCGCTAAAAGGAAATTTCCTATGCCCTAGCAGTTCCGCTCTCCCACGCCATGAGACTAGCCAATATGGAAGCTTGAAATGGCTAGGCTATTTGGTTTGTCCAAAATCATAATGATAGAATCATATGACAAACGACTCAGTTGTAGAGGAAGATGCTGGGAGATCTCAATGGGAGGTAGATGTCCCAAAAAGAGAAGAAGTTACACATCAACTGACTCAAGCGTCTGTAGGGAGCCTCTCATCCCTTAGAACACTTAGTGAGGCATTCTACTTCGAATGGGCAATGTATCAGCTGTCCACTACATCAACTGCTTGGGGGGAACGAAATCCCCCATCCTTGCTTCCATTGCAAAAGATTTCTGGCAATGCTACCTGGCCAACAACATCTGTGTATTATCAGTTTATCTTCACAGGAAGGACAATCACATCACTGATTTGAATTTCAGATTCCCATGTGATTCCAGAAATTGGAAACTCCATCCACGTTCGTTCTCAATCTTCATGGACAAATGGGGACCGTTTATGGAGCAGGGTTTCACATGTAAAGAGACTTGCTTGGATTCAACCCTCTCAAAATAACACATAATGCACTAATAAACATGTTTCGTATTACTAATAATGCATCACACTACATTTCTAGCATCTAGGAGAAGCTTTCCTTTGTGCTTTTACTAACAGTAACTCGAGTGATCTAAAATGGCCGTCGCAATGTGGGATCTTTAATGCGCATGCGTCTGTCACACTCATGTGACATGAAGTATTCTCTGCTTTGGTGGGAAATCTTTGCTTCTGCGCACTAGAACTAGAGATGGCTGCTCTATATTTCACATGCTGATGCTTGCACTGCTGCTCGTACTAAACCCTGTTCGTTCTGCCTAATCATTATCGTTATAGTTCAAATAAAGTAAAGGGAATAGAGTAGAGATAAGTGGTATACAGTGCATTCATTTATTCTTTGGTCTAAAATTGTTTCTCTTTGACTTTGCTATTAGCTCGTATTTGGGCCTGATGTGTCATTGCTGAACTCCATCTTGAGACTCTCAACACGCATGTGCTGAATTCCCTCGAGTCCACAATCTATGGCATTGAAACCGTGCCAGTGACAGTTTTGCCTGCAATGCGCCTGGGAAGATGAACTTTTACCCTCAAGAAGGAAGACAACTTACCAATCTTCATATACATTGTATTCGTTATTGAAACGCCCATTGTTGGGAGGAATAAAAGTGCATGGGAAAATAAAACTATGGGGGGCACATTAATTTGAATATTTGAATGAACTGACCTCATAACTGGTATGGTGTGATAACCAGACCCTACAGGATTTCGCGATTGCGCGGTTTGCCACAAAATCAGCACTTTTGTAAAAATGCCGAGATTTTTACAAAAGTGCCTGCGAAATCGTCACCTTTGTAAAAATCCGCTCTCAGGGCATTAACATCTCCATGGCAGAGCCAGCCCCTGACAGCCTATGGCTCAGGCCGGCAACTGCGCCAGGAATGCTGGCCTCAGGGCTGGGAAGCCCCTCCCGAGGAAGAGACTGTGACCCGAGGACGCAGCCATAGAGGAGGGAGCACCAGGCACGTGGCGCGTGAAAGGAGGGGCGCTAAATCCAGCACAGGACATCCCAAGCGGCACTATAGCCAGACTCGTAAAATAGAGGAGAGGCAGAAAATGTGAATACATTAATGATACAGTTCTGTAAAGCGCCCAGCTGCTTCTAAGAGTACCCCGGCGCTATTAAATTTGGACGCATGAAGTGAGCGTTACACCCCTGCACATGAGACCCTAAGAATTGGTGCCTTCGGAAATAGCGAGATCACCTTAGCTTGGAGGCCGATTCTTGGTAATGATGGTAAAGATTCATGACAAAAAAGGTCCGCTTTATGGTTACACCAGAGGAGGTCAGTCAATAAGAAAGAAGTACCTACATGGACAGCCAGCACAAGTGCAGGCCAAAGTTAGTTTGTTGTTTGGTTTGTACACGACATAGCAGTTTTGATCAGACATTAATATGTAACTAGGCTTATCTAATGACTGAAAAACAGCAAACACACGCTAAGCAAAATTTGACAGCTTACTTAAGGACCAACATTTAAAGGATTCTGACCCTTGCAAAGAATGGTGGCACCAGAAGCAGTGCTCAGCTGTTGAGCATGGACTTCAATAGCGCTACTATTTTTATTAGTTTTTCTTTTAAAATTGTATTTTTTATCAGCCTTGGACTCCTGCTTTACTTATGACCAGGGGGAAAACGAAAAGAAATCCGAGCATACATTCTGTAAATTAACCTGGATCAGCAGTTCTGCTTTTAGGAGTTCAACATCACACCAATCACCTTGAAATATTTACCTCAACCATTCAATCCTGCATCTGGTCAAAGCCAGGGATAGAAAGCCACGGTCAGAAAAGCTGGTTCTGTTTGCATCACACATTCCAGCTCTCTTGTGTTGCAGCGGCTCCTGCAGGATTCTAAGTCTCTTCGCAACACTCCTGCCTAAAAGGTTCAAGTAGGGCACACTAAGTGAAGTGTATTGATCAAAAGAATCCATCCAGGATGTGAAATTATATGAAGTGTATGGCTACCTGGCGTTTAGCCTGCTTCTAAGTCTTTGTAGTGTTTGGCGGATAAAGGAGTTGAGAAACGGGTGGATGTGATTTGCCAATGGTCACACAAAATGGTCCAGTGGGGGAGAGTAGATTCAAGTACAGGTTTGACATTTCTATGATCACCTGACTGTTCTCATACTCTCGTTACGTCAGATACAACACCCTAAATTCTACTCCAGTGAGAAAGAAAGTCAAGCAAACAAATTCAGGAAGGTAGGAGGGACGACACCTGTTACATCGACCATTTTTATGGAACTATTTCTTAAAAAAAAGAGTAGCATAATCCCCCCTTAAAGCCGCCCACTCCTGGTTGCTCTTCTAGACAGACCGATCCTCCATCTGTTCATAATAGGAGAGTAGGTGAATATAGGCTAGGTTAACCAAAGACTGAATTCAAATATGTGGTCTGACAGTTACAGTCAAACAGCATTTGTAAACCGCAACACTGTCTCCCGTAGGGGTATCTGGGCAATTCAGAAGTTGCTTTAATATATGAAAGTATGGGTTGTCTCAACGCATCTAGATATATTTTAAATACAGGCACATTGGACATGGAAGGTGAGGGGGTAATATGGCCAACTAGATCATGGGTGTCAATTCACTAAAATGCTTCGGGTAGTGGAAGGGACATCACAGGAAGTAACATCACATCAGGGCCTCTTTCAAAGTGGAATACTCTGCAAAACAGTTTCCATTGTTTTAAAGCTGAAAATGAATGATTATGAGTAAAATAAAGTGCCACAAAAATGCCGCTAACTTTCCATATTTGTGCCGCTAAATTTCCATATTTGTGCCGCTAAATTTGCTAATCCATGCCGCAATATCCTGGGGAATCTGGATAACCTCTCCTCGTCTTTTGACCAATCAAATTGAGGGAATACACGAATGTGCAACTTTGGGGGGTGGTACATTGCCCTGGAAAATGGTATACTAAAGTAGGCTTAGCTAGTTAGATTGTCCGATGTGTCCGAATAGCTGACCTGTCACTGACCCAACGCACTCAATAGTTGCTAGTAATAGGTGCTGGCGGAGCACTCTGTCAGAAGATTCGATAACCCAATCAGGGTTCTGGGAAGGAGTTCGATAACCCAATCGGGGCCCGACTGTTAGCTGCAGAGAGGGGTGTGGCGCTGGCGTTGCACTTTAGCTGTGGGTGCCGGTCCTGACTTGCGGTTGTCTTGTTTGGTCCATATGTGTCCTGATTCTGGTCTGCACCTGTCCTGTCCTGTTGGCACCTGAACTATCAGGGGTCCTGTCCTTTATCCCAGCCCGTGGCCAGGGTTGGTCTTCACACCATTCTAGGTAAATATAAATTAGCGTGGGTATGTCATTGTACTGTTTCCCTTTTCTTACCCTTCCTATATTTCAATGCTTAAAGAAAGTTTCGTAATATTTTCACATAATCTTGCTTTGATTATCTTCTTCTTAATTGAACGAGCTTTAATTGAATTGGTATGGACTCTGACATTTAAGAATTTACATAGATAAAGTGTTTAAACCTTTCCCGGGTCTGTGGTTATTTTATGAATTACAAATGTTTATTTTCTACCTATTTTGCTAACTCCCTTGATCCCTTAGAACTCTAGGTACCAGTGAGTAGGATTGGTAAGTCAGTGGTATAGGTCCTAAAAGGTCAATTAAATCTGATTAGCGTAGGTTTACCTTTTCAAAGTGTGTATTTTTTTATGGGCCCAGGTGAGTATGGTAAAACAAACACCGTGCAAAATCTATCTTTATGCTTCCAAGTCGACCTTTGAGATTCCATTATTTTATAGCTGGAGAATTGATCCTCTAGCTTTAGCAACAAATGCCTTTCTCCAGGACTAGTAGAGATACGATTACGCATTTCCTCCCTTTGTCATAATTCCTAGTATGACTTGGCAAATCAGTCAACAGACAACAAAAGTCACTGTAATAACACCATTATGGAGAACACAAATGTAGTTCCCAATCCTGCTGGAGTTGTCGTACGTACCCCCCATTTCTCTTCCTCTCTTTCGGAATCTACTCCTGGATCTCCTAGGACAATCACACCAGTTAATCCTCATACACCTTCGACAAACACTATCAATCAGAATGGGTTAGGTGGACAAACTGGTGCTCGTAACAGAATCTTGATCCTGTGGGAGCAGATGTGGCTTTTTTGGTTAATTGTTTAGTGATTCTAGTAGCTCACGGTCTTATTCGGAGCAATCAACTCCTAGTGATTAGCCGTCTCAGCTGGCCACATTTCGGTAGCTGATCACCCAATAGGAAAACATTCTTTGTTTTCTAAAATCCTCAGAGGGATTAGGTTTGTTTGTCCCCCTAAACCTAAACACTTAATCCTATAGGATATTTCCTTTGTCTTTTGTTTTCTTCAAGGTTGGCCAGGAAACATTTACCAGCCTAACTTTCAATGCTATTGTGTCTCGCACCCTGTTGAAGAGTCTCTGATTTTAAAGTCTTGAACCTAGGAGGTAGGTAATCATCTCTGAAGAACTAAAACGTACTCAAAACATTGCATACCCATCATTTCCCACATATTTCAAACTGTATTATGAGTTGTTTACACTCGTTTCAAAGATGTCGCAAGGGACCTCAGATCACCTCTTTCTGGCCGACTCTTCATTTCACTCCACCGCCCTTACTGCCCAGTTTCAGTACCTCGGTGAGCCAGACGAGTTCACTGGATCTTGTCTCAGGCAAGTATTGATGTTTCCAATTTTGGGAAAATTCTTTCAGAGGCACTATTGCCTAGTCTATTCCATTAGGCGCTAGCCTTCAATTCATCATGCGCATGGGTTATTGGACATCAGAGTCCACTCCTAAACTATTCTACTATAAACCAGCAAGTAATCCCTTTTTGAATATTATGCTTGAAACTTGCATAATTTGAAGCCTCTGGGCCTGTCATGTAATTTTATATATTCTAGAATTCATACACAATAATTTTCAAATAACTGTTAAGGATACAGAGGGAAGGATTACCATACCCATTAATATATATTGTTGGATCATATTCTGCATGCTATGTGTTTATTACTGTTAATACTCACCTGTTGCTTCAGTGAGAGAATAGGACATCTTCAATGATTATTTCTTCTTTAGCCGCAGATAAAAAGCAGGAGTAAAGTTCTTAAAGGATCTGGCAGGGTGTCCTCGCAGCAATAAAGAAGAAGGGTTTTGGTAGTCAAGAGGGCTTATATGCTATATTGGACTATGATTGGTGGGGGAGTCCCAACTTGGAAATAGTAGTTTTTCGTTCAAGAAGTATAGGTTTTGTTCTTTTACATTCCTTCACTGAAGTCCCAATATAACTGCGGTTTAAATAAAGCAACAATGAGAATGCATAATCCTCACCTCGTTATCCTTAATAGAATAGAAAATTCTTGTTTGTGAAAGCTAGAAAGTTTTCGATTTATTGACCAGTAAGTAAGGGGACACATTGTCAATACCGTTTAAAACGGTGTACAATTAATTGATACAGAAGATATATAGTTATTCAATCGGTGATTTCTCATATGTGGAGGATAAGGTAGTCAATGGGACAGCATGTCAGCTATCTGCTATTTATTTAGTTATTTTAGAACACCACACATCCTTTCATTCAACCCAGTAACCACATTTTGTTCCTGGTGTATGCTCTAAACTATTCTGAAACGTAAACCATGAGTTAACAATTGTGCCATGACGGGGACGCTGTGAACAGAAAACACCAACTAACTGAATAACAAGGCAACAGGGAATATTACTGCACAACAGAGACTGATGAAAAGCCAGTAACACATTTTCAGGCCACGACGTCTCACGGCAGGCCGGCTGGTTGTTCAGGAAGCAGCCATATGTTCTATGTGGTGGCCTGCTATTTTTGTTGATGGTTTCCTTGGCAACAGGATTGGTATGGTGTATATTGCAGATTTTCCTATTGTTTTAATAAAGGAAAGTCTAAATTGTATTAAGGACGTGGAGGCAAGTACTATACTTTCTTTAATCAAATTACAATAGTCAAGACATGGGGATAACTGCTTTGCGTAAGGCCTATAAACAGAATGGCCAATGGGAAAACAATGTAAAGCATAAAGCACCCATTCAGGTACGCTAACAATATTCTTGACTGATAGCAAGCAGCCCTCTTTTGTTGTCGAAGAATGCTTAACTAAATGTTGTGGAATAATTGAAGAATAAGGAAAACGATGGAAATAGCAAAAAAATACGGGAAACAATTCCTGAGAAAATACAGACAAATATCCTTAGCTTGTAGCTGGAGGCAGGCGAAGTAACATCCGTTATTGAAGAAAATATGATTCTTGAAATACAAAACCATGAACTTGGGAGACACTTGGTTGCTTGATCCTGATTAATTGTGGGAGGGAGAGCAGACAAGACATATGAAGAGGTGGGATAGTACTCAACTCTGCGTCTTAAAAAAATCTTAGACTTTCCCTTATCAAACCACTAGAAAAATCTACATTTTGTATCCAGATCGGAGGCTCCTATTATGCTTGTTAAAAACATGTTCATAACCAATAAAACTGCTATTAACAATTGGTTCTGTAGGGAAACATACCATTTCTTTCAAGCTAGATTATTCTCATCCTGATTAACTAGGATATACCAATAAATGGTGTGACACGTCTTCAATTATAAAAAAAATATAATAGCAAACACTGACACAAAAAATGTACTTTTCTTGGTATATTAATATTCATATATCGTAGAAAAATATAAGTGCTACATATCACAAATACAGGGCTGTTATAAAACATAAACAAGAACATAAATTAGTGCCATATAGAAAAAATTGTGTGCTCACATGAAAAATAATAATGATGTATAACAAACAATTGACAGTAAACAGAAACACAAAATCACTCAATGGGCTGTCTACATATAAGTCTTTAGTATGCTCAAACATGTATCTTCAATTCATGGTGGTAGATATGTGAGATATTGATACGGGACACCTGTTCGCATCGTCAACGTTTCGACCCTTTCAACAACATGTGTTCATTAAAAACATCACAACGGGTTTTCCTCAGGGCTAGAAAGAGTAAATACATCCTGAGTGATGAAGGATAATGAGTGTCAGTGGTACACTGAAATGAAGGAGCTCAATAGTTAAAAAAAGGGGTAGCCAGTGAAATCTCACCTGGTAATAATAAAAACATCATATTGCTTGATGGTGGCCTTAGAAAAAAAAACCCTATTAAACAAAACACACTACATCACCATGTGAGATCGTAAACCATATACTGGTGGGAAAGGGGGAAAATTGGGTAAATGCTCACCTCCCCGTGGTGAAGAGGTGTGCACAGGATCAAGCGTGTACTGGATCAAGAAAGTTCCTTAAAAAGAACCTTTGTCACAAGGATGCAGGGTATTAGTGTTAAGAACTTAAATATAACGAGCGCAAAAACATAAATGTGTTACAACACTCTTCCCTCTTAGAAAGAAACTGTGCCGATTCAGAGTTCTTGAAATGTAATGAATCCAATCTGAAAGGTGCTTCATTAATTAGGCCCAAGAAGAGGGCTTCGCTGGTCAGGTGCTTGAAGGATTATCTGTAACAAAGTAGATGTATGTGTCAAAGCATTAGTTAAAAGGAAAGATTTACAACAGAGAGGTGAAAGGTAACATTACCTAACCACCGACGGGCGGCTCACCTTGTTAATTTCCACAAGGACAGAGTGAATAAATCTGTTATCTGCCTCGGATTACAGCGACCCCATTAAAGAGCAGCAAGGCCGGGCAGGGACTGGTTAAAGAAGCTGCCGCTATGTAACCGTGCACGCCAGGGATTCTGCAATGTCACTTCAGTGTTTTAGGTCGAGCCAAGTGCCGCGCGCATGCGCTGCTGTGTGAGGCTCCTTGTTTCTACTCTGTGTGGGTCTGACTCCTCCTATGCATTGGATTGGCTTTTGCGTGTGTCTTTTCAGAATCAATGCCTACAAATGGCTAAAGGTGGGTGCATGTCCCACCTCTTCTGAAAGGTTCATTCCCATGGCGTTTTGCTCCGGGAGCGAGCAGTGCCGTGCAGGGCGGCAGCTGCAGTGCCGCCTTGTCTCCATGTGCACGCCTCACCACTCCTCTTTGATTGGTTTATTTCCTAAGATTGGGCGTGATCTCTTGTTCAGCTGATCATGAGCACTCTCCCCTAAGACTAAGAGCAGATCACATGCCTAAATGGTCACTTAATTTTGATGACAGGGGAGTGGCAAATTGCTAAAGCTATACATTTTAGTAGAAAACATCAACAAAACCCGCTCCGAATTGGTCCTATATGGAGGTTTGTGCGAGCTGCCCCTAATTACTAAACTTACACTAAGACGTTGTAGGTCATGCTTATTTTACAAGAATGTGTTGGACACTCCGTGTTTTGTTTTATTACAAATTGGGTTGTGGTGCAAACCCGAAATCAGTCTAAAATATCAAAAAAGCCCTTAAGCGCAAGTGTGTGTGTACCTGCTTACATTGGAGCCTTTATTGTGAGACTCGTAGCGAAAAGCACTCTGCCTTTTACAGTAGAGCGTGCTTATGACCGGCTTATAACGAGGACACAACTTTGACACAGTTATATCCATTTAACAGGACAGCTTGTGTTTGCGTAGTCTGATGACGGCGTGGGGGTTGCTGTGCTTCTATTTGCCCTGGCAAGGCAATTCCAGCCTCCGCTATTGCGCAATTCGGGCAGTGAGGAGGGAATGCTGCATGCGCCTGCTCAGATAAGCTACCGCCTGTGACAACACCACAAGAAACACCTCTTCTACATGTCTAGGCACGCATGCCGACTCCTTCAAGGAGAAAACATCTGGGTTTCTATAGGGGCGAGGTGGGCAGGGGGCGTCCCCACTCAGGGGTATACACAGGCTAAAGGAAATTATTCTTTTGGCCGTATTCGGAATAGAATTAGTAACCAAGAAACTAACACACGCTGCTGGCACACCTATTTGCTGTACTTTGCCCATGGTGCAAGGGCTCTCATTGTGCTTGCTATGTGTGCAGGGGCCATACATAGGAGGGTGCGTATATGTGCCGTGGATATGACAGGAAGTGCTACATGAGAAGGCCAGATCTAAGCCCTGAAACATTTTCCGTGGCAGAGCCTAAAGGGTTGTTAATGGTGCCACTGTACCTATCATTCTAAGGGGGTGGAATTCCTGTTGTTTGAGAACGTGACTTTGCAAGAGCACCTTATCTGAAGGCTCCGATGTTAATGGCAATGATTGGATAATCTTACAATGAGCTGAAAAGACAACACTCACTACGTTAAGTAGGCACTGGCGTAACGAAAACTGAGGGGGCCTCCCTGCACGGAACTTAAAGGGGCCCCCTCCGAGCTCAATCAGGAGCTCTCCGGCCAGAGGGCAGTGCCGAGGGGGCCTCCTGGAGCTTGCCCCCCCCCCCCGCACCGCAGGGGATGCGGGGGCCTGTGTTACGCCCCTGTAAGTAGGGCGACATACCTACATTATGGGGACAGTGCTTAAGATCTGTAAGAGAGCTAGGACACAACTTGCCCCGCTCCAGATTGTATTGGTGCCAGTGGGGTGTGCAATAGTATCCGACACAATCCACCCCTCAAATGCCTATTACCAATTCATTCTCGCCATAATGTGTAAACAAAGATCCTCTTAACAATTATGTTCACAAATAAATGTGTCACTTAAATGCAGCGTCTCAGCTCCTAGTACCCATAGTATAGGTGACAATTTGAGACACATGCAAGTAGTATTACGCGGGATCACGTGATTAATGTATCATTTGCCAGTAGTAGCCATCCCCATTCCCCCCCAAAAAGGTGTGCTATGTCCGCTCCGCCCACCCTCTGCTGTGGCTTAAGCCCCCATCCCACCAACTGCTGTGGCTAAAACCATTCATCCCACCTATTACTGTGGCTAAAACCCTCCATCCCACTGTCTGTTTTAGGTATATGCCTTCCCCATCCTGCTTGTTTTGAATATATCCTCCCCCATTCCACCAATTCCATGTGTGGGCTTTCTGCTTGTATGCCACTCGTAACTTGTGTGACAAGTACTTGCCAGTTTTCTTCTGTGCAGTGTGACTTTGAGCCATCTGCGCCCTTGCAGTGTGTGGTTGTTTAACACTCTGTCTCTATGCATTGGGCCTGTTTGCTACCTTTTGTCTCGTCCTTTAGGGATTTTTGCTAGACCACTCCTGTGCATCACTCAGCAACAACTAAGCATCAGCATCTCCGTAGCATCACTCACCACCACAGCACCACCTCAGCATCACTCAGCACCACCTGAGAACCATCACAGCATTACCGAAGCACCACCAAAGCATTACTCAGCACCACCTCAGCATCACTGAACAACACCTCAGCACCACCAGAGCACCACCTACGCACAAGCCCACTACCACCTTAGCACTTCGTCAGTTTAACTCAGCATGACCTGAGCACCAGCGAAGCACCACCTCAGCACAGCACCAGTGCAGCACCACCTCACTACCAGTGCACCATCACTTCAACATCAGCGTAGCACCACCACAGCATCACTCAGCGTCACCTTAGCACCAGTGCAGAATCTCCTCAGAATCAATCAACACCACCACAGCACCCCCTCCGCATCAGTGCTCCACCAACAACGCACTAACTTAGGACTAGTGCAGCCTCATCACAGCATCGGTACACAAGGGGGTGGTGATGGACGGAGCATCTGAACCAATCAAACACTCACACCCAGTCAACAGATCTGGGTTTAATCCATCACCGTTCTTTAGCCCACTCTGCCACCCCAGTTCAGACATGGCCATATGCAAATCAGTCTGACCCTGTGCCTCATGGGAACAGTCCAGCCCGAACTGCCAAGCCATGCCTTCCCTGGACCGGAAACAAGTTTCCGAGGACCGGTCTCTGGAATTTCAGCCGTCTTCAGCCCGGCTTGCTTGAATCCAGTGGCAAAGTGAGCAAGGGACTCACGTCTGAGCATACCCTGCCAAACTTATGGCGAACAAAGCGGTACAAAAGGGGGTGATGATGGACGGAGCATCTGAACCAATCAAACACTCACACCCAGTCAAAAGATCTGGGTTTAATCCATCACCACCCCCTTGAGTGTTTGATTGGTTCAGATGCTTCGTCCATCACCACCCCCTTGTGCACCGCTTTGTTCGCCATAAGTTGGCAGGGTATGCTCAGACGTGAGTCCCTTGCTCACTTTGCCACTGGATTCCCTTCTGTAACGCTTCATCACAGCATCAGCGCAGCACCACCTCAGCACCAGCGCAACACCACCTCAGCACCTGCGCAGCACCACCTCAGCTCCAGCACAGCACCACCTCAGCACAGCACCACCTCAGCACAGCACCAGTGCAGCACCACCTCACTACCAGTGCAGCACCAACTCCCACCAGTGCTCCACCACCTCAGCATCTGTGTAGCACCACCACAGCATCACTCCGCACCAGCACAGAATCTCCTCAGCATCACTCAACACCACCTCCGCTTCACTGGGCACCACATGAGCACCCTCTCTGCACAAGCACACCACCACCTCAGCACCATGTCAGTATAACTCAGCATCACCGGAGCATGAGCACATCATCACCTCAGCACCAGGACAGACAAACTAGAAGACATTGTATATGTTAATTCTTTTTAATAGGGTTGTTCTTTTGTACATGATGTTTACTTGGTTATATATAAGGTAACAAAAAATGCTTATAACACTTTATTATTACTTTTCAACATGCTGTACAGCAGCCACACTGCTCTACAACATAGCTGAAACCCATTGGCAAAGCCAATAGCTCTGGCAAAACACTTATAAGGTCCCAAAGGCGAGACCTATTAGCTATGCCAATGCTTGTTTCTAATACCAGCATTCCAATGGACAGCTGGTTGGGTGCACAGGGCACATAGAAGTAGACTTGCTCCACCGAAAATGTACAATGTTGCTACAAGTGTTAGGTTACGTCTAAATAGACACAATAGGAAAATGCAATGCAAGGGAATTTCCTACATTGTGTTACAGGGTCAGAAGATCCACAAGCCTACTATACATTATAGATTTATTGTACTTAGGCTGCTCATATACGATAACCAATTAAACAGCAGCAGCTACTGTTTTACAATAAAAGGTACAAAAACATTATATTTTGACTATTCTGCTGATCTGAGAATATCCTCAAATCTAGACCTAATCAAAAAGGCTTTGGAACCACTGCTTCCCTCGAAAAATGGGTATCAAAAATTGAAGTATCAACTCCTATCTGTGACTTATTCCATTTTACCCACCTACCCAAAGTAGGAGAAGGAACTGGTTTGTAGGGTTTTGGTACATAATAATTAAGACGAGGAGAACATTTCCAGATTTTTAGTTTTCTGCCCATAAGCCTTTAGACAACTTCCTACACACAATTTTGGTTGATACAGAAAGTAAGAATAGGTTACAGTTAGCAAATTTGTCTTTATCTTTCTATATTAAATGGCAAAGTAGACTCCTCTAGGTGTAAAATGTCTTCTTGAAACATCAGCGGCTTTAGCATCAGACAGTAAACAAAGATATCTAATCAATTATATATAATCAGTATTATTATAAGAATGTTCTATGATAATTCTGAATATCAGACCAGAAAATTAACAGATTAAAAACAATATCAACATCCCCCAACTTGCTGTACATGGTGTATTAGACACCATTCTAAGGAATATATCAGCAAATATCTGTTAACAAACAATGTAGCCAGAGGGAGGAGGGAAATAGATCAGACTGATACTTCTGCTCATGAGTTTGGTGATTTAGCACTAGGAATACTACCTAAGTTAGGGGTAGCAACAAATTCTAGAAGAATAAGACAATTGGGCCGTCTGCTAGAAGCAACAATAAATGCCCTAGGAAACATCAGAGTAGAGATAGTAGCTATGAGAAAAGTAACACTCAAAATCGTTTGGTGGTCGACATGTTTCTCGTTGAAATGGGGAAGGTCTGCAAAATGAGACGTACTGAATGCTGTACATTTATCCCTGATAATGCCCTGAATATTTATAAGGCCATAGAAAATGTTGCTGAACATACATTATGGGATGAGATTTCATCGCAGTTTGATACATGGGGTTTAACTTTACCGAAGATCATATAGTTATTACAATATTGGTTGTCTGCCTGTACAGGAATATCCTCCCTGTTTATTGTCATGCCTCAGATATAAACCCCCCACCCAAGCAACATTCATTTTTCAAGTGCCATGATTCAGTGAGGACAAGAGGTAATGAAATTCATGCATATAGATATTGAGTGCTTCTAAAAAGTTGTTGAAAGCGCAAATTGTGAAAGTAAACATATTTTGTGAACTACTGTTTATCTATTTTATAAATTGGATGCCATTTTGCAGTTTTTTGAGTTATTACATTGCTCTTTTGCTCTTCGTCTGTGGAGAGACCGAGACCTCATATGTGCTGTTGATGGCATGCAAACACCAGGTCCAGGATGGTTTTAGCTTGTGGGGTTTCTCAGAATGTGCTTGTAGGCAGTTTCAGTGCACCCTGTGTGCACCTCCTGAATTAGCCTCCTGCCTATCGCCTGACCACATTGATTTGTTTGCTAACTGTCTTCAGTGTGATGTTCTCCTACATGGCTTGAAATGTATAAATTGCAGTTGATTGTAACCCCAAGCAAAACAGTGCAGTTGGTCCTTGGCTGTTATCGCTAGAGCTAAAGCAAAACAAATGTAACTTCCTGACTGCTTACAACTGTGTTAGTTCCTTCTTTATTTAGAACGAAAAGTTTGCTTTAACAAGACCATTGCAGCGAGAAGTGGGTTGATTAGAAACCAGCCGAGACCGGAAGGATCAGCTGGTTCCTCGCAGTTTTCCCTGTGTGCAGCAGGCAGTGTTGACATTTTGCTTTAGCCTGCATTATAGCTATGGAGGAAGCAGCTGAGAACGTGCCTGGTCCTTCTTCTGATCCTCCTACATCCCTGGCCTTAATTCAGAGCCTTCAAGGCCAAAGAGCGACCAGTTCCAGCCAAGGTCCCTAGTTTTGGGTTATGATGATGCTGATCTTGGGATCGATATTGGTGAGGAAAGCAAAAAAGGGTGTTTTATTCAAGGCCCTCAACTCTCTTAAACGCGATGGCGGCGAGGGGGCTCATGTAGATATTGAAGAGGGTTGGGCTGAGTGATGAGCCTAGGGGTACGCCGCAGATGATCTTGGTGGCCGCGGAGCGGAAGGGAGGGAGGCGGACTCTCTGGGTTCTATTGGAGAGGAACGAGGTGATCCAGTCCAGGGCTTTTCCTTGTATCCCAGCATTGTGGAGGCGGGTTATTAGAGTGCGGTGACAGACTGTATCAAAGGCGGCTGAGAGGTCTAGGAGGATGAGGGCGGTTGTTTCCCTGTTGTCAAGCAGGGTCCTGATGTCATCGGTGGCTGCGATGAGGGCGGTCTCGGTGCTGTGGTTGGCTCGAATTCCGGACTGGGATGGGTAGAGGGAGTCGTTTGCCTCAAGGAATGTGGTCAGCTGTTTATTGACGGTCTACTCGATGACTTTTGCAGGGAAGGGAAGAAGAGAGATGGGGCGGAAGTTCTTGAGGTCTTTAGGGTCCGCTGTGGGTTTCTTCAGGAGGGCGTTGATTTCTGCGTGCTTCCAGCGCTCTGGGAAGGTGGCGGACGTGAAGGAGTTGTTTATGACGTTCCGGAGGTGGGGTGCGATGATGGTGTCGGCTTTGTTGAAGATGTGGTGAGGGCATGGGTCAGAGGGAGAGCCAGAGTGGATGGTGTTCATGACGTGGGTGGTGTCGTCAGTGCTGATGAGGGTCCAGGCGCTGAGGGTGGTGGTGGGGGGCATTGGTTTGGTGACTGGAGGCAGAGTCTGGGCACCGAAGCTGTCGTGTATATCGGCGATCTTGCGGTAGAAGTACGTGGCGAGGGAGTTGCAGAGGTCTTGCGACGGTGTGATGTCGTTGCTGCTGGCGCTGGGATTGGAGAGTTCTTTTACGATATTGAAGAGTTCCTTGCTGTTGTGTGTGTTGTTGTCCGGTTGCTCTTTGAACGATGTCCTTTTGGTGGTGCGGATCAGCTGGTGGTGTTTGCAAGTGGCGTTTTTGAGAGCTGTCATGTTTTCTGTCGTCTGTTCGTGGCGCCAGGTTTTCTTGAGAGTTCGGCAGGATTTCTTTGAGGGTGTCGGTGAACCATGTGGTTTTCCTGTTGCCGGTTTTGCCTGGGGGGTTCTTTAGTGGAGCAAGGGCGTCGGCGCAGTTGGTGATCCATTGTGCGAGATTGTGGGCTGCGTCGTTGGTGTCAGAGGTGTCGGTTGGTGGGTTCTGGCTCAGTGATATGGTTAGCTGGTCTGTGGTGACTTTGCTCCAGAGTCTGCGGGGGATCTGTTGCAGGCGGTGGTGGGATGTAGTCTTCTTAAAGGTGAAATGGATGCAGCTGTGGTCTGTCCAGTGTAGCCCGATGGAGTGGCTAAAGGAGACGTGGTTGCTGGTGGAGAAGATGGGGTCGAGCGTGTGGCCGGCGTAGTGGGTGGGGGTGTTCACCAGTTGCTTGAGTCCGAGGTTGTCGAGCAGGGTGGTGGTGTTGTTGTCGTTATTGTTCTCCAGGTGGAAGTTCAGGTCCCCCAGGAGAATGTATTCCGATGAGGCGAGGGCATGTGGGCTGATGAAGTCGGCGATGGTTTCACTGAATTGTGTGCGCGGGCCCGGGGTTCTGTAGATGAGGGTTCCTCTGAGGGTGGTCTTTGGGTCGGTGTGGATCTGGAAGTGTAGGTGTTCGGCAGCGGTGAGGGTGTCTTCGGTGTTGGTTGTGACGTTGATGGTGTTCCTGTAGATGATGGCGATTCCTCCTCCGGTTTGGTTGACGCGATCCTTACGACTGATCTTGTAGCCGTCCGGGATGGCTATGGCGATGTCGGGGGCTGAGGAGATGTTCATCCAGGTTTCCGTGAGGAAGGCGACGTCCGGTGCTATTGTATCGAGGAGGTCCCAGAGTTCGACGGCGTGCTTGTGGACGGAGCGAGTGATGAGTAGGATGCACTTGTGGTGGTTGTTGATGTTGCTTGGTCCGGGGGGCGGGGTGCATGCTGCTTCTAATTTCTCAATTAGAGCTAACACATATACCACTTATACAGTGCAGTCACTCTTGAAAGACTTTCATGCCTTGGCTGATCACATGTCAGTAGGTTTGGACAATTTTTCTATCCTGAGTCTTATAGAACAGCAGGTCTCCCTTCTCTCTGATTTTTCCTTTGATAATTTGTGTGCATCAGCGGCAACTTCAGGAACAACAATTTCTTATCGCCGACATCGCTTGATGTGGATATGGAAGGCAGTTGCAGGGCAAAAATCAGTGTTACTCAAGTTGCCTTTTGATGTGTCATCCTTATTTGGTCCACAGTTGGAGGATATTTTTAGGAAGGCAGTTTTTATTTTTTATTTTTTTTATACAAAACATTTTTTGGCAACAGTGAAATCCTTTTCCAGAAGTAAAGCTTTTGGTTTCAGATCGACTTTTCCACCAGGGAATGCGCAGGGGTCATCACAGCCCTTTCGAGGAAGGGTGTCATAGCTGGGGGACCCAGAGTTAAGAAAACCCCAGGTTTCAGTCTTCTGCCACCAACTCTTTCCCTCCGAATGCATGACTATCGACTGGACCTGCCGATGGGAGGTAGCCTTTGTTGCTTCCAGGATATCTGTAGACAGTCGATTCCAGACCAATGGGTGGTTAAAGTGGTCTTCAACCAGGACTTTATACAGCTCCTGTTTTCATGTGTCAGACCAATTGCTCTTACATAGCATCCCCAGCAGCGACATGCACTTTTGGACAGAGTTCAAAATCTCCTACTCAAGGCAGCAATTATGCCAGGTCTTGCTCGTGCTGAGGGTCTCTTTCTAGTAAAAAGGTCTCTGTCGATTTTCCACCATTACTGGATCTCAAGGTTCTCAACCATTATTTGGTGCATCAAACTTTCAAAATGACAACACTGCAAAGCATTTTTCCACTGTTATAGCAAGAGGACTATAAGGCATCTATATATGTACAAGATGTGTTTATTCATGTTCTGATTTTCCTGGCACATCAGCAGTTTCTGAGAGTCTCAGTGGAAGAGCATCCCTCCCAATTTTTAGCTCTCCCTTTTGGTTTGACTTTTGCCCCATGAGTTTTTAAAAAGCTCTTGGTGCCGCTTTTGCGTATTTTGCATAATAGTGGTATTTTGTTATTCTTTATATCGATGATTGGTGAATCGCCTCACTTTCTTTTCTTAAGGCAAAGTAAGCTGTCAATGAAGTTTGTGGTCTACTTCAGGATTTTGGGTTTATCCTACGTTTCTAGAAGTCACACCTACGTCCAGCTCCGAGACTGCAGTTCATTTGAGCACTTTTTTACATGGACATAGGGGAGATATTCCTTTCAATCGAGAGGGAGGACCGATTGAGACTTCACCTATCGCATCTGTTTTAGAGATCTCAAGCATCAGCCCACTTATGGTCACAAAGTCAGGGGGAGATGGCTTCTGCTTTGGCGATAGTCCCTCAGAACAGGCTCCATCTTTTTCATTTCGTTCTGCATCTTTTGGCTTATCGCAAGCCTTTCTCTCAGGATTACGAGGCTCAGGTTCCAGACCCAGCAAATATCTGCGGTCTCTTAGTGGTGGCTCTCTCCATCCACTCTGGAGCGAGTTTGCCAGATGAATCAACCCCAACCTCTGATCGTTTGTATATTGCCAGCGAGAGGGGCTGGGAGACAGTGCAGGGATCAGTCACGGCTCAAGGAAAGTGGAGCCTACACAAGGCAGGTCTTCAAATTGGAAAGAATTACAGGCAGTAAGGAACGCCCTGAAAGTCTTCCTCCACATTATCAGTAGTCATGTGGTGCTGACAACCAAGAGGTGAGGGTATGCTTGAATCAGCAGGAAGGGATGTTTCACTCTCTCTCCTTTCCCGAAAGATTTGTACTTGGTTGGAACATCATCTCCACTCACTGAAGGTAGTGTATCTTCCAAGAAGGGAGAATGGGTGTGTCCACCAACTCAGCAGAAGGTTTCCATCCTTTATCCTTTTTGTCTAGCTCCTTGGGTGTTTCAGTAAATATCTCAGAGATTCGCTCTACCATGACTCGACCTTTTTGCCATGCAGGGCAGTGCACATCTTCCTCACTTTTGCTCCCTAATTCATTCCCTAGCTGCTAGGGCAACTGATGCCTTCTCACCCACTTGGCCTTCAGGATCCCTGTATTGCTTCCCTCCATTTCCTCTGAGCCCTTGAGTTTTGCAAAAGATTTGGCAGATCATGACTGGGTTCTGCTGGTGGTTCCAGGGTGATCACAGAGGACATGGTTTCCTCTTCTTCTCCAACTGGTAGTGTCCCAGCCCTGGATTTTCTTTCTTTGTCCTTCCCCTCTGAGTCAGTCAGTTCTCTCTTAGGAATCTCTCATCTGCCTGAATCATGAAGTCTGGGTTTTGAAAGAGTGATTCTCCTAGAAAAAAGAGTGTTCAGAGGAAGTAGTAGATTCCATTTCGCTCTTAAGGTGTCCCGCTACTCTTAAGGTTTACAATTGTCAATGGAGTAATTTGGTGCATTGGTGTTTTTCTAGAAATGTACAACATACTGTTTGGGAACCAGTAAAGATTCTTGATTTCTTACATAATGTCTTTATTTTGGGGTTGGCTATATCTACCATCAGGGCTCAGTGGGCTGCTATTCAGGTTTTCCAAAGTGAGGGGTTGTTATAATTGCTTCCTTAACATTGCAGCTGTTGTGTAGTTTATTTTTGCAAAGTCCTGCGATCCACTGTACGACACCGGCTTTGGATGTACCTTTGGTTTTCAAGGCATTAACTGGTCCTTTTTTTGAAACTCTTGAGTCGGTGGGTTTCAAATTTGTCTCCTAAAAATTGGTTTTCCTGGTGGGTGATTGTTCAGGGAGAAGGGTCAGTGCTATTGGGGGCTCTTCCTTCAGTTTCAGCTTTTATCAGTTTCTTCCCTGATAAGGTGGTCCTTCGTCCAAGTTCCAAGTTGTTACCTAAAGTTATTGTTCTACCTACCTTTTTTCTTACTACCTTACTACCTCCTTTGCTGAGGAAGAGCAGTTGAATACTAAAGTTATTGTTCTACCTACCTTTTTTCTTACTACCTTACTACCTCCTTTGCTGAGGAAGAGCAGTTGAATACTTTGGATTTGCATAAGACATTGTCTGTTTTCTTCAAGTGGGCGTCTCCTTTTTGGAGTGTAGATTCCCTTTTTGTCACCTTTGGTACGGCCAGTAAGGGTTCTCGTCCAGCAGCTGCTACCTCCAGATGGATTAAGTCAACCATTATTACATATTATGAGTTATCACATGAAACTGTTCCCCTGTGAGTGCAGGGCAGATGGACACCTTTGCATGAAGCCTCCATCAGATACATTTGCTGTGCAGCATGGGGATCTACACATACTTTCTTATTGCACTATCGGGTCCAATTGGGAAATGATTTCTCAACCTCTTTTGGAAATCATGTTCTGTCCTCAATTATATGATTGATGCCTATGTAATTGTGTTGCTTCCTTTATGACATATACAATTTATTGTTTTAGTTTTTCCTCAATTATCAAAAGAAGGAAACAAAATAATGTGATTAACATTACGAGAATTGGGAAAAATGTTAACAGTTCAACCATTTTGATGATCACAGAGAGTATATGTTTACATACAATTACTGTAATATATAGTACTCCTACCTAGGAATTTTTCTACCCTATCTTGTCTAAGGTGAGTGGATCTGCTAAATCCCTATAGGGTGCTCTAACTCCCCATTACCTGTGGGTAAGTGTCAGCAAGCTGCCGGTCTTGGTGTAGCGTTGGACAGCATCCCTCGCATGAGGTAATTGGAATCAGCTGAGCTAGAATTCCGGCATGGACCGACCTCCCAGTGCCAGAGAAATACTCCTCTGAATAAACAAAAAGTTTGTTGTCATATATATGATAACATCCTCCATGTTACCACACCAAAGCCCCAGTCAGGCGCTATTTTTATTCCATTGTGATAGCTCTGTCGCTGAACAGCCAAAAACAAAGAACATTTTATATGCTAAACTTAGCCCTTGTACCAAATGTTCAAGGTGTTCTGATAGAGTGCCTACGCAGTGGTATTGTAAGCAAACTGATGTTGAGGAATTCTGTGTGTGCACGCAAATGAATGTGTGTCAGATGTCACTGTGTTTTAGTGAGAGAAGGCAACTTAAGACATGAGCATGAAAAATTGGCGTTTCTTAACCAGGCCCAATACCTCCCTTGACACACTTAGGTAACCACATTTCCAACATATTCCTCTGCTCACTTTTTTGAAGTTCGGAAGTATTAAGAATCAGCCTAAAGGGGAGGAGCCAAGTCGCGGACCAAGATGGCCGCTCGGACTCTCGGCTCCGTCGGCCGCTGTCCCCCGCCACCACAACCAGCTTCCTAACCGGCGCCCTTGCAGTCCTCCCGCACGGCTGAGATGGAGTGGCGCGGATCCATGCGCGCCCGGGAGCTCTGACGGCTTCCCAGCTAGAGATACGTCGTCTCGATGTTTGCGGCCCGCCCCTCCCTGAATGCCGGGGTCTAGAGTGATGACGCGCCCGGCCCTGAATGCAACAACAACGGCAAGTAGTGCACCGGAAGTGCCGGTCTGGGGAGATGGGGTCTCGGATTTTCTCGATCTTTGCTGGCTACTCCCGCACGCTGCCGCAGCAATGGTGATGCTTGCTCTGCTGCCTCTTGCGGTCGTGTGACGACAACCCCCCTCCCAGCCTGTGATTCTGTGCCGGTGTGCCCTGCGCAAACCGTACTGAACGGATATATCCTGTGTTATCCTGCGGGGGCCACGAAAATGGTGCACTCAGACGCCTGCCTTGGGTTGACCTGGCGTGTCGGAGCTTTGCTGGAGGGCGCGACTGCCGCTACCGGGGGCGAGACTAAGGAACTGCGACTGGGGGATGTTATGGCGGCCATATCGGACTTGCATTTTGCCTTGCAACATCAGATGCAGATCGTGGGGAGCGTTCTGGATGCTATTGTGCGGGAGGATCGTTCAGGTGGTGTTGCTTTTGGCCTGATTGACGGATCACTAGATGCTGTGAGACAACTGCCGCCATTTCAGCTGTGGATTGATGGGATGCCTCTCCCTCTTCTCCCGGACTTGGTGTTATTGAACCAGATATCATTGGGGACTTACAGTCGTGCAGGGTGCATTTACACATTGACTTTGCCTTCATATTGTTGTTCCCGCCCGGCTGTCGTGGGCGGTTCAACGGATTATCCTGGTCGCCCTGGTCTCCTGAAATACCCAAAATGGCGGATGGCCAGCTGGACTTTGTCTCTTCCCTTGATCGTGCGGGCCAGGGCTGAGTGCTTTGGTGCTTTCTAGTGCTTGTCTGGCCGGTGAAAATGTGGGACACGCTTATAATGGTATTACGTCTGGCGTCCTGTGGCACTGTATGACTTGCATTATTGTATGTCGATTGTTTATTATTCCCCAGTTTGCTCCGTGTGGACATTGCGACAACTCATTAGTACTTGAAGGGGTTTCCGTGATGGACCGTGCGGGTTGGAGTTGAATTTGATCGGACATTGAAGCAATATTTCCTTTGTCTTTGATGGGTTACATCTATGAGAGCGAGAGCCAGGCGTGGTTCTGAGTGTTTGACTTCCTTGTCTGCTGTAGGCGGGACGGATTTGATGCTTCTGTGGTGCCGGGGATCGGGCGGGATGTTCTCCCTTTTGCTTGCCATTCCCCTACGAAATGTCTCTCGATTTGCTATGATTTGCTTAACGTTCTGGTGCGGGGTGTTTGCTCTTTGCCGGGGATGGGAGTCAGGGGGCTCTTATTGATTTGTTACGTTCTCCTCCTCCATCTTTTTTCCCTTCCTTGGGGTGTAGTTTAAGGGGCGACAGGCACGCTGCTAGTGGGGTTAGGTCGTAGCCATCGGCAGGGGTGTAGGGTGGGGGGGGGGGTTATTTTTCTTTGTTATTTTCTATGACCTTCTATTTCCCCTTTTCCTTCTTCACAAGAGATGTGTGCGTATTCTCCTGTTTTTTCCCTACAGAGCATTCGGGTGTCCCATGTTTGCTCCGTATATCCTGTACTTCTGGTGGGCGGGTGTTGTTGATTGGTGATGGCTGTCGTTGCTGTCCAATGCTTGCTTTTGGTTCACGCTGCTTTTGATTTTTGTTGCTTATGACTGTAAACTATTTCGTACCTTAATTTGCCCGTCCACGACTGTGCTGTACTTCATTCATTGACACCCGTTATGTCTATGTTTATTTTCCTCTTGTGTCATAATAATAAAAAGATTTACAAAAAAAAAAAAATAATCAGCCTAAAACTAGTACTAAAAATTTTCTGAATATTAACCGTGGAAGGGTCGCGCCACCCAGTCTCATGGCGTAGTCACCAAAATGCAACATAGTGGTAAATGTATAGCCTTTGGAACAAGCGGTAGTGTTTTACAGTCTCGGGTCTCCTCCTTTAACAAACTCTGTGATCTAGGGAAAGTCACACTATCCGTGAGCCCATGTCCACTAATCTGACAACATGTAAGCACTTTGAAACAGGATAAATGGAAGAAATAAACACCAAAGGGATATTCCCACTCCATAACCCCAGCAAGGCTTTAATTCACACACTCAGGGCTGTTTAATAACAGGCCTCGCATTCTGTATTTTCATCTCTAAAGCTGAACGTGCTCCTGGAGCTGTATTTTGCAGCGCCTCCACCTCTGTGCTACAGCTCCTCGTCACAGCCACCAATAGGCACCTATTTTACAGCTCACATAGTGCTGGAATAGTGAGAGTTCAGCAGCCTCCCACCCTTCAGGTACCTATTTTACAGCCCTTATACGGCTGCAAGACTAAGCTTGTGGTATCCCGACTTGCTGTACCAAATCTCCTCTCTTGCTTATCCTGTGAATACAAAGGGGCTATTTGGCATCCCATAGCAACTTATTGTGGGAAGAAAACTGAACACTTGAAAGCAGGACAATCCCGCAGAAGAAAGCAGGTGCATTGCTTATACGACTGTGAGATAGTTTGTTCTGGATTAACCTTTTCTTGTGGATGGTTCCTCTACAGCTGTAGTATCGGTGTATATGACACACATAGCTAGAACAGTTGTAAGATGGTTTGTTGGGCATAAACCCATTGTAGTCCATGCAGAATTCACATGGTTGTGGCAGACACCAATCTGCCACTAATCAAATAGTTGCAAAGAACATTTTAACACTTCTAATGGTACTCGCCATGAAAGGGCATGTGCTATACGAGGAAATGTACATCTTAATAGTAATGTCAACAACTCAGTGTATGCAATAGTAGAGACATTACGTCTCACTGAAAATAATTAATGCATGACAATACCAAACTGTTTAGTATATTTGGTCAACCTAGAGCTTCTAACTCCTATGCAGATTAGACTTTCATCATAGCCTATATTATCCATAACAAGTCACAATGGGATCACCAGAGACTTCAATAACAGCTTTATATACACTGAACTCGGCACCATTCACAACAGTATACTTTCCAACATAACCATTTCAGTTGAAATATAGTTGCTGCATTTCCCCTGCTTTCACTCCCCAAAACTTCTAGCAAACTGCCATCTGTTTCGTGAGACATATTTTTTCTCCAGCTACCTCATTTCTTACAATAACTATTGCCCTTCACTTTAACAATATTGTCTTTCAACATTACTAAATTGATAGTCGCATTTTACAACTTGCAAGGGGTTGGTACATTTGTAACCACTTTTGCAACTCGTAGTCTACTCTACTCTAACTGTAATCTCAGCATCTATTGTCTTTTACAAGTCCTTTGTGTAGCGTTCTAGTGGTTTTACCTGCCGGGTAGAGGCCCGGAATCACCCCCAAACATTGTAACACTCTCTGGCCAGGCGTGGCTAGAGAGCTATAAATAAAAGGGCCGGGGTCGCCTTGTGACTTTCGGTTCAGACCGAGCATCTGTGTGGTCTCCATGTTATTTTGGGCTGGCGGATTGCATAGCGCTGTGTGTGTAATATATTGCGACATAACATAGACCCCAAGTGTGCCCCCAGCACGCCACACTGGCGACGAGGGTGGGATCCCAAGAACCGTGATCCCGGCCAAAGAAGAGAAGACTCACCGTGCAACCGAGCCGAGGCTAGCAAAACCGCGTCATCGGGTGGAGGAGCGGCCCATCGGAAGACGCGGGGTAAGCCGAGTACACTCCTGCGAGCCCCGCCAGCAGACACAGCCGAGACACCAGCGCGCCCCCTCCGGCGCATTCCAGATCAGCCAGGAAGCGCCGCGCCGAGCTGAACAGCGCGTGCATGCGCAGACGGAGGCAGAAGCCCCAGCGGCCCGGCTGAGCGTGTGAAGAGCGATCAGGGGCCGAAAAGATGCCGCGAACAGCCGTAGCAGCCCCCGGAGGAGTGCCAAATACCGGGGCTGAGCCCCAGCAGGGGAAATACTGACGACACACCTCCCCAGGCACGAGCTCCCACTAACAAGCCCAAGTAAAGGCAAGAGCAGCTCTGGAAATAACAGTGCACAGTGAGGAATGCCAAAGTAAACTGAAAACTGATGAACAAGAAGAGGCACAATAATCCCAAAGTAACACAACACTGCTGGCAAAGCTAAGACACACAGAGGTCTGCCAAATACTGTGAGGGCACAAACAAGCACGAGCAAGGTCAAGGGCTCCACAGTCCGGAGAGGGGGAAAGCCCCACAAGAACAGGTGCAAAGGGAGACGACGCAGAAATGAAGGAAGCCTTGAGCGCACCTAGTAAGTCGCAATAGCACCTGCCAGCGAGGGCAGAGTCATGTCGAACGCAAACGTTCCAGGAGCTGCAGCCCAACAACCAGCAGCAATACCAGTGGTGACGCATCCAATACACTCTCAAATCACGGCACTCCCGCCGTTCAGCGAGCTCGTTGACCCGGCCACCGCATCACCAGGGTGGAAGGCATGGGTTGGCTGCCTCAATAACTATTTTGTAGCTACAAGAGAAACTGACGGCGCAGTCAAGAGATCATTACTTTTACACTTTGCCGGTGATGAAATATATAAGCTGTTTGAACATCTCCCGAACACTGGTGCCGCCACCGACTATGACGCCTCCGTCGCGGCATTGAATGCCCATTTTGACCCCCAACTTAACCCTCATTACGAACGTTTCAAGCTCAGGCAGGCCAGGCAACGAGAAGGAGAGTCAATGGACATGTATCTCGCACGACTAAGGGAGCTAGCAAGTACCTCCACGGAAGATGACCAGACTAAGGAGGTGACGGCACAACTCATCCAGGAGTGTCGCAACAAGACGCTGCGGACGCTCATACTACTCCAACCCCGGATTACCTTGGAGAAAATCCTCATTCTCGCCCGATCGCATGAGTTGTCAGATGTCCGGGCGACCGCCATGGAAGTATCACTCACCTCACACAACGATCAAACAACCAATGTCAAGATGGAGCGAGCTGACGCCATCCGAACAGCATCTTGTGAAGGAAGAGGAAGGTGGCCAACAAAACCAACGCAACGAACCTCGTGTGGATGGTGTGGAAGAGAAGAACATCTCCCAGACAGCTGCACAGCAAGAGGCAAGTCATGCTCATAATGTGGAATCCCAAACCACTTCGCAAGTGTATGTCAAGGAATCTCGCGAGGGAGAAGCAGCACGGGGAGAAGACCCCTGACAGGAGCCTAAGGAACCTGACATTAGAGGAACCCACAACGTCAAGATCAAACAAGAACCCCACTCGCTGCCCGCAGCGCCTAGATGACTCGTCCACGGAGGAGGAAGAAGAGTGTTATTTGTGTCATTCACGAGTGATCTCAAGAAGAGGCGACGGCCGCAGCCAAAGTGCAACATTAAAATCGACGGATCCGCAGTGACCGGCCTGATTGACACAGGGGCAACCATCAAAGTGATGGGGTCGCAACACTATAAAAGGTTAAATCCGCGGCCAACTCTCACTCCATCAAAGATCAAGATCCTGACGTATGGCAGCACGACACCACTTCCTCTAAAGGGGAAGATGACTGTTCGAGTAAGATCAGAAGATAATGAAGTGACAACAGTTTTCCATGTCGTGGACAGAGAAGCCGACATACTCGTTGGCAGTCACACGGCTGAGGACCTCAATCTAATTGCTTTTGATAATGTTGTCAAACTCCTACAAGCTGAAGACATCCTGGAAATGTTCCAGCAGCTTTTCAAAGGGTTAGGGAGCATACGGAGACCACGTGTGAAGTTACACATAGACAAAGCCGTCCAACCAGTAGCCCTGAGGCACCGACGGATTCCATTCCATCTTCACCCGCTAGTCGAACGGGAACTCCAGGAGCTGGAACGACAAGGAGTCATTGAAAAAGTGACAGGCCCGACTCCCTGGGTGTCACCCATGGTGATTGCGGAGAAACCCAAGCAACCAGGGAAAATCAGGATATGTATAGACATGAGAATGCCAAATAAGGCTATCAAACGGGAGAGACATCTGACCCCCTACAGTAGATGATATCCTAGCCGACTTAAACGGCGCTCAGTGGTTCTCAAAGCTGGACTTGAATGCTGGCTATCACCAGTTAACATTGGCGGAAGAGAGCAGGTATATAACTACTTTCTCTACACATCTAGAATTGCGGCGATACAAAAGGTTGAATTTTGGCATATCATCAGCGGCAGAAATCTTTCAGAACACCGTGAGAGAAATACTGTCTGGTCTGAGTGGAGTGCTTAATGTAAGCGACGATATCCTGATTCGTTCTAAAACCATCGAGGAACACCACCGACGGCTACGAGCCACCCTCCAGCGTTTGGCAGAACATGGAGTGACGCTTCACAGGGAGAAGTGCCAATTCTTCCAGAAATCTATTGATTTCTTTGGGTACGTTTTCAGTGCTGATGGTGTCAAGGTGGATCCTCAAAAGTCTCAGGCGATCCATCTGGCTCCTGCACCGACGAATGCTTCTGAAGTGAGAAGCTTCCTGGGAATGGCGACATATTGTGGACGCTTCATCCCGAACTTAGCAACAATTGCAGAGCCACTGCGCAACCTCACGAAAAAAGAAAACCCCTGGAAGTGGAGCAAGGAAGAAGACAAGGCGTTCAAGCAAGTGAAGGCTGCTCTACTGGACAGCACCACAATGGCCTATTTTGACAAATCTCGTCCCACGGAACTGATTGTAGATGCTAGCCCTGTAGGCTTGGAAGCAGTGCTCACCCAGGAGACCGAACCAGGGACCTGGATCCCGTTGGCTTTTGCAAGCAAGGCTCTTACTGCAACCGAGACAAGGTACTCACAGATAGAGCGTGAAGCGCTCACAATCAAATGGGCGTGCAATCACTTTCACTTATAGGTAAGTGGGAACCCGTTTCGAGTAATAACAGACCATCAACCACTGGTGCCCTTATTCAGAGGGACAGCCCCACATCCTCCTCCAAGGATTGAGAGATGGGCAATTCAATTGCAACATTATCAGATGGAAGTGCTATACTGTCCAGGCGCCAAGAATCCTGCGGATTTTCTATCCCGCCATCCAGCTGCAACAACGGAGTCCGGCGTGGAACAGGACACGCAAACGGAAGATTTCATCAACATGGTCTCCCAGTGGTCATGTCCCCGTGTAATTTCGATAGAAGAAATCAAAGACCATCTTGACAAAGATGTATGCCTCCAGCGGGTGTCAAGTGCATTGAAAGGAGGATCGTTGGAAAAGTTCCTCAAGGACGTCCAAGGGTAGAGTGAGTCAGATCGAAGTCGCCTTGGCAAGTTTTGGAAGGTGAGAAACGAGCTTAGCTAGACAGAAGATGGAGTAATCCTAAGAGGGTCATGCATCGTAGTGCCAATAGGCTTGCAGGAACGAGCGACCGTCCTTGCCCATAAAGGCCACCGAGGCATCGGGCGGATGAAGTCCCGAATGAGAGAAAAGGGGTGGTTTCCTGACCTCAAAGATCACGTCGAGTCTTTGGTACGCAACTGCAGCGGGTGCCAACTCACCGGCAATGCTGAGAATCCCGCACCCGTCATCACGGAAGATCCCGCTCCATCGCCGTGGGCGTGGTTAAGTCTTGACTTTGGAAGTTTCCCAGACGGGAGAGTCACCGCTGTTATTGTAGACAGCTACACCAAGTACCCAATCGTCGAAGTCCTACCGTCCACGTCATTCAATAACCTACAGCCAGTGCTAGAAAAATCATTTGCCCTGTTCGGCATCCCGTCCATCATCAAAACTGACAATGGGCCCCCATTCCAAGGGGGGGAGTTCCGAGACTTTCTGACCCGCCTCGGGATCAAGCACCACCGAGTCACCCCTCAATGGCCCCAAGCGAATGGCGAAGTGGAGCGCTTTATGCGCACCATAAACAAAGTGCTACGGATTGCTACAGCGGAAGGAGCTGATCCAGAGTGTGCGCTACAACAATTCCTGAGAGATTATCGCAGTACACCCCATTGTACGACTTAGAGGTCCCCATGGTCGCTCATGCTAGCGGGCCCACGCAATGACATGTTTCCAGGGGCCGAAGGCTGGAAACAGAAGCCAATGACCGAGCCAACAGACGACGCAAGGCGCAGACCCGCGTCCTTCCACCTGGGTGCTCTGTGCTAATCCGGAATCGCTGGAACACAGGGTAGTTTTGAACCCCCTATGAGCCAGGAGTGTGGGTGGTGACATCAAGCAATGGGACTGCAGTCACGGCAGAAAGGAATGGTGAAACCGTGACAAGAAACATCTCATGGTTCAAGAGAATCCCAGCTCCTGCCCGAAATTCAACCATGACGGAGCCCCAGAACTCCTGGAAGCAACAGTGGACGAGGCCGGACATATGGTGGACACAAATGCCTTGTTAAGCCCGGAGAGGCCCCAACTGCCTGAGGCTCAGAGTCCTGATCATCCGGCCACCCGGGTGAGACTTCCTAGCCCACGAAATCAACGTGACATCCGTCGTCATCAGTATAGCCTTCGGCCAAATCCCAAGCCGAACCAAAGATTGGCAGACTTTATTTGTTAAGCTCAGTTCACACTAGTTTGTTTCAAATACCAACCTGATAAGGGATGTAGCGTTCTAGTGGTTTTGCCTGCCGGGTAGAGACCCGGAATCACCCCCAAACATTGTAACACTCTCTGGCCAGGCGTGGCCAGAGAGCTATAAATTAAAGGGCCGGGGTCGCTCGTGACTTCCGGTCCAGACCGATCATCTGTGTGGTCTCCATGTTATTTTGGGCTGGCGGATTGCATAGCGCTGTGTGTGTGATATATTGTGACTTAACATAGACCCCAGTGTTCCCCCTGAGCACACCACACTTTGCATTGTGGACTAAACAATGAAACAGTAAGACAACTTAGACTACTCTACTACATAGACTTTATCAGTATTGAGGAGACAAATTCTCTCCTAAGGTTTCATAGGAAGTGCTACATTTTGTAACGGTATTGTAAAGACCCCTGTTTACCAAATGCTAGATAAACTGTACAGTTACCACCACCATTTTCTACTGCATAGTCTTATCCAGACCATCAATAGTTAGAATGTACCATTTGTTTGTAGAAGTGATCTGTAAATGTAAAAACAATCCATTTTTCTCTCATCTTTGCTGAGGGCACCACTTTGGGCACTGATCAAAATATCACCCTGAAGACTCCATTTCAAAAGAATTTGGGCAAAGCTTTGAAAATCTCCTCTCAAGTGACGATCATATGGCCAACACATCCTGATTAATATCTTAACCTCCTATAACACTACATCTTTATAAAAACGCCTTCTGCCACTCTTCAGCCATTATTTCACATTGGCATCCACTCTACTTCAGAATCACTTACATTACAATCCTCAACATCCACGTTTAAACCTGATAGAACATGAGCTAATAAATTACACCCAGAAGGTATGTTGCTCATTGAATTCTTGAATGTTTGTCAAAAGTCTTACCAATCTAGATATTGTATGACCTCTACCTTATCTTTGCATAATAAAGTAAGGTAAAGGTTTATGGTTGGTACACAAAATCAGGCAGGTATTCCAAAGAAAATATTTGGCTACCCAGAGCTCAAGTTCAATTGTGCTACACTGTCTTTTATCACTTTTAAAGTATGTGTAATAAACTCTATTGTGTTCTGGATGTTATATTTGATCCGATTCAGCACCACACCAAGCTCAATAGTACTGTCATCAACTGCCAGTGTATACTGTATTCTTGACGGAAACAGTTTCAGCACTAAAGCACACACAGTACATTAATGTCTCTAAATACTTTATCTACCCTCTATTTACACACAGACCATGCAGACCTCTCTGCAACACGTTTTCCAAGGGTTCTGTGACAGCAGCAAAATCGGGAAAAATCTGGAGCAATAGTCAATTACAACTAAGAAAGATCTAAGCTGATCCTTTTCAGTGGAATGCAGTGCTTTTACAGTTGCCTTAATCAAATTATCCCTGGGTATAATACTGACTGGTGTCATGCAATGTACAAAATACCCATTTGAAAAATAAGTAATAACATGCCCGATAATATGGTGGCCCTCCAGGCAAAATGAGAACATTATTTGGGGGAAACAACAGACTGGAACCCAGGAAAGTTGTGATTAGGGCTGGATTCCAGGTGGTGCAATTAAATATTCTCCATAAAACTTATTACACCTGGACCTTGTTAGCAAAGATCGGATGAGTGAGTACTAGCGAATACCTACAAGGTTGTGGACTAACTTGTACACTCATCCACATCATATGGGAATGATCCGCAACTCATGAGTTTTTGGATAAGGTCCTGATAAACGTCTCTGAGGTGATCAATCTTTAACTGCTCCTGAATACAAAATTATGTGTTCTAAAAATATGACGATATGAAACACAATTAACATCAAAAACTGTTCTTTTATTTGGGCCTTGTTATGGCACAGCAAATTATTACCAGGGTTGGGGTGGGGCCATGGTCGAGGGGGGGGGGGCTCACCCACTGACAATTGAACAATATGGAATAAAGATTTGGACTAGTGTGTGAGTGCTGATAGAGTAGTTTATGAATTCCAAGGTTGTCCCCAATAAATTTGATAAGGTATGAGGGTCCATGAAATATTCATTGGGGTTACAACTGACTTTGCACTTACCTGATGTTCTGACTGGTCCTCTTGTGCCATTACTCCTATGACATTGCCATGAAAGATCCCTCAATCCAAGTTGTAAAATGAACCATGAAAACCGTTGCTTGTATGTGGGTGGTCCCTTGGTGGGAATATTCCACGGTTGTATCGGAATTACATGTGCTTCATTATGTGTTGTTAAACAGAGATATATTAATAATGAAAATAAAAATAAAAAATAGTTTTCAAATCACTCAACTGTATTGTTTATAATGTACAGTTGTCTTTCTGCACTTCGTATACACAGTTATGCTATGTTCTTTTAGAATGCCAAAAACATTATTTCCAACGTAGCATTGTGTTCACTTTCTGTTCTGTCACAAAATATCAAGCTAGAAGGCTAAGAGCCCAAGAACCTCCTTAAATAGTTGAAACATTTGCTTCTGACATACACTAGCAGCTGAAATAATTCTAAGGGATACTCCACAAATGAAGTTAAACCAAGGTAAGTGATCTCTATTCAGGTGCTAATGCCACTAATTATACAGAGCCTTTAAATCAAGTATTCTAAAAATGGCATGGCATGTGGAGAAGATTAATTTTATTCTGCTTGGTGCCGGGTCACCACTCTTGCCACGGGTCCTTATCAAGTAAGGAGAAATCAACAGTGGAGGGAAGTACAAACTCATTTATTAATCGTTCATGAATGGGTGGGGCTCCATCCAATGAGCACTATGGAGTTACTCAAGGAGGGAGCATACTTGAACGATGGTTACATGGGTTTTTATCGGGAAGAACACAAACCAGAGGTAAATAGAACTTTGGAAAGAACACATACATGAGGTAAGGCATGAATCGACAGCATTGGTGTCTTGTGTAATTGCTACCTTTTAAGGCTAAATTACAAGATGTGCTATTCTGAGTAGACTTTACTTAAGGATTAACTATTGCCTGAAAACCTTTGAGCAAGCTGACTCTGCATGGTTACACAGCCTACAGTGTCCCAACCTGCAATTCTTTACTCGTGTTTATACAGATGCGGTGTCAAGAAGATAACCAGGCTGAAAGTAGGGCGGGCTGAAAATGGATGAAGCACAACTTAATCAAAAAATGAACAATCAGATTTTACATTTTCACAGCCCTTCCTTTTCAGCAGCGCTGAATCCATTCTAAGAGGTACATGTATTAATCGTGTACATTAATATTCATCAATTCATTTCTCTATTCAATTCATGAACATTAATTGGGAAAGGCTTGATACTGTTACAAGTATAAGCTGTACATGTCACAGGGGCATGCTGAATGCAGCAACAGCAAGTGAGAAAGATGGCTCCTATAATCACTATTCCCAGTAATAATTTCCAGCCCCAAGCAGAAACAATACCTCAAAACCATTCTGACCAAGTCCATGCTCCTTTTTCCTGGTGTATTTCTGCAGCTATTTGGTGAAGCTTTTTTGTGGCTCAATGAACATTCAGAGCGTTTTATGTAGTTGACAGTGTGAATACTTCAGAGAGGGCAAGGTTAAGTGATAATGTTCAGATGCGGTAGGAATAAGGGTCACTAGGCTATGAACAGGGTAATCTGTTTTAAGCCTCAAAAATAGACCCAAAAATCCCAATACTAACAATAGAAAACATACAAATATCCCTATTTTTCTCCTTCTAATCCAAAACTGTCAGCTTTTAGCAGGGGCATTCGTGGCAAGTACTTCTATTCCTCCTAATAGGTCAAAAAACACCTCCCCAAAGGGCTTTAATGGCAGATCGACAACTCTACCCATTTCAACTTAATCTATATACAAATACCTATTTCATAAGAACACCTAATACTTTTCCCTATACTGATTTTTTATATTTAACCTGTATGTTTCTTAACCTTCCTCCCTCTTACTGTAGTATTTGTTGTTTGATTGCCAAGGTAACAACGAGTAGCGTGACAATCACCTTGAAACAGAGTAATGTAATCTCAGTTCTCCCAAAATTCCTTCACTACACTATCAGAGAGCATTAAGTCCCGAGTGTCTTTTGCTTCAAAGCCTCACTGACAACCTTATGTACTAGTCCGTACGTTGGCGGCCTTGACCACCGGCATGAGTTGCTACCTCTCCAGAGATAGTTTCTTCAATCAAAGTCTATAGTTCCTTTGGCCCTTGGCCGCATTTTGTATCAGGGCGGAACAATGTCAGGATGTTCAAACAGAATCTGTTCATCTGGGAGCAGGCATGATGGCAGCAAGTTATTGTTACAAGGACCCACTTCACCATGTTTCAAAAGATCACCATCTCCAAAAGGCACTTGCTGACAGATCTGATCATATTCAAAATCAGATATTCCTCTTGTTATCCACTGATCATATGGCAAAGGGAGTGGCACTTGCGTTCTCCACATCACTAGCATGGATCCAGTGTCTGTGCCCTGTGCACTTAGCAGCAGTCTGGATGGTGAAGAGAACTTACACTGGCCTCTGAAACTGTTGGGTAAAGACACAGTCTCTAGCCCTCAGCTTGTGACCTGGACCTTTAAGACTGGGAGAGAGACTGGCCTTCTCCTGTGAATGGATCAAATGCAAATCTTTAGTCAACACAGTAATCAACAAGAATGGAAAATTCAATGTCAGATTGTCCTTAATCTTGGTACATCCTATAGATTTGCTGGCCTCCCCATAACCATCTCAACTGGTTGCAAGACCTTCAAACAGCAGATCTTGGGGTGCAAAATATCCTGTTGCAACAGGGTACCTTTTCCTGTGCTATAAGTATGGCACATCATGCATCTCTTGACATAGACCTCTGCCACCCTGGGAATCAGATTATTGAACCATACATGATCTGACATGGCCATTATTCCTTTAGCACTGATGTTGGCTGAACTGTGGGCCATGGTAATAATAGCATTCACATAATAATTTGGAAGCATTCATCTTTGCTTTCCGGACAGATCTATCCAACATCCTGTCGCATCCTGACACCCATATCTTTTATACTGTTCCTTCTCCTCCGTAGCTTCTTCCTGTACTTCCCTAATACAATCTAGAGTCTGATTAAACATAGTCACTTCTGATGTCCATCTAACTAACTGTCCCTACAATATACATTAAACTATACTCTAAATAGGCTGATCGTTTAGCTGTTTCATTGGCAAAAGTATTTCCCTGTAGTACCTCGTCTTATAATTTTCTTGTGGACAAAACATTTAACAATAGCAACTCTTTTTGGTAACCTCAAGGTATCCAGTATCTTTACTATTCATTCCCCATACTGTAGCTTATCACCGTGCAAAGTCAAAAAGCCACCTATTGTTTTTCAAAACGTCCGAATGAGTGGGCAACTCCAAAGGCATATATTGATATTTGCACTCAAATCTTTACTTAATTTACAGGCTCTAGTCAAAGCGGTCATCTCCATAGATCGCTCTGACGTTTGTTGTATTTTACATAACTCAACAACAGATTTCAAGGGAGTAACTGTATAGGCCGCTGTACTAGAGTAATCAGGTAGTTTGTAACATGCACCATGCACGGACAGTTCCCCTGGTGGGTCAGCTATGGGGTATCTGGCAGGTCTACCCGTACCTTAGGCTCCTTCTCAGTAATAAATATGCAATCATGCTTCTCATCTTGTTGGTACTCAGAAAGGGGCAGTACAGTGGCTGTATTAAAATTTTTACAGCATTACAGAGTGATGTTTGGAGCAAAAAGTGTCAACTCATACCCTGTTATTATCGCACTGGTCAGGTGCTGGATCTAAATTATTTTTTTAGTTATCCACTAAATGTGGTACCATAACTGTCAAAATATGACCTTAAATATGCATTTCAGATTGCTTTATCGCAGTGGGGTCCAATGTGGAGGAGAAATATACACATGACCTATTCCTTCCTACATGGGACCGTGCCAAACTGCAACCATCTTTTACATGCTCAAACTTGTAATAATCAGGTTTTACCTAAAGCAGGAGCATTACATAAAGCATTTTTTTCAATTACAAAAAGACAGCTTCACACGGATTAGTCCACGAAAGCAGCATGCATACATGCTTTAATGTTAAAGCTAGCAGGGCTTTTGTAATTAGTGAAAAATATGGTAATAAACACACAGATATTAGATTGAGTCAGTGGTTTCTGCAATTTCTGCACCAATTATATCCTAAGTTGGTGTAGCGTCTTACCCCCTTAGAAAGGAGGAGACCTAAATAGGTAACCTTCTGTTGACAATACTGTAATTGGAAAAGAGAAGCTATGTCCCAAGCAGGCTAAGTAATGCAATAATTTCACTGTAGTCTGTTTGCAACCTTCTGCTGCATTGCTATGTCTTCAATGAGTGGTTCATGAGCTACCAGTAGATCACCAGGTCTCTGTGAGTAGCTCTCCTGTGTGCAGTCCAACCTGTATTTTTTTTTTAAACAAATTTTATTGGCCGAAGACACATATTTATGCACAGCTCTGAAATCCAGAGGCAACTGCCACCATATTTTCTCATTATCAACTTCAGCATTTTACATTAAGACAACAAAGTATCAAAGGAGAAAATCAACTATCCCCCCACCCCACTAGTCCCACCCCCCCTGAGCGCTGCTGCTAGCTCGACTCGCTACGTGTGAATCATATACAGTACATGCTATGTACACAAAGTCACTGTACATAAGTTCGGAGAGTATTGTCTGTCAGTTGGGAGGGCAGTGTCCTCCGGTGGTGGGTCCAGCTCCAATCCCCGATAGTCCGCCCATCTTTTCCATATTTTAAAGTGCTTCCGGGGGCAGCCCCTCGCCACAAATACTGGGAGTTCAAGCCCCATACAAAAGTCTAACCCATTCTTCCAGGCCGCAGGGGGCGGAGCACGGGGCGCCTTCCATGCCCTCGCAATGTCCCTTTTCGCCAGTGTTAATCCTAGCAAAAGTAGGTGTCGCTTGTATCGATTGCCCCCTACCCCAGCCATAACGTGAAGCAGGACTAGTTTAGGGTCCCTCTGTCCAACCTGTATTTTAATTTTAAATGTGTTTTATTGATTGTAAGAGCAAAAACAGGCATTACAGTACGATGGAAAGGCAGTAGGCATATATTGCTAGCGAGTCAGACAGACACGTCTTCTCTGTAATTCGAGCAATAGGCGAGGTACATATGCCAGAGCAGAGGTATAATGCCAAGGTAACAACTGGTAGGCGTTGTAAAAGAGCAAAACTGGAAGATCAAAAACCAGGAACCCACCCCCGACCAACCACCCCCACCTCCCACCCCAACAAGTGTGCCGTGCATGGGAAACAATCTCAGAAACAATCAGGTAGTGAGTACTGCAATGATACATGAGATCACGGAGGGTCATGCGTAGCTTCGGTAAGTCGCAGAATACTGAGGTATTTGGGGCATGTGATCTCATTAAACTCTTTGGACAAGAGGGATAGCAGCGGTAGCCAGACCTTCTGAAATGCAGCTGTGGTGTGTGTAAGTGTAGCCTGGATGCGTTCCATCCCCAAAGTGAACCAGAGTTTGTGTAGCCATCCCATGTGTGTAGGCCTGGTGTTCGAGCCCCAGAGCGATAGGACATGTTGCGTTGCCGCTTGCATGGCGATCCTCGCTTGGCGGCCCTGGGCAGATTTCAGGGGAAAAGTGAGTGCGTTAGGTAGGCCCAAGACAGTGTAGGCGGGAAATCTCGGGATTTCGGTGTCAAAGGTAGAGTCAATGTCGTCTAGAACCGTCTCCCAATAGCCCCGAACTTCACAGCAGTCCCAGAGGAGATGGGTCAAGGTGCCCCGTTCCCCACATCCCCTCCAGCACAATGCGCTACGGGTCGGGTTCCCCTTATGGAGCCGGGCCGGAGTAAGATGCCAGTACATGGCCAGCTTCACCGCTGTTTCCCTGCCTGCAGTGTTGCTTGTGTTGTGTGAGGCCCTGTAGTATATATAGCTCCATTCTCTGGGTGTCAGAGCCCTGCCAAGTTCCGCTTCCCAACGCTTCTGACCCGCTGTTTTGCCTGGAGTGGCTGGGGGCGTGAGCATTTTGTAGATGTCGAAATAAGATGTCTATCAGCCATTTCTCAAAGACCGTCATCAGTCGACCAACTAGAGGGGCGTAGACCGGGTTTGTGAGCCAGTGCCGGAGTTGGAAGTATTGGAAAAGGTGAGGATTTGTTATGTCATAGCCCTGCTTGATGTCCGAGAGGGGGAGAAAGCCCCGCAAATCGAAAAGGTCGCCGGCAGAACGGCAGTTGGTACCGCGCCATTGCCGGAAGGCGTGGGGGTCATTGCCCGGCGGGAACTCCGGGTTGTCCAGCTTGGGGGTAAATGGGGAGGGGAAGGTTGTTAAACCTATTTTAACAGCGACCGCGTCCCAAACCCGCATGATGGTGCGAGTGATAGGTGACTTCAAGAGGTATCGCGGCCGGTGCTGCCGGAGGAGGAAGGGAACCCTCCAAAGGGGCGTCTGGGCCATCGCCCTGTCCTGAAATAGCCACCCTTTCTCAGATTCTGGCCTATGCCATTCCACCAAATAGCAGAGTTGGGAGGCCTGGAAATATTGCAAAAGGTTGGGGACTCCGAGACCCCCCTCATCTATGCTCCGGTATGCTAGCCGTTTATGTAAGCGCGACCGCTTCCCCTCCCAGATGAAATGGTGGAGAGCGGCTTGTAGGTCCGCAAGGGCGCCAGCTGGGGGCAGGACCGGGAGGGTTTGAAAGAGGTATAAGATCTTTGGTAGAACTGACATCTTCACCGCTGCGACCCGCCCCAGTAGGGAGAGGGGTAGCTTGGACCAGCGCGTAAGATCGGTCCGGATCTGGGAGGTGAGGGTTTTGTAGTTGAGAGCTATCGTCGACTCCGTCGAGGAAGTGAGAGTTACACCCAGGTATGTGAATTGTGTGGCCAGCTGTAAGTCGCCCCCGTATACGGGTGTATTCCTGCAAGGGTGGGCATTTTTGCCCAGGGGCAATATCAGGGATTTCCCTCTATTGATTTTGAAGCCGGAAACAGCTCCAAAAGATTCCAGCTCCTCCAGAAAAGCGGGCACAGAGCGGTCTGGATGGTCGATAGCGGCTATTATGTCGTCGGCGTAAAGGCCAACCGTGTGAGGTTCTCGGCCGAAGGTGATGCCATGGATAGCAGGGTTATCCCAGATCTTCTGCGCAAGGGGCTCTATGTACAAGGCAAACAGGAGGGGTGAGAGGGGGCACCCCTGCCTCGTGCCGCGCTGGATCTCAAAAGGGCTCGATCGAAGGCCACCCAAGCGGACCCGAGCTTGGGGGCGGTGGTAACAATTTGCGATGCAGGACTGAAAGCGGTCTCCTAGCCGAAAGCGCGTCAAGACTCACTGTAAGTAGGTCCAGTCGACTCGATCAAACGCCTTTTCAGCGTCGATGGCCAACAGCGCAGAGTCCGAGTCCTGGAAATGGGCCTTGTCAACCAAATGGAGTACCCGTTTGGTGTTATCACTGCATTGGCGATTAGGAACAAAGCCCGACTGGTCAGGCTCCAAGATCCCAGGCAGGCATGGACCAAGACGCGCAGCCAAAATTCCGGTAAAGAGTTTCAGGTCCAGGTTGAGTAACGATATAGGGCGGAACGCGGAGCAGTGCGTAGGTTTCTTACCCGGTTTAGGTAGCACAACTATTTCGGCCGCCAGCATGTCCGGGGGATGGAGCTTGGGCCTTCACAGGAGTTGAAAAGCCGGGTGAGAACAGGAGCTAGCAGCTGACCAAAGGTTTTGTAAAAACCGGCCGAGAAGCCGTCCGGTCCTGGAGATTTGAGCGGGCGAAGGCGAGATATAGCGGCCAGCACCTCATCCAGACGGATGGGGGCGTCCAGAGCATCTGCGTTTGCCTGAGACAGCTCGGTGATCGCCGCAAATCCAAATAAGCATCGACATCCTCGAGGGACACCGCGTCGGCCCCGTATAAAGAGGCGTAGAAGGTCCAAACGCCTCTGCAACCTGAGTCTCCTTAGTGAGAACTGCGCTCGAGTCATCTGTAAGTCTGGAGATTTTCAAACGTTGGGTTTTAGCTTTCAGGGCACTAGCAAGTAAGCGGCCAGTTCTGTTGCCCCCAACGTAATACGTATGACGGAGACGAAGAGCGGCAAATTCCGCCCTGTCAGTGTCTAGGCTAGCTAACTGGGTCCTGGCTGCCTTCAATTGTCTCCAGACCCGTGGAGCGCAGGTGCGACTATGAACCCTCTCCAGCTCAGAGACCTGAGCGGTGAGGTCGTCTCTCTTCGCTTTACGGACCTTGGCCTCTGCCGCAGCTATCGCGATAAGTTCACCTCGGGCCACCGATTTCAGGGCTCCCCACAGAGCCGACACCGATGTCTCCGAATTATCATTAAGGGCTAAGTACTCAGCGATGCACTTATGAAGCTGCTTAGGGACGTCCGGTCGATGCAAACATCACCGAGGGTCGCAAGCAGCTCAGAGGAGGCCAAGTAGTAATCCAATCTGGCATAGGTGCGATGCACGTGGGAATAGAAGGTGAATTGCGTCGTGTTAGGGTGCTTGGCCCTCCAGAGGTCCGTCAGACCCCTCTCTTGGAGCCATTCCGTACCGGCTGCAGTAAGAGCGCCTGTTTCCCCATAGCGATGCCCTGACCTATCTCTATTCGTGTCCATAACCAGATTGAGGTCCCCCTATGAGCAAGAGGGAATTAGAGGGTTGAAGCGATTCTGAAATAACACCATTTAAAAAAAAAAACTCCTGTCCTGTATTCGGGGCGTAGATGGAGCCGATCGTCAAGCGCCGGTCCCCTATCACAAAGGTGTAAGCCAAAAGACGACCCTTGACCTCACCTGCCTTGTCCCCCACCCTTCCCTGGAAGCGCCTGGATACCAGTGTGGCCACCCCTGCCCTCTTCGCTGGGAGAGAGGGAAAGAACTGCTGGGGGAAGGCACGGGAGCGCATCCTGTGCCAGTCTTTGGGTAGAAGGTGAGTTTCTTGCAATAGACAAATCTCAGCCCCAGAACTTTCCAGATACGATAGGACAGCCCTCCGCTTAACAGGATTATTCAACCCCTTCACATTAAGGGTCAGTAACTTCAAACTGGAGTCTGCCATAAGACAGGTGAGCAGAATAGCGTATGAGCGTAAACACACCCCCGTGACAGATGAAGATTTAATAAGCAATCCAACATTGTGAGACCCCTCGGCACACTGGTTCCCACCCACAGCCCCCACCCCTGAAACCCCACTTCCCCCCCCCCCCTCCCCCTCTCTCCCTCCTGCTGGGAACCCAACCCCGCACCCCAACTGTGGTCTCCGTCCCCCAGCCTCCCTCATCCCCAACCCCAACTGGAAACCCAACTTCATCATGGTCCTGGGCCATGTCCGAGCACAGTTCAGGCCCACAGAGTCTTCACGTGGAGGAGTGTGTGGCAACGGCGATCCCGTTGGCCCCCCCGGCCCCCCTGACCTGCTGATCCTGTAGCAGATAGACCCCCACACACATTTCAGCCGGAACTGATGCACCAGGGCACTGTACGTATTCCACGCGGCTATTCCGATGATGCCGTGTCTCTGGATACCTCCTGGATGGCTGCTGCTTGTTCCTGTGCCATCAGTTGTGGGTCCGGTTTAAGAGACCTCTTGGGCTCGTGCCGACGCCCTACTCGTTGCCAGCCATCGTCAGAGGTTCGTGGCGAAGACTTGAGCAAAGGTCGCTCCGAGGGATCATCCTTCTTGGAGTCTTCGTCTAGGTTTATTCCCAGTAGTGCGCATGTGTCTTGCAGGGATCGGAGCTGTTGCAGGGCCCCGTTCCATTTGAAGATTATCCGAAACGGATGGCCCCACGAGTAGGGAATGCCTTTGTCCCGCAAAAAGGTAGTGGCCGGTTTAAAAGCTTTTCTCTTCTGAAGGGTGATGGCCGAAAGGTCTTGGAACAGTGCCACAGGGTGGTCTTGGTAGCGGAGGGGTTGCTGCTTACGGGCCTCCTGTAGTATACGCTCCTTTAAGGGGAAGTCTGGTAGGAACGCCAGGATGTCCGGGGGGGAGCAGGCACTCGGCACGCCAGGCCTACTCTGTGCACCCTGTCGATGCGTATGTTGAAATCTTCTCCTTCCCCCAGAATGTCCCTAAATAGGCCCTGCAGGAAGAGAGTAACATCTGTCCCCTCCGCTTTAAGTGGTACGCCCCGGACCCTTATGTTATTTCTCCGGGACCGATTTTAAAGGTCCTCCGCATGCGCTTGCAAGTCTACCTGCTGCTCCTTGAGGCGCACCACTTGCTGTTGCAACTGCTCCACCTCCTCACTTCTAGACTGGTCGGACTCCTCCACCGCGGTTACTCGTTCTCCCAGGCCGTCCACATCTCTACGTAGCTCTCTGAACTCCCCGGCCATGTCCTGTTTCAAGGTCTGGAAGTCCTCTCGCAGTGTATTAAAAAGAGTCTCCAGGAAGGATTTAGTGATGGGGGCACCCTCGTCATCTGGTCCCGTGGCACTCTTTGGCACCACCGGGGGCGTAGGGCTCTTTTCTCCTTTAAGGGCGCTCTTCCCCAACAAGTCTGTTATCGTGCGCCCCGTTCGGCGCTGCCCCGCTGCCATGATGCCGATGTGTACCGTCCACAGAGAGCCTCAGGTCGACCCCCGCTCTAGAGGAGGCGGAGCTCGTGCGGTGCGCCCCAGTGGCACCTGTGGGCGGGCCCCGGTTCTCCAGCCTGGATTCAAGTATGGGCGCAGGCCGCTCCCCACGTCCCTCTCGTAGTTGCCCCGGCTCAAGGCCTGTAGCGTGTTGCTGAGCGTGGCCTCCCGCCCTATCCACGGGCTTCCTCAGCTGGTCTCTCCCAGGGCCACGGGCGTTACCTGCCCCGCTCTGCTCCGCACCCTGGGATGGCACCTCAGATGTTGTCGACTCCCGGTCCCCTCTGTGTTGCTGTGGGTGTCTGCCGCCTGTCACTCCCAGGCCCCGGCGCAGCTCCTCCAAACCTGGGGTTCGGCGCCCACGCTCCTCGCTGCCGGATGTGTCCTCCTGCCTCATCCGTGGACGCGCTCACCGGGCTTCAGCCGCTGTCCCTAGGGGCATCGGGCACCAGCGCTCCTATCTCCGTTGTCGCAGATGCTGAGTACACCCCGCCCTCGTTGCACAGTGAGGGGTGTGCACTTCCCCGTGCCCCGATGTCAGGCCCACAAGCCGGGGGCTCGAGTCACGCAGATCGTGCGGCCAGGCGCGACCCCCAGCTCCTTGTAGTGCGCACTCACCGGGCTGCCAGCACCAGTCTCTGCCGTGTGTCGTACTGCCTCCCCAGCTGCCTCACACACCGGGCCTTCAAATGTTGCTGGGGGTGAGAGCCGTCTTCCGTGAACGAGCCCCGGCACCAGGCCCCAAAGCCGGGGGCTCGATTTTCGGCTAGCCCGGCGGTGGCGCCGGCCGCTCGCGATCACCTTCCTTGGTGCTGGGCGAGTTCCTGGCGGCCGGGTCCTTCACCACTGCCCGTCAACTGTTCCGGAGTGACCGCCCACTGGTGTCCTGCGTTCCCTGCAATCAGGGAACCACTGTCCTTCTCCGCCGGCGGCCGCCCCCTCCGTGCAGCAAATGGCGGGTCCCGTCTCCGCCGAGGAGGGGATCCCGCTCGGGGCCGCTTCTCGGTCTTTGCCGGCCACAGGTGATAGCGAGGGTTGACCCCTGGAGTTCTGGGCACTAATCGCTCTTGTTCTGGGGGTTGCTCTGGGGGGTTAAGGGCTAGTGAGTGGTCAGGACGGGGGACTAGGCCGGGAGCCTCACACGCCCACGTCCATCTCGGTCGCCATCCTAGCCACGCCCCCCATCGCCATCTTGGCCACGCCCCCCCAACCTGTATTTTAAAAAACAAAACTCATTCATTCAAGACCATATTTCTTTTTTATTTTCACAACACATAAACTGATGTCTACAGAAAAATAATTGACATTTTAAAAATGTACTTGCAGCTATTATTTCAGTTGGAGATATTTTATTACTCATAATTATATATTAGTGCAAGGGAGTATTGCAGCTATTGTTTGTATCTAGTACTCATGTAATATTTCAGTTCAAATTTTCATTACTGCGGAAAACCCTGGCCAATGCATCAAGGTGATCACTACTGATACTCTTGGATGGGGTGGTCACTTTTCATTACTAGTGACTTTTGTTATAGAAAATATTGGTGACCCTTGTACTAACATTCAGTTGTTGTGAAATAGGGCTTTGAACGGGGATGCCAGAAAATCCCACAGGTGTATTAACTTTACCTGAGAAACAACACGATATTGAGGGACTACTATCTTGTTACTTACTCTCAAATTAATCTCAAATCAATCACAAATTGATAAACTTTTATCCTGTATTCCATCCCCTCTTTTAAGGATAGGAAGAACAGGCCTATTACATACATTAGAGGAAACTCCCTCAGAGCGAGTAAAGAAACCAGGGACGGTCTCTCCCTGTCTATGCTTACAAGCAGGAAGGAACGTCCACTCTATTTTCCTTGCTGTAACCATTGTTTTTATATAAGTAAGTATGTTACCAGGCAGATATAAGCTGACATGTTTCTGACCAGGCTTCCTATCCCTATCAGCTACTATTATGGCAGCCCAATCTCTTCCCAAATCAACGGCATGATCCTGTTTCCAGGTAAGTCGTCACATATCTGGTGGCAGGATCATACCAAAAAACATATCAATCTCTGCTAAGGTCATGGTGCAGGGATCAATGGCTGCCTGTACATCATCATAAAATCCTCTAGGATTTTTCCTTGTGTCTGGTAAGAAGGCTTTTAAAGTGAGTACATCCGTCCTTTTCCAGGGCGTATATATCCAATTAGAGAAAAAATGGGTTCAAACATTGGGACTATTAGGGTCATCATTATCTACTTTCCCTCTTTCAGGAATAAACTGTGGCACAGCTTCCCTCATAGGTCTTATTCAGGGAGAGGGAGAGAGTTCATTACGATATCCAATTATCGTTTCTATGGCAGTATTAACTATCTGAGACTGTTGATTAATAGCTCTAACATCATCTGGCAATTCTGTCCTATACTCATCTCCCATTGAACCATGAATTGATGAGAAAGCTTATTTATGAGACAAAAGAGCTCGCCTTCAGAAAAATCCAAGAATTCAAGGGGCGGAGACAGATACAGGAAGGATGGGATCATCAATCATTTCAGGGGCAGTGAGTGGGATGGAGTGCAGTGGCTTGGGATGGAGGGGGTAAGGAATGTACCGGTACTGGCTGGAAAATAGGGAGCTGGGCAACCGCGGGCAAAGGAGGGGGAGCCGGGGATACAAGGGGGAACAACATTTGGTGGTCCATGGGGAAGAGATGTTAAGAGTACATATGGGGGTGGGGGTCGTTCTATCAACAAACCATCAATATCTAAGTCCACATCTTCTTGTTTAATCAATCAATCAATCATGGTATTTGTAAAGCGCGCTACTCACCCATGAGGGTCTCAAGGCGCTGAAAGGGGGGTGGGGGGGTTTCGCTACTGCTCAAAGAGCCAGGTCTTGAGGAGTCTTCTGAAGGCGAGTAGGTCTTTGGTCTGCCGTAGGTGGGTAGGCAGGGTGTTCCAGGTCTTGGCGGCGAGGTAGGAGAAGGATCTGCCACCGGAGGTTGTTCGTTGGATGCGGGGGACAGCGGCAAGGGCGAGGCTGGTGGAGCGGGGCTGGCGGGTGGGGGTGTGAAAGCTGAGTCTGCTGTTCAGGTAGGCTGGTCCGGTGTTGTGGAGTGCTTTGTGTGCGTGGGTGAGGAGTTTGAAGGTGATCCTCTTGTCGCCGGGGAGCCAGTGTAGGTTTGTCAGGTGGGGGGTGATGTGGCTGCGGCGGGGGACGTTGACGATCAGTCAGGCGGAGGCATTTTGGATGCGCTGTAGTCATCGTAGGAGTGCTTTGCCGTAGTCAGCCTGCTGCTGACGAGGGCCTGTGTCACCGTTCTTCTTTTTTCGGTCGGGATCCTCTTGTAGATCCTGCGAAGCGTGCGGAGGGTGTTGTAGCAGGAGGAGGAGACGGCGTTGACCTGTTTGGACATGGAGAGGGAGGAGTTGAGGATGAATCCTAGATTGCGTGCGTGGTCGGTGGGTGTCGGTGCTGTCCCGAGAGTGGTCGGCCACGAGGCCGAGGGGTTGGGTCTAGGATGAGGACCTCCGTCTTGTCCGAGTTCAGTTTCAGCCGGCTGCTCCTCATCCAGTCGGCGATGGCCTTCATTCCGTCATGGATGTTGGTTTTGGCGGTGCGTGGGTCCTTGGTGAGGGAGAGGATGAGCTGAGTGTCGTCGACATAGGAGATGATGTTGAGGTTGTGGTGGCGGGCCACTTGTGCGAGGGGGGCCATGTAGATGTTGAACAGCGTTGGGCTGAGGGAGGAGCTCTGGGGGACACCACAGATGATGTCGGTGGCCTCAGATCGGAAGGGTGGGAGGCGGACGCTCTGTGATCTGCCGGAGAGGAAGGATGTGGTCCAGTCGAGGGCCTTCTCTTGGATACCGGCTTCTTGGAGGCATGTTTTTAGAGTGCGATGGCAGACCGTGTCGAAAGCGACCGAGAGGTCCAGGAGGATGAGGGCTGATGTTTCGCCATTGTCTAATTGGCGCCTGATGTCATCTGTGGTGGCGATGAGGGCAATCTCGGTGCTGAGGTTTCGTCTGAATCTGGATTGGAACGGGTCCAGGATGTTCTTGTCTTCGAGGTGGCGGGTCAGTTGTATGTTGACGATTTTCTCGATGACCTTCGCCGGGAACAGGAGCAGGGAGATGGGCCGGACGTTCTTGAGGTCCTTGGGGTCCGCCTTGGGCTTCTTGAGGAGGGCGTTGATTTCTGCATGCTTCCAGCTTTCCGGGAATGTCGCTGTTTCGAAGGAGATGTTGATGACCTTCCGTAGTTGGGGGGCGATGGCTGCGTCTGCCTTGTTGAATATGTGGTGTGGGCACGGGTCTGTCGGAGATCCTGAGTGGATGGAGTTCATGAACTTGCATGTCTCGTTGTCGCTGACGTTGGACCAGGAGGTAAGGCGGTTGGCGTTGTTAGTGTTCGGAGGAGGGGTGGAGTCTGGCATGGTCGGGTCGGTTGTGGTGTTGAAACTGTCGTGGATGTCAGCGATCTTGAGGTGGAAGAAGATGGCCAGTGAGTGGCACAGTTCCTGTGAGGGCGGGATGTCGTTGGTGTTGGCGCTGGGGTTGGATAGTTCTTAAACGATGCGGAAGAGCTCTTTGCTGTTGTGTGCGTTGTTCTCCAGGCGGTCTTTGAAGGAGGACCTCTTGGCTGATCTGATGAGGTGGTGGTGTCTGCGGGTGGCGTCCTTGTGGGCTGCGTAGTTGTCTGGTATACGTTCGTGGAGCCATTTCATCTCCAGTTTCCGGCATGCGCACTTGGAGGCCAGGAACTCGTCAGTGAACCAGGTGGCTCTCTTGCTGGCGTGGCTGTTGGAGGGTTTCTTCAGTGGGGCAAGGGTGTTGGCACAGGTGTCGATCCACTGTCTGAGGTTGCGGGCTGCGGCGTCTGGGTTGGTGGGGTCGCTGGGTGGGTTCTGGGAGAGGTTGGTGAGCAGCTGGTCTTCGGTGACTTTGCTCCAGCCACGGCGAGGCAGCTGTTGGGTGCGGTGGTGCGTGGTTGGTTTTTTGAAGGTGAAGTGAATGCAGCGGTGGTCGGTCCAGTGGGGTCCGGTGGAGTGGTCGAAGGCGACGTGGGTGCTTGTGGAGAAGACGGCGTCCAGCGTGTGGCCGGCGGCGTGGGTGGGTGCAGTGACGAGTTGTCTGAGGCCGAGGTTGGCAAGGTTGCCGATCAGCGTGGTGGAGGTGACGTCGTCGTTGTTCTCGAGGTGGAAGTTCAGGTCCCCGAGGAGGATGTAGTCCGTGGCGGCGAGTGCGTGGGTGCTGGCGAGGTCGGCAATGAAGTCGCTGAACTGGGCCTGGGGTCCGGGGGTCTGTAGACGAGCGTTCCTCTGAGGGTGGTGTTGGGGTCAGTGTGGATCCGGAAGTGCAGGTGTTTGGTGGCGTTGACGGTGTCGTCTGCATGGGTGGTGACCTTGAGGGTGGACTTGTGGACGATGGCAATTCCTCCTACGATGCCGTTGGCGTGGTCCCTGCAGGTGATCTTGTAGCTGTCTGAGATGGCAATGGCGATGTCTGGTACAGAGGAGTCTTTCCACCACGTCTCGGTCAGGAAGGCTACGTCCGGGACAGTGGCGTCGAGCAGGTCCCAGAGCTCGATGGCGTGTCTGCGTGCGGAGCGGGTGTTGAGGCGTATGCAGCCGAGGTGGTTGGGTCTGGTCCTTGATGGTTTGGTGGTTCTGTCGCAGGTGAAGCTGAAGCTGCGGCAGGAAAAGGGTCCGTGGGTGCGTTTCGGGGTGACCTGGTTGCAGCGTTGGTCTCGGCCGGTGTTGAGAGCGTGGAGAGAGTTGGTGTCGTAGCTGAGGCTGGGTATGGTGCGGTGGGGTGCGTGGGGTCCAGGGGTTCTGGCGCGGAGCGCGGTCCAGGCGCGGACGGGTGCAGACGGGCGCAGACGGGCTTGCCTCTGGCGCGCCAGCGGTGCGGCCGCGTGGTGTCCTGCATTAAGAAGGGTTGGAGGGAGGGAGGAGCAGCTGGGAGGCGGGTGGCGGGAAGTGAATGGGAGAGGAGTGGGGCGGGGCCGCAGGGGACGCAGCGGCGGGAAAAGAATGCGGGGAGTGCGGGGAGCGGGGCGGCGAAGAACTAAAGGCACAGCAGAAGGAAACAAGCAACAAAACACAGGCAACAGTTATTTAAGCAGCGCACAGAAAAACAGGCAACAAATACAGGCAACTGTCACTAAAGCAGCGCAAAGAGAAAATAGGCAACAAATACAATACAAATACGGAAAACAGTCACTAAAGCAGCGCACAGAGAAAACAGGCAACAAATACAATACAAATACGGGAAACAGTTACTAAAGCAGCGCACAGAGAAAACAGGCAAAAAATACAATACAAATACGGGAAATAGGCAGCAGATCAGACCGAATACTTACCGCCCACCACCACTTGTTAGACTTGAACTGCTACTGTTGGTCTAAGTATGTATTCCTTGGGGGGCGTGGCCAAGCAGCATGGCCGACAGGACTTGAGCTCCTTCGGCTCCCGACCGGCCAGCCATCAAATCCTAAATTATCCTGCCCAATACCGCCCACGGTGGTCCCCCTTGTGCTGCCGGATCAGTCAAAGCTGTGGGGGCACCCAGAGAGAGAGAGAGATAAGGGTGGTGCATGGGAGCGGCCGTGACGGCTTGTGCCCGCCAACCAGGTCGCCTGCAGCGAGGCTGGGGACGGCACCTGAACCGGCCGGAGGTCCGCGTCGGCCTTGAGGACAACGGAACGTTTGTTTGTGCCCGGTGACTTTTGTGACTGCAGGGGGTCCCTCCTGCCATCGGGGGCCTCCTGGACATTCCTGATCTCGGCTTTGCTTTTGGAAGTAAGGAGTTGGGCGATCCTGGAGAGGCCGCGCGGTACGCCGGCGCCTGCCGCGGGGGAGCTTGCTGACGAGATCTGCATCGGCTCGGGGTCTGCAGGGTGGCGGATCCCGTTCTACTGGCTTGATTGTGCACTGCTGGCTGGGGTTGTGCGCGGGCCCTGGGGGAGTCGGTCCCTCTTATCTGTCCAGCAACATCGGAGACTGCCGGGGAGGCGCCCTTGGGCTGCTGAACCCTGGGGAGGTGGGCGGCCCCACTGGGGGCATCACGGAGCACCGAGGATCTCCCTGAGATGAGCCTGGGGTTCAAGCCTTCCATTGCCTGATCCGGGCCCTGGAGACCGCAACCGGGGTGCACGCCGCTGTTGGAGCCCTCTCACTGCTCTGTGAGCTGGCAGCCTCTCCCGCTTGCTCTGGAGTGTGCAGTGGCTCGGGGGCTGGGCTGTGGAATGATCCTGGACAGGGGTCCTCGGTGAGTTGAGCTCAGCGGTGGCTGCCCGGGGGGGCCTGCGCCGGAACCGGCTGGTCCTGTGGCATTGAACTCTTGGGGCAAGTAACATTGCTCGCTCCACCCTCTGGGTGGAGACATCCTGGACTTCCCTGTTGGTGCCTGGGGGCCATCTAGCAGCTTTGGGAGATACTGGGGGGTGCGCTGCTGCAGACGAGAGGAGGCTCTATACTGCGGAGGCTGCCTGGACGCAGAAGATTTACTCTTTGCCACATGTGGGGAACACCCGTCTGGTCCCATCCCTTTTCTGCCTGCCCTGTCCGGAGGGTCGAATGGATGCCGTGCTCCCCCGGAACAAGGTAATGCAGAGCGATTTCTGGAAAACTGGATAAATGCTAGACTATGCCCTTAGGGACTGTCAGAGGTCTTTGTTGTATAAAGAGCCCACAGGGCACTGGTACCTCCGCCACCGCCAGGTGCTCCCCCCAGGGCCATCATTGCCACATTACTGAACTATCGGGACAGAGATTGTATACTGAAAGCGTCAAGAGAAGCGGTAGACCTTACTTTTGACAATGTTAAGGTGTCCATTTATCTGGACTACACCCGCCAGGTGCAGGAACAAAGGAAATCCTTTCTCGGCATCAAGCAGAAGCTGTGTGAACTCCACCTACAGTACATGTTACTGTACCCTGCGAAAATCAAGGTAATAGCGAATGGGAAGACCCATTTCTCTGACTCTCCGGAGGAGGTATGGGAATGGCTTGAGATTAGGGGAGAGGCCCTCCCCCAACACAAGCAGAGGGGATCTCGGCATACCTGGGGGACCAGACCTCCTGGGAGGTGCTGGGGCAGGTGTAGGAGTCAGCTAGCGGGCGCAGCTCAAGCGGAAAGACAGCGGATCATGGTGGGAGATGTCGGTGCCCTACACGTGGAATCATCGGACTTCGACTACCCTCCCCCACCGGCTGTGACAGAGACTCCTGAAGAGAACCTGGTACCTGAAACGCTTCTATCGACTACTCATGTGGTACCGGAGACGGTCTTGGACTCACTGAGACCCAATACAGCACCGTCCTGAAGTTGATATCCTTTTTTGTTCTTTTCTCTTTTTGTCTTTTCTCCTATTGTTGGGGTGGAAGGGCTAGACTTGAGTGGACTAGTGACTGTCACCGCACCGGGACTTGGGAGAACTGCTTGTTGTAATAGAATGTTGATGCAATCATTTGGCGGAGCTTATATATCATTCGGCCATGACAGGCCAAGGATCCATATGTGGGCGGGGTGGGATTTTGCATTATGCCATTGGGCGTCTGGCTGAGTCGGGAGCTGACATGGGGGTGGGGGGTTTCCTTCTTATTTTGTAGGACAGTTCTGTCCCCGTTTGGGCTAATGGGACAGCTGTGCACGTCCTGGTACCAGTATGGGAAGGGCATCTCTGCATGTTTTGTTGAGAGTGAATTGCTCGTGGGAGGGTGTTTCAGGGTGGGTTGGTGGTTTTGTTCAGGCATTGTATGTATCGCATTTAGGGCACAGGGCTTAGGTGGCTACACAGGGCACGTAACGCACAGGGATTGGTTACCACACCATACATGGTGTTTAAAGTTTTAAGCAGGATTGTGAGGGGGCTGGGAACATGCACCAAGAGATACAGGGTCCTCTCCTTTATCCGAAGGCATCAGGTTTCAATAGCATGCCTCTAAGAACACACCTCATGGATGAAATGGCACAGAAATTGGCTAAAAAATGGCGGGGACAGGTTTTCCACTCTTCTTTCTCTTCTTATGTCAGAGGGGTCCTTGTGTGGGTGGCCCTTTGGGTTCCATTTGCCATTCAATATGTGGAGGCCAACATCCATGGAAGGTATCTGCTCCTTAGAGCTAAACTAGATGGAAGGGATGTGGCCATAATGAACACTTATGCTCCAAGCACCAATGACCCAGACTTCTTTCATTCTCTGCAGGAGGTCCTGGTATCAGATCTGGAGGTGCCACTGCTCTGGTTGGGGGATTTTAATTGTGTCCTAGACCATGTCCTGGATAGCTTCCCACCTCGTACTTGCACGAAACCGAGGATGACAATGAAACTCTGAAAGGTCATGGGAAATTTGGGAGCCCACGATGTATGGCGCCAAACACATCCAACCCAGAAAGTGTACATCTGCTTCTCATCCACTCATAATACATACAGTCGCTTAGATAGGATCCTACTTGCAAACCCGGATGCAGACATGTCCCACGAGGTGACCCACCAGGCGCGATTCCTGTCAGATCACTCCCCAGTAGCATGTGTGGTTAGCTGGGGGACCTGCTGCTTCGCCCGAGAACTTGGAGGTTGCCGGCGGAGATCCTCGAGGACCAGGTAGGGAAACATCACCTAGAAACAGTCATAACTGACTATGTAGACTTAAACTGCGGTGGGTCGGATTTGTCACAGGCCACGAAGTGGGAAGCCCTGAAAGCGGTGGTGAGAGGAGCATGCATAGGCCTTACCTGTGGGGTTCAAAAGTAGCTCCAGCTAGAGCTGCAGGAGGAGGAACACCCCCTCTTTGAGGTACAGACATCAGAGGCACCTGACGCAATGGAGAGGGAGGAGGAACATGGAATTTGCGAATGCATTCATGACATTTGGGATAGGCTCGACAAATACACCCTCACACAGTATAGACAACGTCTTCATAGGGAAGAAGATAAATCCGGCCGCCTTTTGGCCTGGATTCTCTGCCGGGAAAGCGCCCCAGCCGTGATCTTGGCTCTTCGGAAGCCCACGGGAAACTTGGTGCACTCCTAGGTGGGACTACTATTTCATGTCTCATCTCCAGTTGGTTTATACCGCAGACCTCGCAATTAGCGAGGTCTCCTATCTTCCTTACCGCTGTGACCTCTCCTTACGATTCATACCTGAGCAGGCACAGAAGGAACTTGACGAACCCATAACGCTGGGTGAGGTACAATTCACCCTGCAACACCTATCATGAGCCAAAACTCCGGGGAGTGAGGTTCCCCCCTGAATTTTATCCGCCGTTCGTGGGTACTTTCCCCGACTCTTGTTGCAGGTTTATCTCTAGGCGTTTGAGCACAGAGATCTCCCTCCAAGCATGACGCAGGGTGAAATATGTATGATTCTAAAACTAGGTGGGGACGCCCATGAGCCCTCATGGTAACGTCCGATCATGATGATAAGCACAGATGTTAAAATCCTTTGTAAACTCTTGGCCTCTCGATTAGCGCCGTACATGACTCACTTGGTCCATGAGGACCAGTGTGGCTTCATACCAGGATGTAACACTGCTATGTATTTGCGACGGCTGAACCACATTCTACATGAGGTGCGGGACCAGGGAGGAACACTTGGTATTAGTATCTATTGACATCGCCAATGCATTCGACACGGTGGACTAGGGATACCTTCTTGAGGTCCTACGCGCTGTGGGGTTGGGCCCTAACTTTTGTCGATGGATTTGCATCCTCTATACAGATCCCCGCGCTAAAGTAAAACTAGGGGGCACGAGTTCAGAAGAGTGGCAATTGGGAAGGGGTACACGCCAGGGGTGTCCTCTCTTGCCCTTATTGTTCGCCCTGGCCATAGAGCCCTTCGGGGTCCGGACCACTATGGAAGAATGAGGAATTAGAATAGGGAACACGAGGCATATTATCTCCCTATATGCTGACGACACCTTGTTTTATTTGGCCTCCCCTCGGGATGCCCTGCGGGCACTGCTGCACCAGCTAGATTGGTTTGGGGGGGGTCTCTGGATTACGACTTAACCGCAGCAAGTCCCTGATCTTCCCGCTGGCGGGGCTGGCATCGATGCCCCTGGAGGACCTCCCAGACCTCGGGCTGCATTGGGAGCGGCAAGCGTTTTGCTACCTTGGGATACAGGTGGCCCCGACGGATGCACAGGCTATAGCCCATAATGTAGACCGTACAAGCGCTTTGTTGCAGCAGTCGGTGTCATTTTGGAATACCCTCCCACTTTCATTGATGGTCAGGTTAGCCATCTCTAAGATGGTTATGCTTCCTAGGACGCTGTACGTACTTCAGAACTCACTATGTCCGTTGTCGCCACGAGTTTTCAAAACTCTCAACACCTTACTTACATCGCTGCTTTGGGCGGGCCGACGAAGTAGGGTAGCCCTCAACACTATTGTTCGTAGCTATGAGGAGGGCAGTCTGGAAGCTCCACGCTTCGACCTGTCCTATTACGTGGCGCAGCTACAACCTGCGGCACACTGGTTTTCTGACGCGGGTAATTGGGAGAAACGCCTCCTCTCCGGGAGGGTAGACACTCAGACGCTCCAGGAAGCTCTGATGCAGGGCAGGGGGGTCGGACACGTCTCTTCCTTATATTGTAAGGCACACAGCCGCTATATGGCAGCGGTTTGTTAAGATGGTCTTAACAAGGGCACCCTTTCACAGGGAGTTCCCGATCTGGATTCTGGCCCCCTTCATAGATATGGGGAAATACATGTCTTTTCAACCTTGGCGGGAGGGTGGATGTGAGGTTCTTGCCAATCTCTTTCCCAACTAGACCTTCATCACTTACGAGCAGGCAGAGGAGAATGTTGGCCTTGGACAGGGCCAATTCCTGCATTTCAGAGGAATTCAGAATGTTGTGGATGTCACCTGGCCTCAGTATCTCGACATCCAACCACTGACACACACATTAGATACCAGACTCTCCTGCGGTGCCGGGCGCAAATTGATTTCACTCTTGTACAAAGTGATAAAACAGGACTCACCCCCCGGGTACCGCCGTCTCGGACGGCCTGGGAAAGGGACCTTGCAATCCAACTAGATGATACACAATGGGCACCCATAGGTTCCCTCACACGCTTAGTGTCATGCAACGCCAGGTTTAAGTTAATGCATTTCAACTTCCTACACCGAACTTATTTAACCCCGGTGTCCCTAAAACATATCTCCAGTGACAGGGGAGATAGCTGCCCTAGATGTGCCACGGAGAAGGCGGGTTTCTTACACTTGGCATGGGATTGTCCAATGGTCCAGCAGTTCTGGATAGAGGTGGTGGGAAGGATTGTAGCAACCGCTGACCTTCGAATGATGCCTGAACCCATGTATTGTTTGTTGGCGCTGGTCCAGAAGCCTAAGAAAAAGAAATTCCCATATAAGCTTTTACAATTAATGCTGGTGCTCGCCAGGCGTAGGCTAGCTATCATTTGGATGTGGCAAAGGGCCCCAGGCTCAAAGACGTTTGTGAATGGTCTCTAGCTGAAGAGGTCCACATGAAGCTTACCAGAAGGGATGATAAGTTGCAAGAGGATCTACTACTTTGGCCTGACATGTGTGACTCTGGGTTGGCAGAGGGGGGATCCTCTTCGCAAGAGGCAATCGACAGCGAGGAGGGGAGTGGGTTGGATATTGCCGGGGAGTCCAATCACGATGGGGGCGGGAGAGTTGATGCTAGTAATGTATGCAGTATGCAGTGGACTTTAGTAATGTGCCCAGATTCTTCCCTCACTGTGCTATGATTGTAAATGATTTTCTCTTTTCCCCACTGTACATTCCCCTCCCGGATGCTGTCTTTTGCCGTATAAGCCATTGATAATGTCAAAGATATGCCTACTTATACTGATTTGATGCCAAATGTTTCTTTCGTTGTATTTGTAATTTGTAAACTCAAAAATAACGTTTATTAAAAAAAACTATATATTCTTTGGATATCAATAACCTATGCTCTCTATTTAAACATTCCTTTTTCTGCTGAACGTCCTTATCCTTTAATTCCTTATACTTTTGATACTCTGTTTTCATTTCCTGCTTCCTTTGTACCTTCTCTGCCTTGAGCTGCCGCTCCTTCACTTCTTTCCTCCACATATGCAAACTGTCAAACCTTTAACCTTTTTTCCTTTTTTTTTTAATTGTATATTTGTTCCACAATGCATTATACATGATGGGACAAATACCTTATTTGATGTACATCTCAAAATTAGGCATACCTTCTGGTGGTGCCGGCTGACTTGCTTCCAAAATGCTCTGCTTATTGCAGCAGCAACAACAGAACTTCCAGAGAGTGTTAATCACATGCATGTTATATAAGATAAAAGAAACTTATAAACAGAGAGAAATAAAAAATATTCTCATATTTACCTGTAAGAAAATCTTTTAATCAAAACAAATAGCAAGTACAAGTTTCAAATTTTCCAAGCAGATTCCAACAGATACCAAATAAAGGCCAAGGCAGGTACAAAACAAATCCTAACCTAATGAACAAATGAACCGGTTCAATACAGATTTACCTCATGTGTAGTCTTCAACTCCCACCTGTCGATCCTCCCTGATCCAAAAATGACCGTCCGAAGGTCCCAGTAAGGCCATCAGCCCGCAGGAAGATCAGAGTTGGAGAGCTGAAAAATCACCTCGGACCACAAGCAACTCTAATCTCTTCAGGTGGTGCGCCCCTCACCGAAGTTCGTCTTACCGACCCAATCTCCTCCCCTGGTCCGACTGCAAACCTTTGATGGGGATCCACGTTCGGGCGCCAATTTGTAGAGCGGATGAATTTTAATTGCATGGTGCAGGGTCACCACTCTTGCCACGGGTCCTTATCAAGTAAGGAGGAATCAACATTTGAGTGAAGGACAAACTCATTTATTAATCATTCATGAATGGGTCTCCATCCAATGAGCACTATGGAGTTACTCAAGGATGGAGCATACTTAAACGATGGTTACATGGAGTTTTATAGGGAAGATCACAAACAAGGAACGCCCAGAGGTAAATAGAACTTTGGAAAGAACACACAAATGAGGTATGGCAGGAATCAATAGCATCAGTGTCTTGTGCAATTGCTGCGTTTTAAGGCTGAACAACAAGATGTGCTATTCTGATTAGACTTTACTTTAGGATTAACTATAACCTGAAAACCTTTGAGCAAGCTGACTCTGCATGTTTACACAGCCTACAAAGTCCCAACATGCAATTCTTTACCCATGTTTATACAGATGCAGTGTCAAGGGGCTAGAACCAGGCTGAAAGTAGGGCAGAGGTGAAAATGGATAAAGCACAGCTTAATCAAAAAATGAAAGAATCAGATTTTACATTTTAACAGGCAAACATGTTTTAATTTTAGGGAGCAGTTAACAATCTACCAGTATTTTTATTCAAACAACGAAGGTCTTTATACAGACACATTTCCCTAATTTTTTACATAGGCTACACACAGCCATGACTCATGAGGATGAAATCACAGGTTCAGTAATACTATCTTTGCCCAATTGCTCAAGCAAATATTTCAACTAACTTTGAACACAAAATAGCACACTAACTTAGGAGCAATAAGTATAGCATCCAACTGGAAAGTGATTTTGTGTTCAACCCCATATGCATGCCCTACCTTGTAGTCTGACCCTTATTTATACATATACAAGCCTTTCATCTATTTTTCAATTAGTATTGTACTGTACAAGAACCCTGGCCATTCTACAATTCCTAATCCTCCTTGATCTACCAACCCCATAATGTGGTGCCATTTCTTAGCCACTTAAATCTTCCTTCCTTTGTAACTTGAGGAATCCTCAAAGTAGTGATTCATCAACATTTATCAATAACTAAATACAAAAGCATCTTCAAGACCCATTTCTCGATATGACATGTATCAGAAGTAATAGTTGAAGGCAATCCTGGATCCACCTTGATTGTAAGTCAACATTATTAATTTTAATATTTATATAGTGCACCAATATCAGGTGTGTGGATGCTTTACACTCCATTAGAATGAAGCAGGACTACATTGAGATATGCGGAAAAATAAGTCTGGCTGCCAAATGGAGGGCAGGTTTAAGTGGAGATGGGTGAGAAAGGGGAATTCTTTCTAGAATGGCATTACAGAAGTCCAGTTGGGAAATGAGAAGAGCCTTTACTATTATTTTAAGATATTCTTGAGTAATGAGATGCCTTAATTTGTTTTCATGGAGTGAAGGTGAAAGTTAGCCACTCTTAAATGTGCAGGATAAATGTTAAATTTTTGTCAATCATGAATCTCGGGGATTTGGGGCCAAATGTACGACCAATTTTTGCATGCCCAAATGAGTTTGCAACCCATTTGCACATGCAAAAATACCAATGGGTCATGTACAAACCCTATTTAGCGAGTCGTAATTTATTTGCGTCTTGCTAAATAGGATTTGTGGCTGGCTATCAGGAAGGGGCGTTCCGAGGGTGTCCCTTCCTAATAGCAACTCGCTACCTCATGTAAGAATGTTTTGCGACCGTCCTCTTCAAGAGGGTGGTAAAGCAAAAGCACTCGCTAAATATTTCCCCCATATTGAATGCAGGGAGAAATATTTTTTAGGGGTAGGCAGTGGTCCCAGGGACCAGTACCTGCCCTTAAAAAATTAAACGAAAACGTTTCATTTTTTTTTCTAATGCGTTCCGTTTTCCTTTAAGGAAAACGAGATGCATAAAAAAAAGCAGCTTTATTTAAAAGTAGTCCCAGACATGGAGGTCTGCTAAGCCCAGCAGGCCACCATACCTGGGAAGGCCAGCCATTCCTAATGGGCTCTCACATTGCAAGTGCCTCATGAATATTGATGAGACATGCAATTTGCGACCTCATTGGGAATCGCAAAGTGTCTCTGACACTGTTTTTACATTGGCGTTAGCGACTCACGAATTGCGACTCGCAATTTTTCGCAATTTGCGAGTCGCTAATGCCAATGATCGTACATCTGGCCCTTGGTCATGCTGAAAGAAAAGAGGGAACATCTGTTTAGGTTGAGTAAGTAGCAGAGGATGGAATTCTTTGCTCGTTGAAGTTAACAGCAGGGCAAATACATTTTTTCTGAGTTTAACAGTAACAAACTGTCCCCCATCCAAGACTATAGTGCGGATAGGCAAATTTGAAGTTTGGATAGGCATGTCTGGGTCTAGTGGCTCAGGCGCTAATGCATCCAGCTTGAGGAGCTATTTGGCTTGATGGTCACATGTTTAAATCCTGACAGATCCCCTCAGCCATTAGCTCTTCTGAGGTCATTAAAATAAGTACCATTTAATTGGGTAACAGTAAACGCCTATCATTCAGCGCCAAGATACCCCAACGGGTGAAAATGGTCTAACAAATACAGTTTAATCTATTCTCTTAGCATATCGATATTAGGCACAGTTGTGCGTCTTCTGCATATTGATGGAGGTTGACAACCACGTTTTTCAAGATCGTTGCCAACTTCAGCCCTCATTTACAGCATTCTAGTTCACATTTCCATTTGGGCTCAATTCCATAGTTAGAACTAGATTTTCAGCTCATGTCACATCATGGACTTCATTAAACACAATGGTCATATAAACCATACTATCAGAATTCTTGCATACGTTGGCAAATGGCCCATTTCTTTACACTTAGGATAATTTGTTCAATCCAAATTTAGAGCTGTGCACATAATCACGATTCCTAAACTCATTATCATGGGCACATTTAACAAACGTATAGGCTTCCTTCAAATCTTTTTTTCATTCATTAGAATTTGCCATATCATTTGATATAAGGGCGGTAACATAATGAAAAACCATTACAAGCTGCCGCTCAGTTGACAGCAATTATATGTTTTTGGATAAGCAACTAACACTGTATATCCCTGCGACCAGAAGATCCTGATGGACAGAACAGTTTATGTCTTCTGTGATTCGGCCATCAGAGCAAAACATTTTTGTTGTTTCTTTCTTAATCAATCTACACAAATTACCCCTTGCTGAACTAGCATTTTGCGTACTTTTCCAAAATGTTTAGCTTTTCTGGTTCCTGTTCACCCATTGGAGTCACACTGGATTCCACCACAACCTGCAAGCAGGTAGAAACCACAAAAATAGGACACATTGACGACCACTCAAACAATTGCAAAGACTGGTAAAAATCTTTTTTTTTTATTTTTCTCATAATTGCCTGTTCATGACAGTTGGGAAGAGGGTGAATGTAGCACAGCAAATTTTTTGCTGATGTCATTTCCAGGTCTTCACGGGTTAAAACTGATCCCTATTAGATTGGCTGCCTTAGGTACCTCCAGTGAAAGCCCTTGTCCTGTTCAGGGCCACCTATTGCAATGTAGGGGTGAGATAAATCAATATAACCACTATGTTGGTACCATCCAATCTCCCAGAGAGGAACATGTAACAACCCTGTTCAGCTGCTCAAATTTAACTCCAATATGGAACAAGCTTATCTTCTAAATAAGAGTGCTTTCCCTTAGAGCCTTATGTGTTCTCTGCATGAGCATGCAGCATGTGTTTGTCCCTACTACTGAAGTGGCAGTAACTGCCTGCCACGTGCATTTCTGAGCAGAACCCTGTCGCCTTTTAGGACTACGAAGCACTCAGACGACTTTAACAAGGCCATTTGCTTTCAGACAGTGCTTAATTTGTAAAAGAATGAGTGCTGGTGCCCAAAGCTTTGCTCAGAAGCCCACAGCTTGTGCTATTAAAAGTGGCACGCTGAATACCAATACAGCATAGTCTTGAGTCCCCCTCATGCCTTTTTAATAATCCACTATTCTACTTTCCATGCTTCTTTATCTCACTCTTATAAGTTTCTACTTTCTCCCTTTATGATGTTCTGTCCTTCTTTTCGTCTTTCTTTCTCCATGTGATGTTTTTACCTCTCTTTCCCTCGGGCAACGTATGATGAGGAAATATAAGTGCCGGTACCCATAAATGAGTGCTGGTGTGCCCCACCATCAACCATTGGCTCAAATTAAGCCCTGCTTTCCGAGAAATAAATCTCAGGTACACTGCCGTGGTACTTCATATAAATATATGTAACATGTATGTGGATGGATGTTTAGTAGTATCTCAAAAATGATTTGCAGGGTCATTCGCTAACTTGCAATTAGTAATACCCACAACTACTTTAACTGCCTGCAACCACACTTCTGTAAGGTAACTATAAAATTACCCAACATCTCAATGCACAGAATGCTCGTGGTATCCAACGTGTCTGAAATTAAATTAACGGGTTATGTGTGGGAATTACCTGCCTTGGATAGAAATAGAAGACTGCCTTATGGTGGCAACCCAGTAAGACAACTGGGCTTTTCTGAGAGAAAACAAGCTAGAATTCCCCATCTCTCACCTGGGTAATAGAAATATGAGTGGCTTAGAAAGTGTAGAAGTCAGCTTTTAAAGTATTCCAGTGTCATGTGGCTGGTTATCCCTATCAAACGAAATTTAATAGAAAAAAGCGGGAATAATAACAACGTCTGTCGTCAACATCTTATAGTTACCATAGTTGTATTTTCAAGAGGTTCCTTCTTCTCACTTCAAGGATAGTTCAGAACCCTTGGCATGAAGCTTCTTCAATGTATTACATCTGTCCTACAATGTCCATTGTCTTTTTGAATCTTTCAGATCTCAGATCACATCAGGGCTCCAGCAGCCGCTACTCTTAGCGTGCCTTCTGGTTGAATTGTCTGCTGGAGTACGCCTCCAATTTCAGTCCCAGGGTCTTAAACCCTCCAAACAGTCCTATGTCTCTTGGTCTTTGAAAATGCTAGGATTTTTCTTCAGTGAAGATGGCGAACAGCAGCATCAATCCCATTGTACTTCACCATTTAGTGTAAGGACATAATGCAAACAGTCGACTCACATGTATTATCAATGATGAGCACAGACTGTTCAATAAAAAACACTAACAAGACATTAAAGCAGGATACATTAGGCATAAGCATTTCTGTTCGGAGATGCAGGATACTGGAGTACTATATGTTGAGGCAGATTAAAAGTAATTTGTTTGTTTCTGTAAGGAAAATTGTTACAGCACAGCAAACAGAAACACACCCCACTCAAAACACATGCATTTAATGAATGTGTTGTAAACAGAAAAATCTCCTTGCCAGACTAGTCTAAAACTTCAGCTCACCCTAACCAAACGTTGTCAGATCCTCATATGGTACGTGGACTTGGTCACATCTGAGTGAAGGATTCTGTGGCAGAGTTTTTTTTTTTTATATAGCGCGAACTAGACCCGAACCGAATCAGGTATCAGAGCGCTTTACATAGCACCAGTTACGTTACATGAGGACGGACACACATTTATTTATTTTTATTTAGGCACGGGGAGATTAAGGGATTTGCCCAGAATCACAGGAGGTTTTGGCGTCGTTACCGAGACTCGAACCCAGAGGTCGAGCGCCCTAGCCGTTAGGCCAACTCCTCTCCCCTGTTAAAGTATTCAATAAACTTTATTCGGAAGCAATGAGCATCCATAAAAGCAGCACACAGCACAAAATAGGCATAGCATGTACAATTCATAAGATAAAGAATAATTAATGTGCACGAAACAGATTAAAATGTAAATAGCAGCAACATTTATGACAACATGGACCTATGTACATGGAGGACAGATTTTAAAATGGCCACACTGTGCAAGACTGCTTCCTCATCATTTAATAGCAATAGAAATCTGAAAGCGGGTCAACATTGGCCAGTATCAGAACAGTATTTCTTTTAAAGCGGGGTTAAGTAGTGTCTGGTGTACCTAGCATAAAATGTACATAATGCCATACAATTAAGCATGGATTGGCCAGATACATCATCGCAGGGGCATAACTTAGCATAAAGACTATGAGCGAAACCCAGCGGGAAGCAAGCATGTATTTCATGGTATCAGATCTGAAACGAAAAAGCAGATAGTGCTCCCAACAACTGGGAGCCCACCAAATATAATCGGCGGTGCAGTCAGTTTCGCTCATATCAAGATATTTGTTAAACTAAACAGGTAGTGATTATCGTTTCCTGAGGTCTCTCAGATACCTTGAAAATTTGATATATTGAGATAAAATGCTTGCACCTGTCTGTTCAACCTTGTCGTCCCTAAATGGTGAACAAGAGGTTGTTCTGCCAGTGTTTAAGGTGACAAATGGGAACGGGAAGTAGCTGGCATCTTCTGGGGTGGTGTGTGAATGTGGTCACATGTAAGAGACGAAACCACATTGGTCTGCTGAAGCTGTGTTAGGCAAAGCGCCAAGGTGTCAGGATTGTATACACCATCTCTTAATAATCCCAAGGAAATGCACTCTTTGGTGAAGAATATCAAAATAAAGCCAACTTCTTAACTATTCCATATAATATTTGGACTTTATTAGCCTCTGTGTGTTAGTTATGGTAAATCCAGAAAATAGAAAAAATGTAGGACCTTTGCAACAAGTTTCTTTGCTAAATAGTATTAAGGATGGGGGTGCCATATGGAAGTGGCATTTCAGCATGTTGCACAGGGGTATTGTGATTAGTTATCTTGTTCATGATGGTGTACCAAAGGGCCTAGCGTAATTTTACAGATGGGTATTTGCTTGATACAACTGTGTATAGGGAAAGTAATCCAAACACCATGGTGTAGTTCATAATGTCAATCATATGATTCTTATTACTGGCCATATGGTTGTAATAAAAAATATATGTAAGGTTGATTGTAATAATGTGTATGAAAGAAAGCGGGCTCCCATCACTGTCATATATATTCTTTCATAGACAGCCATGGAATATCTTTATTGAGGCCAATTCTATCAGTTCAAAAATCCATATTTGTTCTGTTTCGAAAAGACGATCCTTGACATTGACCTCTTCTAGAAGCATTCTAGTACATTCCATTCCATTAGGTTGAGGATTCTTCTACAGATAATGGGAGGTCAATTTGGTTGTTAATCTCATGCAAAGAATAGTGCTCCAATATTTGTTTACTGAGATCTTAATTTTCTGGGTCATCATTGTGACGTACTGCAGCTTGTATGAACAGATTTTGAGATAGATCTCATTTTTGGTGTTACAGTTGGTGTGTCTAAAAAGTTCCCATTTATTATGGAGTCTCAATCAATTTCTTTGCAATGTTTTGAAAGAGGACACACATTAAAATTTCCACAAGGGAAGTGTCTCGTAAACGGAGCTAAGCCCCACTGTCTGCTGATGGATTCTGTAATATCCAAGTGGTGCGGTCTGGTACGTACTAGGATGCAAATTCTTTGTTCTTTGAAGGCAAAGAGTGGTTTGTACAATGACATTTCCCTGTGTTTAGAATATGCCAATTTTGGTTTATTATTTTCTTAAAGTTCTTTGAAATAAAAGTGCAAGTGGTCACACAGGCAATGGTGTCCTGTTTTTCTTTCTCATTGGTATCTTTTCTTTTACATTGGTCTCTAAAAAGTGTTACTGTTGGTATTTAATGCTCATTTATTTGAGCAATAGATTGATTTCTTAGGTTGTTTCTTTTCTTGAAGTTTCACGGATACATCATCAGCTTGTGAGTCGTAAGTGTGAATTTCACTACAATGTCTGCAAAGTTTGAGGAATTGTACATATGGTAAGTTTCGTCTCAGGGCTTTGGGATAATAACCTTCATACCCGCGAAGATTGTTACAGTCAGTTAGTTTATGAAGGGTAGTTGCTTCAATCATGCCATCAATAATATCCAACGATAGATCTAGGTATGACAAATTATGTGCCGACAAGGTAGATGTGAATGTGAGAGACTGGTCTAGACTGTTAATCCAGTTGCTGAAGAGTTGGACCCCTCCATGTTCCCGTTCCAAATAACCAATATGTAATCAATGTATCTTCTCCATGATGTTATGAAATGACAATGTGGATTGGAATTTGAGAATATATATTTATCTTTAAACCTATACATCTTAAGACATTCTAAGACTCGGAACAAGTGTACTTCAATTGAAGTTACTTATATTTGTCAATATAAGGTTTCTTCAAATTGGAAAATCCTATTCTTCAGAGCACAACAAAGGCATCCCATAACACACACTATGGGTGTTATGTATTCCCAAGCACTTGTCTTTAGTTCCTCAGTTATGGTCAAAGTTGCTGCCTGCGGGCTACATGTCTAGTGTGCTTTAAAGTTGGCTCACTGGTGTGTCTGATTTATTTCGGAGACGATGTTAAGAATATATTTGATATCTCGTACACATGACAGAATTGTTTTAATCATTGTTCTTAAGAAGAAGTCACAAAATAAGGACAAGTTTTCCAAGAGGGAGGCTATTCCCGAGATGATAGGTTTTCCCGGAGATGGCTATCGATCCATGTGTACTGAGGAAGAACATAGAAATATGGAGTATTTGGTTCTTTTTATGTTTACCAAAAATCGGCCTCACCTTTAGTGATCCATCCTGCCATTTCTGCATTGTGAACCATTACTCTGATGTATTTTGAGAGTTTCACAGTGGGATCTTCTATCAAAATTCTGTAGCTATTAATCTCAATGAGTACGTTAAGACATTAATATCTGTAGTCTGCGGTAGACATAATCACTGTGGCACATCCTTTGTTTGCAGATTTAATAGGGATAGTTTGATCAGCACCAAGGTAGTCTAGAGCGTTCAATTCACCATTTGTGATATTGAAAAACAGCTTGCAATGTATAGGGGCAGTGGGTAACTTATCAAAGAAAGGAAGGAAGGCCTGCACTTATATTTTCCAGGGTCAGCACAGAAAAAGTTGGCCTGCACAGTCATTGGAATAGAGACAAGGGACACGTCAGGAGGCCTAGCACAATTGAAAGCACTATTGAGAGACATTAGTATCTCTACCACTATAGTATTTTTTTATTGGCATTGTAAAGTTATAACTTACAAGACAACAGACATGGTCATGAAAAAGGTAATTCCCATTACTGTCACAGGGCAGTCATACAATTATAGCACAGTAGGTCTTAAACATGTAGAAATACCAGGAAAGGCCAATACAATATCAAATAAAGAAAAGAAACAACCAATGCAGTGGCCGGGGAAATGGCCGCAAGGGTATGGAAGATGCTGGGTAAGAGATAAAATGTTATTTGTGATGCCATATCGTTGAGGGGTTTCCATGTGAAAATGCCATTCAAGGGAATCAAATGCCATCTTGGCATCCAGCAGTGCAGCAACAGTCTGGACTATGGAGTTGATCTGATTAAGTACCAATAAGACAGTAAAAAGATTAAGTGCTGTAGATCTGTGATTCACAAATACAAACTGGACCAGAGCAATCATGCATTAGAGGAGTTGCAAGAGTCTTGTGGCAAGAATTTGCACTAGAATCTTATTATCGTAAATAAGCAACGAAAGTATGTGATAGGAGGCACATTAAGTCAGATCATTCCAGGGTTTAGGGAGAAGAAAGGTGAGTGGCTCACGCATAGATTGGGGCAATTCTCCATCTTGTAATGCCTCCATCTATACCTCAAAAAGGTGAGGGGCTAGATCTGTTTATAGGCTTCATAAAAATCAGCGTTAGGCCCCTCTGTACTTTGGGCTTTTGAACAAGCCAAAGAGTCTATGGCAGCAATGACCTCCTCTGGTGATACAGGCTGACATAAAAATTGGTGGCAGTCTCACACCAGAGACACCTCATCCTGATACCAGGAGATCTCTGCCTGAGATTTGGGATTAGTTGCGCAATAGTGTTGAGAAAAATAATGAATGCACTCAGAACGGATGTCTTTGTTAGTGGTTAGAGTTGTCCCACTGTGGCCCTCTAGGCCGACTATGCACAATTTGGTTCTCTCCCGTCAGAGAAGTCAGGCTAGCATTCTGCTAGGGCTTTCTATTTCACCATACTGACTATCGAGTGCATATTTCCCGAGTTGATGTACCTCCCTATTGGCTAGCTCCTGAAATTGTTGAAGAAGTTGGTTCTCTTCTCGTAGCAATTCCCTGGAAGGCATACTTTCTTCTTGGGTATGGTCAGTAGTGCCGTTTCAAACTGAGCGGACTGGCCCTGTCTGTGCCTAACTATGCCCGCATGTTTTGATATCACCTGTCCATGAATACATGCTTTGAAGGCCTCTCAGAGGATAGCAGATTTAGAGTCAGAGCCAGAATTAATCTGAGAATACTCTAGTATTACACCTTGGAGCACGTTTTTGAAGACCTGGTCTAAGAGCGGAGAAGCTCCTGTAGACACTGAGAAATTAAGAGCACGGTAGTTACAGGTCACACAGGATCATGAGTGGTCAGAAAGTGTACGAGGTGTCTGTTGTTTGTGATTGAAGAGAGAAGGTCAGAAGAGGCATACCAGTTGTCCAGCCTGGAAAAATAATGATGTGGTGCCGAGTGAAATGTGAAGTCTCTGGTCGAAGGGTGGGACCTCTGCCACAATTCCAACAGCCAAAGAGGTCAATAATGTCACCTAGAGATCGTGCAGCCTGAGTATGTTCAGACCGTTATGGCCCTGAGGAGTTCAGCCATGTGGCTCGGCCCTTTGTGCGCCCCAGGGGGTGGGCCAGGAGATAATGGAAGAGATCCAGTCGAAATCTGGTAAATAAAAAACGCTAATGGTTGCTTTTAAACCATAAAAAATAGGGCTCGGTTAATGGCACAGCTCCACTTCTTCTCTGACCTGTATACACTTTTTAACAAAGTTTTCCTTCGCCCAATACAGATCCCTCCTGCAAATTTTCTCTGGGTTGCCAAATAGATCTGCCCTTCCCATACCGGTAAAACTTTCCCTGACATACTTAAGTCAAGGGATGCGGTTAGAATGGTCAAGGGAAAGACAGTCCCTTACTATTTCCTTACATAGGATAATTCCCTTCCTGAACCAGATTTTCATCCACAGCGATAATGGACGATAAGCCAACACATCTGAAAGTAAGGCCGTCCCTAGTTCTTTGTGAACTACAAACGAGGAAGTGCTCTGCGGTGAGAAAAGTATCCGTCTCAGGGAGGTATTTTCAACAGTTTGCAATACATTATGCTCAATATATCTCAGATCTCACTACCATAAGTCACCTTGGAAATACATTTGGCCTTGTAAATCTGCAAAAGGGCCCGATGAGTCTACTACCTAACCTAGAAGCAAAGTTAAAAACAGCGGCAACAACCCTGACAAAGTCCCCTTTCTTTTGGCTTGTCAGGGGGACACCAATTCAAGGCAGCATCAAACACTACCCACAGGTAGGAAAAAACATTGGTCTTAGGGACCTGCATGGCCCCTACCATGACTGTATAGGGTTTAGCTGGACAGAGGCCCACTTGCATTGTAAACAATTTACTGTTGTTGACCAACAAGTCCGGAGCCTCCATAAAATAAACAAAAGAGGTCAGCAGAGATTGTAAACCCCTCACTGTCCTAGCCATGAGGACAGCATTGTCAGCGTACAATAGGACAGGCTGACCCATCTGGGGACAGTCTATTTTTGCCTTCAAAAGGACCTACTCGTGATTATTGATGTACAAATTAAAAAGAAAGGGGCCCAGAATACACCCTTGACAGACCCCTCTCTGGATTAGAAACTGGCAGGTAACTCTGAAATATTTGGAATAGCGACCTACCACTTTGGTGTCTCTCTGGAGACCCCTTAGAGCAGGACAATGTCCTTAGCGATACCATTCGAAAGCATCATCTGCCAACGCTTGTATCTGTTAACGCCCTCAAACGCTGAGGACAGATCCATAAAAGCTAAGTAGATCGTACCAGTACTGGCAACGGTGTACTTATTAATGACCATATAAAGATTTAAACTCTGGTCCACTGTTGAAAAATCTTATTATTCCACTGCCAGGACGTTATTATCATCTACCCAGCTCGAAAGCCTGTCTAGTACCATACGTCCCACCCCCTTTACCCCAAAATCTAAAAGGGAGATGGGCCTATAGCAATGGGTGCTATCTCGATCTCACTTTTTAAAAACATGCACAATAGTGGATAACGCTCAAGTACCTGGGCGGCCAATCGTGACTGCGGCATTGATAATTGAGATAAGGGTGGGTACCCCAATGTCTGGATTCGAAATGTAGAAACGTGTAATCATTGCAGGTAGAATTCTTGATATTGTACCTTGTGTAATGTAGTATTGTAGGTGTGAATTCATTTTTGACCTTCTGTGAAGCCACAGACCTGGCTGATGGAGGGACAGACAAGAAAGCAGATTTCAAAGGATTTATTTCAACAAGTTACAGCTCTCCTGGTAAAGTCCGTTGGGACTTCAACAGTTTCCTTCACATTAATGCAAAAGGTCTTCTGGGACAGCAGTCCAGCGGGCACGTTTCTTCAGCTTCTCTTGCAGGACGTCTGCTTTATTGCTTTTTTAATGTTCTGGAAAGAAGTGAACAGTCAAAACCCTGTGGTTAGAGAAGGGTTCCTTTTATACCTCTTGGTCTCACCTCATTGTCGTTGCAGCCTTCTCTTCTCCACTCCTCTATTGCCTCTATCAGTTTCACCATAAAGGCTAAATCAGTGTTGCTCCTGTGTGTGAATTGCTGATATTCTGATTTAGTTGTTTTCCATAGGGTCATCGCTAGACTCATTTCTTTAGTTCTGAATGCCCATCTGCATTTTGCTTTCCCTATGAAGCTGAGCCTCTCTGTTTTGTGTCAGCTGTCCAGGGGCTGAGGGTAACCTCCCTATGTATCTCCTGGCAACTGCTGGAACCTCAGAGGACACCACTGTGTGTACCTGCAAGACCCTCTAGGATTCCCCACCAATGAGAGGCAGGTGGATTAACCAGGCTCTCTAAAGCCAAAAGGTAAACATGTTGGTATGAATCTAAGAATGTAAGTTAAGGTTTTATTAGTGTGGCAGGAGGGTCATGGGTTAAGCAGTACCTTACGTTGTGCTGAATTTTACATCTTTTGAGGTGTTTTTGCTTTAGCCACTTTAAGCTTTCCAAGTGCATTTAGCTGTTTTTTTTTTATAAATGTATGGCTCTTATGTTGATTGAAGTGTGCATGCTTTTGAATTTTATTGGCTCATACCGGTTTGTGACCATCGTATAGCAGTATGTGAATTGAGTATATAGAGTCAATCAATCAATCGGGGGTTTGTGTAGCACTGCTACTCACCTGTGAGGGTCTCAAGGTGCTGAGGGGGGTAGTTGGGGGGAGCTGTTGATCCGTTTGGGGTTTAGTTGAAGAGCCAGGTCTTGAGATGCTTCCTGACTTGGTTCAGCGACTGGGATTGCCCGAGGTTGAGAGGCAGGGTGTTTCACGACCTGGCGGCGAGTGTTTGCGAACATCATGTTGAGTTGTTTATCTGTTAGAAGTAGACGTACATTATTACAGCATGTTTCAGTGGAAGTTCATAAAACTCCTTTATGTATCATTTAGAGATGAGTCATGTTTGCTGTACATGGAGAATGGAGTATATTTGATTTTAGGACACAACATAACTTTTGGCTTGTATGTGTACGTGATTAGAGTGACAGTTGACCCCCCTAGGGAGAAGGCTTCATCCACTCTAAATTAATTCATGCACTTTTTTTTTATGTTCTCAAACACTGAGGTATGTGGTATATTAGAACACAACCTAACATATGGTTGTATCTGTGTGTGCTGCAGGTTCAAAAATTGAGCCTGCACGATTGATGGATTTTGCCCATGACAAACTTGGGAATGTATGCGAACATAGGGGTATGTATGTCTGATGTTTCAACCCAACGTAACTTCTGGCCTGTATATGTGAGTGATATTTGCAGATTGCAAGTTTCTGTATAGCTTTGATTATGATGTTCGTGGCCTGTGATGTTCATGACCAGTAATGTTTGCAACAATTTGAGATGGGTCTGCAAAGGTGCATGATCAATGGCATTTACATGTTCCCAAACTGTTCGCAATTGATAACAAACATTTCTGGAGATATCCGGCTCTGGTGCTATGGACTGGTCATTTTTGCTTATTGTCTGAAAAAAGCTGAATTCCATAAACCAAAAAAAAGCATTTATTCGAGACTAGATATACGTGCCTGTAAAATTTAGTGGACTTTCCTCTCTTTGTTGGCAGCAAGTGTTTCTGAGCTATTTGGGAAATTCCCTAATTTGGGCAACCTGACCTTTTTAACTATTGAAAACTTTCACCAAGCAGCACCAAATTTGGCACACTGAAATGTAAACTTTTTTGGACTGGGCTCCCCCAAGCATATTATCAAATTTGTTTTTTGTAACAAACATTGTTTTGACGCCTTTTGTTTTATTTTTTGACTTTTGTTTTTCTATCATCACCGAGTTTCTCTATTTGTTTTATTTGTATTATTACATTTTATTCTATTTATATAAGTTGGGTTGTATCTTAAGTACTTTATTTCGTTCACTACAGTTGTTATCTGGTTGTCAGTTGCACATGAAACCTATGCTCTTTTCTCTGAGGATGGCTTTACTACTCAGGGCATCGGTGCATATGTGTGCCCAGGGGCAGCCTTAGGCATGTGCAAGCTGTGCATCTGCACAGGGCCACCAAACCCCAGGGGCCACCACACCAATATATATCCTTAATATAATAATTCTCTGAGGATGGATACATATTTGCGTTGCGGCCCCTGGGAGGTATTTGGCGGCCTCCGGCTCTGTTCTACATCCAAACACCCTGACCCCCCCCCTCTTCACTGACCTCCACGCTCCGCCCGCCCGACCCCTTCTTCCGGGGCCCCCTACCTACGCTCCCTGCCCAGGGCCACCATGAGCCTAGAGCCGCGCCTGGTGTGCCAGACTAGTTCTTGGTGAGCTGAGTGCGCCTGGTGTGCCAGACTAGTTCTTGGTGAGCTGAGTGCGCATTGTCTTCCAGCAGTCAGTGCTTCTTTGTGCTGTGCTTTATGGGTGTCGTTGCAAGCATGAGGAATGCCCCGCACAGGAGGTCGCTTCTTCCTCCTCCTAATATCTGGGTTCTGAAACTCCATGTTGTGTGATTTAAGAGCACATGAACATTTTGTGCTTCTTCACAAAATGCTCAAAACTCTACTATTTTGTTCAATAGGTAAGGGTCTTGTTTTTCTGCTAGTTTATTTTTAGGTGGAAGTTTTCAGTTGTTCTCCTGCTTTGCTTTGGTTATGTAGTTGTAGTTCTCTGGCAAACCAGGTTAACACCAGGTTGTCTTTTGGAAGTGTGTTTTATAAATAATGCAAACAAATAACATTCTCCAAGTCACACTCCACAGCTGCTATCGATTCGGGAGCTGCTCTCATATTCACAGCTGCACTCCAACCTAGAAGGTACAACTACTTTTCAAGACTCAGCCAACCCCGACCCTCCAAACCACGAACAACAAGTGTTGATCAACCTACAACCAGTTCCAACCACATAATTAATCACTGTGCAAAATCAACCACTGTCCAGACCAACAACTGTTGTCCATTTAAAACTAGTGGTATTGCCAAAGCTTATGAGCCACAGTCAACTAACTGCTGCGAAAACTTTGAATAACTACTTTCTATCCATACATTTCCTAAATTTGAAAGCCAAACTAATAAATAAGTACTGTCTCACCTCCCACTAATGCCCACCCTAAAACCAAATGCCTGTGTGCCCTAAGTGAAACTTAAAGTACTGACTAACATGCAACCAACTACTGATCATCCTGCAACCAGCAGCCAACTCACAAACAAGTATTGCCGTTGGATCGACCTCCAGTCCCTATCCAAACCAGAAACAGTGGCCAAAACTCAACAAAAAACACCTCCCAACCTAATACCAGTACCCAACTCCTAACTACAGCACATTACACTTTTCATTTGGAACAGCCAGCACATTCTGCCTGAGAGGAAAGCGCTTTACGAAAGGATTTGGAGATCGCCTCAACTTTGGCCTCGTGTCCAACCAGCCTCCTAGGTACAGGAAGACCCCAAACAATCACTGTTAGCTTCTCAAGAAGTAAAACATTGTAGTAGGCAAAATAAAGACCAAATAAAACATTAAGGGGCTCATTTACGAGGCCCTAGCTGCACTTTTACGCCACCGGAGCGTCACTTTTTGGACGTTCCAGTGGTGCAAGGCATATTTACAAGACCACGCAAATCCCCTTCACGTGGCTTTTCTTGGCCTTGTAAATATACACTCCTTTCAAGCAGAACACTACGTGAAAGGGGCGTTCCATAGGTGCTACTGTGAGTGTTCAAACACAATACCCACGGAATCTGAAGCATTCCCAGATATATGAGGAGTCGTAAACCTGGGAATGCGTCAGATTCCTACGCCTCCCTAGGAGAGGTGTAGGAGTGGAGCAACGAGGAGAAATACTTTTATTTCTCCTCGACTTTTCCTCTTTCTATGCATGCAGCATGCATAGAAAGAGGAAATGCCATCCATGATTGTTTTTGTGCAGGAAGATGAACCCAGGAAATGCCCCTTTCACACAGAGTTCTGGTGAAAGGGGCACATATTTACAAGGCCATGAAAAGTCACCTTGTAAATATGCTGCAGCACATTGCGCCCTCAGAGCGTCAAAAAAGTGCTGCTCCGGCAGCGCAAAAGTGCCGCTAGGACCTCGTAAATGAGGCCCTAACTATTTAAGCAACACGCTTCTGGGAGAATCATGTCAATGTACTTATCTCCTATTTGCCAAAGACAGAGGAGGGAAAGGCTTGGTTAAGAAATGTGCTGTTTTGTACAATCTTTTACAAAAGCAATATGACTGATGCTGATATGCGGTGTAATGACTGGTGTAATGACTTACTTTCATTTTCCAATTAGGATTTGGAACTGTGCGTATGTATCTTAAAATGTTTGATGCCTTGAAGGTTAAAAGTTTAACTGGAGCCGCCAGTATTGTCATTGTTACTTTTTATAACCAATGCGTTGTATTTAGTTTTAAATGTAGTTTAGAATTTAGAAATTACAATACGCAAGAACTAGCAGGAGCCAAATTAAAAAGAAGAAACTTTGGCATTCAAAAGCCTAGATATGGGTTACAAATGACATCCAGTTGCCATTCAGTCGAATTGGTCGTTCGGTTAGCATCTGCTACCATACTCTGCATACACAAAAGGTTGTTATCTGACGATGCTGATGTCATGGGCGCCCAGGGCACCGTCTGTCCTGAATAATTCATTTTCATTGAGTAGCTTTATAGCAATTGTGATGGGATGGTCCAGGGAGTCCGACTACAGTAGTAAAAGTCGGAGCAGCCCCGCCTGGGCAATGCAGGGATCTGTATTCCACAAATCGACTTCAGTAATTAAAGAGGATAATGATGCGATCATTATTACAATCATAGATATGCATTTTGTTTTAGTCATAAAATGAGTATGGGAAAAATACTATTTTGGATTTCATGTCTTGCAACATAAAAAATGAACATTGACAAATCGGCACACATTACTCTAAGTTAAACAGAGAGGATGTGGTATAACCGCTAGAAAGGTCGACCTCGGAGCTGGGGAACCGGACTCGAGTCTCAGCAGAGACGCTCAACATCCTGTAATTCTGGGCAAATCTCTTAATCTCCCGGGACCTACCAAAAGTGAATGTATCAGTCTGCATCGCAAGTGGTGTTCATATAAAGCTTGTTCACTCTTTATAAAACTAAAAAAAAAAAAGAGAGAGAAATACATAATAATAATTCCAGTTTGGTAATTCCCCCAACTTTGGAACTACAAACACGGCAGGCATGGGAAAGTACAGAGAGGAGTAATTACTTCCCATTTTAAGCTTTTGGGTAATAATGTGTTGTGGCACCGATTCCCTATTCCCCTGTCCCCCATTTTCTCACCCTGTATTTCACCTCAGTTCACCTGCCATCAATAGGTGAAGTGTAGAGGTGAAAAATCACCAGGCGGAGATTTTCATCCAGACATTTAGCAGATGTTGTCATCCTTATGGGGCAAGCAGTTAATTGCCCCATCTGGGTTACCTAACTTTTCGAGTAGTCCCACTAGGCCCTAGGTTTGGTTAGACTCACACCTTCTCCACATCTGGATACCTTTCCGGTTGATAGTGCCAGACCTGCCAAGTTACATGGTGGCACAGTGTGTAACACACTATCATCTTCCTTCAAATGGTCATCTGGTGAGAAACCAATATCACCCAATGGCAGGAAAAAAACATCTGAAAACCACTGCAAAGAGTTGATTTTCAGGTTGTATTTGGAGGTTTTTAAATGCCAACGTCTAGTAAGGTGGGTAAAAACACCCCAGGACATCGGCACCCGCCTTAGCAAGCTTGGTTTTGGAGGAGGGGGTTTGGTGGGGGAAGGCGCAGAAGTACCTCCCAGGTGGAACTGTGCACAAGGCCTTGCCTCCTCCAAGGCCAATCCCCCTCCTCACACAGTAAATCATTTTAAATGTTGGCAGGTTTGAAGTGCGCTCAATAAATCTGCATAACATCATATATAGTAAATGTCAATCAAAGCATATCCCTCCTCCAAACTCCCTCGTTACCTCCCTACCCTATCCTACCCACTCTCATCCTGATCTTATGCTCAGTACCACTCTCTTCTCTCTTGCACTTCTCTTCTACGCTTTCTCTACATCAGTCTTTCCTTCCTTCAGACTGTAATCCTCGTAACTAAGTAATCACTCTTATTAGAAAAACAATAACACACATAAAAGGTAACGTTCAAAGTCAGACTAATAATGATATATCCCCATGTTATCGCTATAACATAACTTGCATGAAACACCTATACGTCTGCTTTTATAAACCTTTTCTCCAACATACATGATGAACTTTATTGCATCATTTGTGGTATCAATGCTTTTCATTTGAAATACATAAACTCTTCTGAAACAAAAACTATTTCAAAGTAATATAAATACATTAACTATTTGTCCTCTGCCTTTTCATTGGAAATAAAGTTATTTGGTATGTTTGATCACATCCTATCTTGGAAACAAGTGCCATTCGTCTGGTCCTAAGCTGTCATTTAGTAGACCAGAAGAAGTTGCCCTTTCCGAAGACTGTATACAAAATAAAACTGCAGTACATAGTGTGTTTAGTGGAGGACCTCAACATTGTTCTGTCACTAGTAAATATATGTGTTTGCATTCAGCACAGCAGGTTGACGCACAAAGGACAATAATCCTCTTAGAACAGTAGGGAGAAGTTATAACTTCATGACTTATACAACCATTTACTTAAACGTGTACACTTTTCTTTCATTTTCAGAGTGGTGTCTGCACCCTTGAAAGTGAGAAGACCACTGCTGAAAAAGTTGGATCCCACTGTAACAGCAAATTATCAGCCAATGTTGCAACTTCTATACAATGGCAAAGTAATAGAAACAATCTGTTGTTTGTCCAAATGAAACTTACATTAAGAGTACTAATAAAGTACATTGATTTAAAGCTGGTTTTCAACCCCCATGTGAAAAAAGTTATTTGCCTTGGATTATATACTGATGCTTGCTGGTGTTAATTTTGTTAGCCCTTTCAGTGGATTTCAGCACAATCAACAGTCATTTGTCACTTATTTAGCAGGTAGATATACAGGATAATGCAGTGACCTGAATTGCAAGAGGCGCCAGTTAATCTCAATTCCTCTGTAATACTCTTCGAAAACACCTTATTTGTGGAATACAACAGAGTGGACCTGGTGCTATTTTTTCAATATTTATGTCTACCCTCTGGCTTGTGTAGGTTCAATCGTTTGGACGTATGTGTTTTATGTATGCAGGTGACATGCAGATCCTCCAAGTTGTCATCACAAACCACTTCCAGTCGAATCTTGCCATTTACATAAATAAACTATGGAATATGAACATATGTCCTTTTCAATTAGGCACCCACATACACCATTTTTCAGTAGGGAAAAAACTAGGGCTAAGGATAGATTTTCATGTTTCAACGACGCCACAAATAACAACAATCACCCGGCCATTCTTTTCCCAGGTCTGCATTTCTAAGCACATTTTACTCTTTTCCCGTTCCCTCATAACTTGTAAGCAGGCCATTCTTCCTCACATTTAGGAAAGAGCAGTTCAACCTAAATAGGACTCTCTGAGCTCTCTATCACCAAGTTGTAACCCATTACAAATGCTGCAGTCTCTGATTAGTAAGGCAATTTTAGGGGATGTCTAGGTCAAAGTCATAAGATGGCTTGCACAGCATTGTGTTGCCAGATTCATGGACAGATGGTGCTCTGGAGTTGCAATAGCCAGACCCTCTCAGGAGTGTCTCACTGCATCCAAGATTTGAGCTGTGGGGTATGCCCGAAGTTGAGACTTTTGCTCTTTGATAGAAAGCCCAGCCTAAACAATCAAGACAGACAGGCGATTTAACACATGGGCAATTTCTCCTGGCGTGGGGGGTGGAAATTGAGTCATTGGATGCTAGTTTTTGAAGGCCCATGGCTGACACTGGACTTCAGCAGGAATAACTGGGGTGAGTGAGAAGGGGAAGAGAAAGAAAGAATGGAGGAAGGCAGTCGCTCCGCTGATCTGAATATTTCTGAAAGGACTGCCTTTACTTCCTTTCCGCCCGTGTGAACAGAGTTACAAAAAGCTTGGAGCCTTTTCACACACACAGCAAAGGATTGATCCTTGATCAAACAGTCATCTAGATAGGGAAAAAATATCTCCCTGCAGGCAAATATGGACTGCCACTGTTGAAAGTCTGAAAAGATGTTGCTGGAGATACCTTAGATTAGGTAAGAGACGTATTCAGTTACTACCGACTGGGAGGAGAACTTCCTGCAACTGTCTTCGCACTCACATTCCATTTGCGCACCTAGTCACCCCATCTTCTTCAATACATGGGATGCAACACTTTAAACACCAACCGTGAAATTGCTAAAACTGCGTATGCATAACACGGATATACTACAAGAAGTATAGCTGAAACAGCAAAAGATATTAGAAATACAAATACAAAATAAAATAAATCAATTTAAAACAGACAAAATCATAGCACAGGCACGACTGGGCTGGAAAGGAAGAATCACCAAAATGACACCATTATGGGACACGAAGTCACTGGGAAACCTTAGAGCATACAAAGGGTTTGCGCAGTGGGACTTAATAGGAATCTCCACGGTGGGGGACCTCTGGGACAAAGACACAGTAATACCATTCCCACAACTCCAGCAGCAGTATGACCTCAGACCCACTGAAACATTTCGATATGTACAAATTAGGCACGAACTGCTCCAGGCAATCCCAACGGGCACTGATCTGCCGGACTCCTCACCACTTGAGGACAGACTATTGACAGACTTCATGCAGCAGAGCGCCACTTCCCTCACATACAAAAAACTGCTCAACAACTTAGAGGACCCCACGATGAAACTTAAGGAACAATGTGAGGGGGAAATCTGTATGATGGATGAATCGGAGTGGAATGAAGCCTTGGCCTCCCCAAGAGAAGTAGGCATATCGGCAAAATTTAGACTGGTGCAACTAAAAATATTACACCGCATCTACTACACCAGGACACTACTCCACAAAATACATAGAGCGCCCAATCCCTTTTGCTTGAGAGGTTGCGGGGAGGTGGGAACACTGCTCCATACACTATGGGACTGCCCACACGTACAGGAATTCTGGAGGCAAATAATGCGCACCGTTTCCCAGACACTCAGGGTTTCCACTTTACCAGAACCACGTAAGTGCCTTTTGAACGTCTGGGACCCCAATGACCTAGACAGATACGGAATAATTTGGGCCACGCTGGCCATGACAGTAGCTAAACGTGATATTGCACAAAAATGGGGGGCTCCAGACTTGCCCACTGCAAACAGATGGGCTAAAAACATGGATATCCTGATGGTCACGGAGAGAACTGTGTATGCCCTTCGAGCTGCCCCCCGCAAATGGAACAAGGTGTGGACAGCATGGAATGTTTATAGGGGTGAGATCTGTGAACCCTTACCAGAGGGAGACGAACTGGACTCCGAGGGGGAGGAGGAGTGATGGATGGGGCTGGGGAGGTATGCTTACTCGTGCTAAACGCAGCAACGTGTTGGAATAACTTACCTGGGTGAAGACAATGGAGCAAGGAGACCTGCTGATGGGAGGAGAAGTGTGCAACATAAATAAAAGTGATGACCCAAGTTTGGGGGGGGGGGGAGACTTTCTCTTGGAGTTATACGAGAGTTTCCCATGTTGGGTACCACAGAGCGGGAGAACATTGTTAAATTCTGATAACATATGTAAGGATATACGGAAGAGCATATACAGAGTTTAGAGAGGGAGAACGAGATTAGATTACAGCGTAAGTGCTGCCGAATACGATTCCAGAAATGTATTATACGAATGTGAATATACCAGCTTGAAAGTATCATAATGACTGGATATTATGCCTTCCTGTCAATAAAAGTTAAAAAAAAAAAAAAAAACCAGACAAAATCCGTCCATGGTGAATACATCATGGAAATACTCTCACTAATATAAAAGGAACTCATTAAATTTCTGCGGAATCTTGAGCTCCGTCTGATCACAAATGAACCATGGACTTGCCCTCATCTTCATTAAACTCCTTCCTCTGTACTCTTGCTTCATTCCTTCCCCTCATTCAAACCTACAGGGAACCCTCGCCACCTTCTTTCAGTTCCAAACACTCCCATCATTTAAAACAAGTGTGTATTTATTGACTCTTATTACTTGGAGGGTACGAGAAAACTTGGATTCACACTTGCCCACCCTGCGCCCTTTCAACACTCAAACCCAGTCTCCTACCTTACGGTCTTTTTGTTTTTCAGCAGCATTCTCCAAAACAGAATCCTTTCTCTCAGTTCCTTTGGACAACAACATCCGGGTTCTGTGACCTCTCCTCACTTCAAAAGGAGTTTACCAGTTACACAATGAGGTGTGGTATGATACAACCACATCAATTTTTCTCCATTCCACGCATTGTCAGAAACAATGGTTTCTGGTACACCCTCTCTCTCAAACAATTCCTTCAAAAAATCAATCAATATCTCCGTGACGATTTGCCCTAAGAACCTCATCTCTGGCCATGATGAGAAATAATCTGCTAATACAATAGCATACTTGGGACCCTTTCCCAACACATTCAATGGACCTGTGACATTAATCGCAATCTTCTACCACGGACCATCAGATTTGTCAGTAACTACAGAGGGATAATTCACCGTTTTCTGAGACTTGTGTTTTCTCGCACAAGGTACACATTTTTTGATGTTATGTTCCACATCACAGTCATTATCAGGCCGCCAGTAATCTGCTCTAGTGTGCCTTTTGGTGGAACTCGCACCAGTGTGCCCCTTATGGGCCAGCTTCACCACCCATTCTCTCAACACCAACAATTCTCCTCTCATCATTAAACCACCTACAACCGACAACTCAGCATTTGTCAGAAATACTCTGCATTCTCAAAAGCCTTCCCTTTTTCCAGCCAACCTTCCCAAAAATACTTTTGTATGTCACTGAATACCACGTCATTCTTCACAGCACACATCCACTACTCATGACAACCAATCGTCATGTTTGTCTTCCAAGTTCAAACCTTCACTAGCTAGCAACCTGGACAAACAATCGGCTAAATCATTAATTTTTCCAGAGACATATCCATCCTATAGTTGTAGTCCAACATCCTCATCATCCACCACACTATTTTAGCAGAGGCTCTTCCTCCTTTCCTAGTACAAGAAATATCAACCAAAGGGCGGTGTTCCTTACAAATCATGAACTCAATTCCCTATACATACTTCCTGAGATGATTCACAACGACCAAGCAGCCAACGCCTCTGTCACTCAAAGGTGGAGTCATTTTTCTCTGCATCCCTCAAAGATCTGGATGCATAGGTAATAGTAACTTCTCTTCCATTCGTATTCTGTAACAACACAGAACTCAACTCTACTGAGCTTTCACCAGTGTTGATAACAGTGGTATTGTTTGTGTCAAATGGTTAAGTGCTGTTGCAGATGCAATGTACTTTTTGAGTTCATTGAACGGACCCAAGCATTTCCCAAATCGCAAAACCTCTCATTCTTCAATCATGAGTTTTGGCATGTACTTGGTCTTATCTGCAAACAACAGAATGAACCATCAATAATAATCTGCCAGATCCAAAAATGATCTTAACTGGTCTTTGTTTGCTGGAGAAGTAGATTTTTTTATGGCTGAAACCAGTTTAATCTTGACAGAAATTCCATTCTCATCAATCCAATGCCCCAGATACTCCACACCACTCACTCTAATCTTGCAACTCTCCCTCTTGTTTGTCAAACCACCTTTTTAGCAACATTTCTAAAACTGATTTCAAAGTCTGATCGGGTTCCATCATATTTTCTTCAGACACTGTGTGCAATTTTGAAAATAAGTAACTTAGGTACGTCTTCAAATAAATAATGTGTAGCGCGTTGAAACACTGCGGACATCAAAGCCAACCAAAATGGCATTCTCCTGTAACTGTAGGCACCCTCTGATTTAACAAAAGACATAAATGGTCGAGAATCAGATGCAACACTATCAGATGTTATGCCAAAGATAAATCTAACATGGAAAACACCTTAGCCCTCTTAATAGTAGTAAGCATTTCATCAATTTTTGGCAAAGGATGTCTATCCACCCAGATTGCGGCATTCTGATCATGAAAATCCACAAAAAGGCATAAGTCACCATTCCCCCTTCTTGGCTATCACTACATTAGGATGCCTCTATTACTTCACTTATTCCCTCATCACACAAGCTGCTGAATACTTGGCTCCATGATGAGTGGAACACTTTGGGGCTTGTAAGGTTTGGGAGTCACCCCTTCCTTCAATACAATTCTATGCATATACCACAAGTTTGTCATTGAACACTAAAGAATATTCTTCTACAAACGGCATATTCTCCACTCCACACACATTTAATTGTGCCCCCACCACTTGTCCCGGGTGGTTAGGGTCCAACCATATAAATAAATCCCTTTGTTGGGGCCCCTCCTTGACACACAAACCATCTTGGCAAAATATACTTTGAAAGGCACAACTACCTGTTGAAATTCTAGTTGAGCCTCAATAAAACCCAACATTTGTTTGGGTGTATTACCCGAAGCTACCAACTTAACATCAGGTGTCATAAGTACATGATTGGGAAATTTGCTCAAATACTCTTCCCCAAACCTGACTCCAGAATCTGCCATTAATTTCACACTCACTCCATCAATTTTAATGGTACAACATAGAATATCCTCTACAGTACTGCCAACCTATAATATTTGCCCAATTACATCCTGGCTCTCCCCTGACCTCCAAGCAATTCCACACTGTTCACAGAATTTTTTTCCCACTCAACTCACCTGACACACGCTGGCAAAATGACCTTTAACTTTACACCTCCTGCATACTTGTCCAACAGCAGGACATGATTCATTTCTTCCCACATTACCCTTCATCCCTCATTTGTAGCAGTTCATTGCTCTTTTGTCCTCATATTTCAGAAAACCAGTGTCATCTTCTCCCTTTGACTTTTGCACATCCTTTTGAACCACTTCTACTTTATCTTTCAACAATAACGCCTTCAGACTCTCGTTGTTGCTTTCGGCTCTCTTCATCATATCCATGGCCATTTGTGAAGTTAACCCTTCCATGCTACATCACCTTTCTTGTACTTTTTTGTGATTGGCTTTCTACACCAATTGATCCTTTAACATTTCATCAAGGAAACTCTTGTGATTGCAAGTGGCCACAAGTGATTTCAGTCCAGCGATGTAACTCTAAACTGATTCACCTGGACATTGGCTTCTCTTAAGGATATTGGACCTTTTCACCACTTCAATTTCCCTTTTCCAAAATTCATATTCAGTTTCCACAACGCTGACTCATATTCATCCACCTCCTCACTGAAGATATTTTAATACTCTCCTTCCTTCAACTCCCAGACAATACTTGAGCATGGCTAACTTCCTAGATGCTGTAAAAATATTGCCCACCACGGCTTGGACATGAGCTTCAAATCAGTTTCTCCAGTCTTCCCAGAATACAACAGGTTCTCCTGGGATATGTAAAAAAAAAATCCTTCCATGATGATGGTGCAAAGCTATAGAGCAGTGCAACAATAAAGAATAAACGAGCCAAATGACACAAGAGAGTGCAGCCCTCAAACAAAATCCCCCAAAAACATCAGCACATGGGTTTTTCACCTGTTCTCACTGCGACAAGTAAAGTCTGAAGAAAAATATCCCTGGAAACAGTCTTCACTGTATGATTACTGCACCTTGTTTCCAGGCAAATATGCAGTCACGTGCTCGCAGACAACGCATGTCCGCATACCGCGAGCGTGTTCACACAACTGAGTGTGTACCTGCATAATTGCCTGTGGCTCGAGAGGAGACAGACACGTGTGGAAGCTAATAATGGCAAGTGAGGGACACCAGCAAATCCGCACCCATTGGCAAGAACACTATGGTCACACGTACCAGCAAAGTCACACCCAGCAGCAAGTACACTTGTGACCAAACAGCCTTGGCTTCCGATGGAGGCTGAGGTGTGGAGTTACCGGTCAAGCTCTCACTGGTCAGACTCTCACCGGCAGAATAAACATCTTGGCAGAAATCACCAGCATTGCATTCAGCAAAGTTTTTCAGCGGCTCTCCTCCTGAACACAAGGGTACTTTCCTTGTCACCAGTGAAAAGAAGTCGCTGGGGATACCTTAGATAAGGTAAGAGGTTTATTCAGTTGATGCAAATCATAAAGATAAACTTTGGACAAGTTTCCATCTTTTTGGGGACAATGAAGTACCCTAAGAAAAATTCCACGTTTTTCCTTTCACTTATACCACCTTGATTGCTCCAAAAAGAGAATATTTTTAGTATTCCTGTACAAGCTCTGGAGAGGGCTTCTGCAATTCCAGGAGACAAGAAGCAGCAACTGGAGGAAGATTCAGGATTCAGGTGTTGACATGCACTTGTAAAGAGGAGTTGCTAGCACAAAGCTAGGAACTGTCACTGGCTATAACCAGAGTTTTCTAGGAGAAAATACACCTTCCATCATCAGTATGGTGCAGGTAGGCTGGGATCCAATGAGGTGTAGAGCAACCAAATGGTTAATGTTGTGCCTGCTCGAATTGAGACTGGTTCTACAGTAATACCTCCAAGTGTTACTGTGTCAATAGAAACTATCAGCACCCATTACTAGGGTTATAACAGCACAGCCATTAGAGATTCGCATGACAGCTGCTCTTATTAATATTCTTCCGGATGCAGTTAATTCACAGAACTGTCCAGGGAGCACCTTTGACAGAGTTTCACCGACATCGCAAAATTTGCAAATAGTTGCTTAGACACCACCACAAAATGATTCAGTCATTGAGAGAAGGGAGAATGATTGTATTTACGACACTAATAACACAGGGTGAGACTAATCTTTTTGAAGATGGGATTTCCCCCCATGGTTTTGAAGAAATTGCAGAGAATACAAAGACAGAAAATCATGTTCCCACTACACAAGAGACAAAGAAGGAAAGACCACTAAATGTCCTGGGCTTAAAAGTAGAACTAGAAAAAATAATTAGAGGATGTTTAGGTCTTGAGCATGTGAATCAGTAGCAAGAAGAAGAGCTCATATTTTGAACAAAGAAATTACAAGACATGCAGCAGTTGCTCACAATAATCTAACTGGTTTTGCCCAAAAATATGAAGTCGATCTTTCAAAAAGCTTTCCATTGCTGAAAAGTGTCAGGGTACAATTGGATGATGATGCTATGGAGACAATGCGTTCTTCGGGAACATGATTACACAAAACTGAACAGTAAATTAAGTGATTTTGAAAAGTTAGAAAGCGAATGGGTAAGGAAGCATGAGAAGAAAAAGTAACAATCGGAGATAGTTAATAAGAATAATAAAACAGATGAATAAAGATCTTCGGTTTATCCATTGAGAGAAATTCCAGGTGAAGGGTATGTTCATGTGCCTTAGAGCAGAGGTGATCTTACAGCATTTACGAATAATTTCCAAAATTGGTACACACAAGTTGACAGATTTGTCAAAATTTCAAAAGTGCTGTGGATTAATTTTAATAAATTAATTGATATGATTTGTGGGCCGAGTGTAAAGTTGCTGTGCAATGGAGGTGTGCATAATGAATGAGAGATGCCCACACTAATGCTCTTTCTTCTATGGTTATGGAAAAATATGATGTAGTGATTACATTTCCGAATATCCCGAACAGAGTGATATGGGATTTCTTGTGTCCTAGTTTGTTCTTGGGTTAAGACCAGAGATCAGTATCCACATACAACAAAGTGTGATTTTCTGGAAGACAAAATAATTAGATGAGATCCTGAGGTATGCAAAATACTATAATGGCGAACAAGAGATGAAACAGGAAAAGCTTAAGGATAAATTCATGTTAGCCCAGACGAGGTTTACTCAGAAAGGTTTTCAGAATCAGTCATTTGCAGGAAATGCTGTTGACATGGAAGGTGTTGGTTTACAAGCTGGAGTACAAGGCGCTCAAGGAGGATTTGGTGTTTCACATGGTAGAGATAGAGGTGTTACAATTGATCCGAATTCTGGAATAGATATTTTGACTTTGAAGAAAGCTACCCTTTGTCACCTTTGTAACAAGACTGGGCACCGGAGGAGAGAGTGTAAACTGAATCCAGAAAGAATGAGCCAACATAATCGAATGCAAGGAGGAAATCAAATCCAGATGGAGACTGTGCCAGTTCAGCAAATGCAAGTACCAATGTAGAAAAAGGTTCCAATGATGAAGGTTCCACTAGTCCCAATGGTCCTACAGACTATAAGAAACCCTAGATTTAATATGAATCAAATGCCCAAAGCAAATATAAACCCATTTCAAAATCAGAATCCATTTAAACAGTACCCTATGTTACAAAGTGACAGTTTTGGCTCTGACAATTCCCAATGATAGTGACTGAGGGGGGAGGAAGATTGCATGCTTGGCGTAGTCTTTGAGATAGACAATTTGTAGACGGAGAAGTTAATGGCCACCAAATGTATTTTAAAAAAAAAGAAAAATCTTTATTTTATTTTTATGAACAACAACATATTCAGACATCATATAGCATCCCAATTGGTGCTTCCAAAGTATACATACAGCATAAGCAACGAGCATGCAGTGTTCGAAACAGCAAAAGGAATAAAACATCAAGGGGGCGGGAGAGAAAGCTCCCCCGAAATAACGATTTCATCAGTGCCCATGACACAGAATGTCAGATAACAAAGAAGATGGAGCACCACACAGCACTCAGATGGGAGTGTATCGCTACCCAGACACCGCTGACAGAGCATCCATAACTCCTGGTCTCATGCTACCAGTCTCATCCGCCTCAGGCCCCTGATCATAATAACATAACCAGGGCCCCCACACTGTTCAGAATTTGCAGGGACTTCCCATGCTTTTATAGGTGACTTGCTCTGCAGCCATATACATGTCCATACCTGCCTTCCATTAGAGCAGCGCGGAAACATTTTGTTCTTTCCTGTATTTGGCACAACTCTTTTCGCCACAATCAAACCCTAATTACAGAAAAGGTGTTGAGCCCCCGGGACATCCACTTCCGTTGGTATCCCCAGAAGACCATACTTCGAGTCAATTAGATCATCCACCTCCAGGATAGCCTGGATTTCCCGGACAACCTTGTCCCAATAAGTTTGAATGGTGGGGCATCACCAAAGTGTGTGCAGAAAATTGCCTCTAATCCCCATACATCATAAACAATTCAGGGAGGCCGCATATCCCATCTTATGCAACCTGGTGCTCGGCCATAATATACCCAGTGACGTACCTTAAACTGTTTTAGCTGAAGCCTTGACTTTATTGCAACTTCTAGTGGATGCATCACGTCTTCCACCTAGTCTGTATCATCAATCTTCCCAATGTCTGTCACCCCTCTTTTTCGCAGTTTGCCTAGCGTGTCTGGGATATTATTGTTGATGGTTTTGTAGGTGTACAAGATACCCTTGCTCCCAAGCTCCCCCATTAGTAACCAGCCCTCAAGCGAGGTGTATTCAGGTATGTCAACAGTGTCCAAACCTTTATTTAAATACTGCACGTTACATAAACTATTCTGTGTCCCTGTCACATAACTATCTTTTGTTGCTCCACCTGGCATTAATTACCTTATATGCCCACTTGATATAGGCATATTGATGAACACCATCTCAAATGAAATTGTTGTTTTTTACTTTGGATCGCACTGGCCCGTTAGGAACCATTGTTTTCCCAAAACATCAAAGAGGTAAAGGGCATCAAGTCCCCATCTTCCAGAACATCACCTATTTTGGAGATACCAATCAAGTCCCAGGGTTCAAACCCTAGACACCCAGCCCATAGCTTAGGTGGCCCTTCTCCAAACTCCGAACGTCACCTGCTTTGAAGGCAGGAGCCTGCCCAAACCGGCCCGTCATATATATAGTGTACAGGGGAGTACGGCAGTAGCCGGGCCCTGAGGGCAAGCCTAGAACTAGCTGTGACTCATACCGCCCAATTTCCCTCTTGAACTTAGAAGCTAAGGCGCATGCTACAATCCTGGTGACTACTCTGTTAAAAGTTATTGTTCTGCTGTTAAATGGAGACCAATCAGGCTTCATGCTAGGTAGATCCACCAGGCTTAACTTACGAAGACTGCACAACTGACTGGTAGAGGTTCAAGACGCCCCATGTCTTTCTTTCCTTCGATGCAGAGAAAGCATTTGATGCTACACATTAACCCTACTTACAGAAAACACTGGTAAAATTCAGCGTTAGCCTTAAGTATAGGCAGTGGGTAGCATTATTATACCAAGCCCCGGTGAGTGAATGATATCCTCTCCATGGTTTTCCCGATTGCACGGGGACATGACAGGGATGCTGTTTGTCCCCTCTTCTGTTTCTGGTGCACATTATTAAAAGCAGTCTGTTTGGAGATGTGAGTATAATATATGATTGGAAGCACACCAGATGATATGTTTCCAAGTGCCTAAAATGATATAGGAATACAAAGGGGCATGTTTATGAGGAAAGTGGCACAGTGAGGCTTTAGCCTTCCTGGCTTAATGCCTCCCTCTGCCACTTCAGAAACGCAGGGCTGCACCATATTTACAAGAACATGGCACCAACACAGACACCCTTGCACCATAGTGCAAGTGTGTCTGCACGCAGGGGAAAATAGTTTATGTGCAGGAAGGTCCCCCTTCCTGCACATAAACAATCTTTAAATGCCATTTTGTAACTTCTTTGTCTGCTGCTTAATGCAGCGCACACAGAAGTTGCAAAATGGCATTTAAAAAAATTCTTGTTTATGTGCAGGAAGGGGGACCTTCCTGTACATAAACAATCATTGGCCTTTTGCTATTTTCATGAGTGCTGCACAACGCAGCACACATGAACACAGCAAAACCGAGGAGAAATAAAACATTTCTCCGCGTTGTGCCAGGGTAAGACTAGGTTTTCCCTGGTCTTAATTCTGGTGCTGCCTCCAATTTACGCCTCCCTTGTAAATAGGGGGCAGCTTCAGAATCAAAGGGTGTTGCGATGGAATGCCCGCAGCAACACCCATTGCCCTCCCCTTTCACGCTAAGCATAGCGTGAAAGGGGACCTTATTTACAAGGCTGCATTAAGCCATTTTGAGTGGCTTAACGTTGCCTTGTAAATAAGGCGAAGTGCCTATCGCCACAAGAATATTGTAAAAATTGACATTCCCGTGGGGATAGGGGCTTATAAATATGTCCCAAAGTGCATAGAAATTATGGAGCTATTCAATTAAGTAGAATACTGAGGGATGGAAAATACTCTGTTGAGAGGTGCCCCATCCAGGCTTGGTTTACTAGAGGCGAGCAGGTAAGAAGTTTTCTGTATGCCCATGTTTTATAAACTTTACAAGACAGCAAAAGCTTGGGATTTTCTAAATATTTATTGTTCAGGATACAAGTCACTGTGAGTTAAGGAGTTAAGGCATACAAATTATCCTAAATTCATAGGTTTCCAACTGCTTCCGGTAGTAGAATACAAAGTACTTTGAAATTAGGAATTTTTCGTTGCCCGTTCCTAGGATACAATGTATAGTGTTGAACTTGTTTTATGTAATGCTTGGTTGTAAATTTTGCTTGGTATGTGTCATATCGTCATTGCCTGACCTTTGTTTAAGACAGGACAGGCAAGGCAGGAAGGGGCGTGGGCAGAAAGGGAAGTAGAAGGGAGGAAGTTAGTTCAGGGAGAAACACGCATGAATAAAGACGAGTTAGAACCAGCTCCCGGGTCATGTGATCCTTTGGGGAAGGCGACACTGGCGACGAGGGTGGGATCCCTGCTAAAGCCCCACATACGCCTTGAGACCCCTGCCGTCAGCGAACGGCCGAAACAGCGAGCCCGCAGCCCGTGTCGACGCGGTGTGGAAAGAGCGCGAAAAGCAGAAATGCCCCACACGCCGCATCTGGATGCTGCCCTGGAACAAGACGATCGGCATTCGTGTGAGAACTGCCCGCGTTGCCAGATCGTCGGTTTGACTGCCCCTGAATCAGCAAGCGGTCCAGAATTCGCCCGCCTGAAAAGAAAAAAGAGTGGAGAAAATCGGCGCGAAACCGCGAGGGTGCCGGTGAGCGCACCCAGAGACGGCCAGCCAAGACCAGGAGCGTGAGGGTGAGTCCCGAACGCTGGGAAACCTGCCTGAAAACCGGTGTGAATGTGGTACAGCCAAAAATAGAAGACTTTGAGTGTTACAACTGTAAAATAACAAGGAACCAGGCGTCCCAAACGGCAGCCATCTTAAAGTCAGGCACTGGCCATAGGCACCCATTGGAATTTTGGTGTCGGACATTTTGGAGTCAGGCATCATTACACTTCATATTCAAAGCAGAAGAAATAAATAATACCTGCTAATACTCCATCAAAACCAAATAAACACTGGCTGATTCACTCATTTGTGGCAAACTCAATCGCACAAGTGTTACTGAGTGACCTGACCAAGCAGCGATGTCTGTCCTCAACCAGACAGGCGCCTCAGGAGGAGGAGTGACAGCAGCACCAACCACGCCACCTCCACCGCTTGCTCCGTCCCCCCACGTACTCATGGGGGTACCATATCTGCGGCCACCAGACCCCCTAGAGTTGACGTCCGGCAACAGTATGGGGCCCAAGTGGAAGAGCTGGGCTGAAGACTTCAAAGACTACATGATCGGGTCCCAGGTGCAAGATTCAAAGCAAAAATTGATAGCCCTGCGTAATTTGGTAGGGAAAGACACTGCGCAGATCATCAAAGAACTGCCGAATGCAACTACTGCCTCCTACGACGATGTGAAAGGAGCCCTTGACGGGAGGTTTCTACATAAACGTAACTTTGACTATGAGCGCTACACATTTAACCTAGTCACCCAAGACAAAGATGAACATATGTGTGACTTCATTGTGCGCATCAGGAGGTTGGCTCGGCACTGCGAGTTCGATGCCTTCACTACCGATGATGCATTGCGACTGCGCATAATCGAAGGTTGCCAATCCGAATCACTGCGCCGGCGACTGCTGAAAAAGCATTATTCTCTCGAAGAGATCGAAGAAATGACACGAATCAACGACCAAGCGGAAGATCACGCCAGAAAAATGGAGACCAATAAGACTGAAAAACGGAACAAGCATTTCGAATACAAGCACACAAAGAAAAGAAGCACCGGAAGGACACACACGCGCCAAGCAGGTCGCCACGTTTTGCAACTTCCTGGAGAACACCACTACGGCAGGAGTCGCGACACACCAAGTCCAGCAAAACGGCACCAGCGTGCTACACGTGCGGCCAGGACTACCCCCATTCAGGACAGTGCCCGGCTATTGGTCAGCGCTGCGACAGGGAGAATCACTTCGAAGTCGTCTGTCAGACTCGACGTTCGGGGCAGAGATCATCCACACCTCGATCTATCACGCAACATCATGCTCGTGCAGTGAAAGGAAGAAGTGAACGCTCCTCTAGTTCATCCCGGTCGAGCGTCCAGTCTGCATGCTCGTACCGATCGCGGAGATCAACATCCAGCAAGTCCTCATCACCCACGCCGGTGTCACAAGACAGTGACGAGTACATCTGTATGGTGTCAGACCTGGACTGACTAAAGAAATACCCAAAGTTAGACATTCGAATTGGCAACCATCCGGCCAAGTTTGTCCTGGATTCAGGAGCCTCTTTAAACTACATCTGTGAGCTTGAACACCAAAGCATGAATCCGCGGCCAAAACTAGAACCCGCAGCTGTTCGGATACTCACCTGGCTGTCCAGAAAGCCACTACCATGCCTAGGTCGGTTTAGCACGACTCTATCATACAAAGACCGACAAATCCCAGCTTACATTCACGTTGTTGAAGGCCCAGACCTAGCTGACTGCCTGCTCAACTTACCAACAGCCGAAAGACTGAAGCTCGTGGAACTCCTCTACATGACTGAAGATGCCCCAGACATTGTCGCTAAATTCCCGAACCTCTTCAATAGGTTAGGGAAACTAAATCAATTCAAGGTAAAACTACATATCGATGAGCGTGTGACTCCGGTGGCGCAACACCACAGGAAGGTGCCATTCCACCTACAGCAGGCTGTAGATGATGAACTCCAAGATCTACTAAAGACAGACATCATCGAGCGCACCTCAGGGCCAACCCCATGGGTATCGCCTGTAGTGGTGGTACCTAAGAAGGGACAAAACAACAAAGTGCGTCTGTGTGTGGAGAGATAGCCATGCATTAGCGATATGATCACACATTAGCGATATGATCGCTCGCCTCAATGGAGCCACGTATTCTCGAAACTTGATCTTAATAAGGGATACCACCAGCTGGAACTGCACGAAAAGTCGCGCTACATCACGACTTTCACAACCCATCAAGGACTATTCCGCTACAAACGTTTGAACTTTGGCATCTCTTCGGCCGCCGAAATTTTCCAAGAAGCCATTCGGCGAGTAATCCAAGGGATTCCCAATGCCTTCAACTATAGCGATGATCTACTAGTCTTCGGAAAAGACCAGACCGAGCATGGCACGGCTCTCGACAGGGTGTGCCACGCGCTACTGAACGCCAACTTGACTCTGAATGCAGAGAAATGTGAGTTCCACAGGTCGACCCTGAAGTTCTATGGCCATATCTTCTCCAAAGACGGCATGAAGCCAGACCCGGAAAAAGTGTCTGCCCTCGCGGACACTCCAACTCCACGAGACATCAGTGATCTCCGTTCATTCCTTGGGATGGCAAGCTATTGTGCACGCTACATCCGAGACTTTGCCACCATCAGTCATCCCCTCAGAGAGCTCACCCGTCAAGGTCAACTGTTTGCATGGACGGATTCCTGTGAACACTCCTTCCGCAAAATCAAACATGCTGTCAGCTCTACCATCAACCTAGCTTACTTCGATGCCAAGAAAAGGACCGAAATTACTGTTGACGCCAGCCTGGTGGGCCTCGGTGTCATTCTGGCACAATATCAGGAAGACTGTGAACAACGTCATATTATCGCTTACGCCAGTTGCAGCCTTACCAGCACTGAACAAAGATACTCCCAACCGGAAAAGGAGAGTCTCGCGGTGGTCTGGGCCTGCGAGCATTTCCATCTCTTCGTGTATGGCAAACACTTTACCATCATCACGGACCACCAGGCACTTGTCACGATCTTCGGCAATCTCAACGCCAAGATGCCTCCACGCATTGAACGATGGGGACTACGACTCCAGGACTACGTCTACACTATTGTCCACAAGCCGGGGAAGTCTGAAAATCCGGCAGACTACATGTCTCGACACCCCCAGACGACCACCAGCGAAAAGTGCTCGCTAGCGGAAGAGTATATTCACTTCGTCATCGGCACTGCCGGTCTGCCTACAGTTACCCTAGCGGCAATCCGAGAAGCATGCGCCAAGGATCTGGTCCTACAAGACGTCACGGATCGCATACGCAGCAACTCATGGCGACACGTGAAAGACACACCCCAGAACTCCAGCCAGTGTATTCAAGAACTGATAGCGTTCAAGCACATCCACGAAGAGCTGTCTATCAGTGAAGATGGTTTGATCTTAAGAGGGGGGAGGATTGTGATTCCACAAGGATTACGGCAAGGAGTCATCAACCTTGCTCATGAAGGCCACAGGGGAATAAGTGCTACCAAAAAGGCCCTAAGGGAGCGTGTCTGGTTCCCGACACTTGATCAAATGGTGGAGGCCACGCTCAAGGACTGTGTCTCATGCCAATTGGTGAGCCGTGACGAACCACCAGCCCCGCTACAAATGTCAGAGCTACCAGACGGAGTATGGCAACAGGTCGCCATCGATTTCTTCGGTCCCCTAAAATGAGGCCAGTACATTGTGGTCATCATTGATGAATACTCCCGGTTTCCGTTTGCACACCTAGTATCCTCCACCTAAGTGACTACAGTAATTCCAGTTCTTGACGAAATATTCGCAGCCTGGGGCATTCCACTAAGCGTCAAATCTGACAATGGACCACCGTTCTATGGCCACAAATTCGCAGAATTCGCACAACACCTCAACTTTAAGCACCAAAAGATCACACCCTTATGGCCCCAAGCCAACGGCATGGTGGAACGCTTTATGGGGACCTTGAAGAAAGCGGTTCAACAAGCGGAACTGGCTCCCCGAGACATCCAACAAGCTCTGAATGAAGTGCTAAGAGCGTATCGCACCACACCCCACAACACCACCAACCAATGCCTAGTCACTCTAATGCTAGGAAGAATCCCTCACACCCGTCTACCCACTCTGGACAGTGCCCTCCAACCTCAAATTGTAAATATTGATCACGACACGCTAGTCAAAATAGACTATGACAAAAAACTACAAATGAAGACCTATGCTGATCGGCGCAGACGCGCAAAACACTCTGACATCCAAGAAGGAGATTGGGTGATGGTGCGGCGTGACCGAAGAACAAAAGCGGACAGCCGTTATCTCACTCACCCTCTGAAAGTTAGTAGTCGAAAAGGAACCATGCTCACAGCGGAAGCTGATCACAAGCGGATAACCCGAAATGTCTCACACTTCAAAAAATGCAACTCCCACAAATGAAATGAAAGTCATCACTGTGAGCTCGTCACTGACTCGGAAAGCCAAAGTGCAAACAGTGATCGAAGTCACCCCAGCCCAGCAAGGCAGGATGACCACATGAGTCATCGAGCCAGAACACCGGAACGACTCAGCCGCCCCAGACGACAGACAAGACGACCGACGCGCCTCATTGAAGAAATCTGAGAGACAGTAAGACTTTGTACAAAAGGGGGAGGTGTCATATCGTCATTGCCTGACCTTTGTTTAAGACAGGACAGGCAAGGCAGGAAGGGACGTGGGCAGAAAGGGAAGTAGAAGGGAGGAAGTTAGTTCAGGGAGAAACACGCATAAATAAAGAAGAGTTAGAACCAGCTCCTGTGATCCTTTGGGGAAGGCGACAGTATGGAGTGGCATGTTTCATTTGGTGTTACATTGTCTTCTTGGCAGGTGGACTGTGGGTAAGATGTGTTGCATGTCGTGTTTTAACTTTTGATTGGGACGTACAGGCTATCTACTACATAGATTTTAATTGCTGAGTTAAAAAAAAGATTTATGAAAGTGTGGTGTGCTTTGCTATATCTATATTTGAGTTGCATGTTTCAGTTGTATTGACTTGTTGATTTAAGGACGGAAGTGTGTTGGGAATGTTGTTCCCTGTCCTGTGCATGTCTTAGTGCTTGCTGAATGTCCTTCATCCTCCCTACCCTTGCATGTACGAGCTAACACTGTTGTATGTGTCTAGAAGTTCAGATACTAACAGATGAGTCAGTTGGTCATTGGTAGAGATCAAGCAAAACCATTGCTCCTGAAAGAAGTTAATACCTTGAATAATTAAGAATCTGCTTTGTGCCTGTCAGTGTCAAGATCATATCCACTGTGAATAACTCACTTTGTTACAGTTCCTTAATGTAATAAGTGGATGGGATGAACTATTATTGTTGTCTTTCCAGAACCACATTTGTAGCCAGCCTGTCCTTTCTTAAAATGTACTGCTGAGCACATTTTTATAGATTACCACTGTGAGAGTTGCCATCTTTGAACAATAAATTAACATAAAGTTCCGAATGGACTGAGCAGAATTAGAAGTTCAGTTAAAAAGACCAACAGGTGAAGAGGTCTTGCCTATAACCTCTCTGTGAAGACTGGCAGCGAAGGGTTGTCCAGGTGTGTAGCCGTGAGTAGTCCAATCTGATCAGTGCTTCAGCAACGTGGTTATGAAGATCTGCAGCTTTTTTTTTCAATGATAATCTGCCTTAATATTTAAGTTTAAATATCAACATGCATTCATATTGACTCAACTCCTCTACCACTACAATGCCAGTCGCTACAGTGCTTGCAATCACAACGCTCTTGTGTACTGTGTTGCTTGTTGTGTTGCTGTGCTGCTTGAATCCGACTGGACCCAAATGGTTCAGACTGAGAACCTGCCAGACTCCGAACTCTGCAACGCGCCATCTCGTAAGCCTGCCTGTACATCCGTCTGACATTTGCCTGATATTTGCTGCCTTGGCGTTTTGCGGCCATTAACACCTGGATAAGGACTCTAGCATGCCAACTGCGGCTAGCAGGAATTAACTGCAGTATAGCTGTTGGAGTGAACAAACCTATTTGCAATCTTCAAGTCCCCCCTCCACAGACCGCTACCACATCCTGCCCCCATGGGGAGATAGGGGAGTTAGGGTGTACAGCATGGTGGTAATTCAGTGTTGGGGGCTGGGAGAGTGCAGGAAAAACTTCAAGGAGTCACTGGCAGGCGCATCGGATAAAAAGAGGGGGCGTCAGAAACTAATTTTGCAGAGAACGAAGCACTTGTGCTGGTGGAGGCAGCGGTAGCATCAAGGCAGATGGAGTAGGCCTTTTTAGGTCGAGCCTGAGCAGCGCATGTGTTGTTCTGCGAGGCATGCTGTATTCGAATATGGACTAGAAGCTCCGCCGACTCTCCGCCCATATTTTTCATTGGCTTGTGTCATTGTCCTTTGTAAATGCTGGCTTCTGATTTGTAAATAGGCTTGTCTTCATTTCTAACCTCCCATGAGGACTGACCCTTTTACTTCTGTATTTACACGGTATGTCTTATTTAGTCGGTAAGCACTATTTTCCTTAATGAGTTTTTCCTACTGCAGGCACGAAATGCTTTCCTGCAACATTCAGCGCGCCATGCGGCCTTTCACTCTCCAAGCAGCCCGCGACAATGGCTGGCGTTTCTTTGAAATTAAATAAGTCTCGCATTTACGTGTTAATTATCAGAACAGATAAATAAGGCATTATCATTTACACTTCTAATAGCTTAAACTCTCGCGAATGCAAGACCTATTGCATTGCAAATGCTTGTTGCATTTGTAGTCCTATTTGTGTAAAACCTGATGGTCTGACTTAAGGTGTAGTTGATTAATTGTCACAGGGACAAATAAAGGCAAAATGCAACAGTGTAAAGTGAAGGCACAAGGAGGTTAGGGCCTAAAGAGGGAGCAGAAAGACACCTCAGTAAAAATGTATCCTCTCGATCAAAGTGAGTCCGTGGAGAGTACTATCATTGGCCCCCATGAAGAAAATAAGTCTCCCAGTATGACAAGGGATGAACACTCGACAGGCACCCCGGCGCACCCTACGGAGAAGCAAGTGTGACGCCCCCGGGACAATCTATAAATGAATTTGTGTGGAAATACTTGAAAAGGAAATCTGTTGTCCGAGACCACTCCATACTGTTGAGAAACACACTAAGCTGTGATCAGAAAGAGGGCAATTGGAATGTAATAAGTGACTCTATTATTCTGGAATCAGCACTGGACTTGGACCTAGCTCTGGGGGATGAAATGGGTAAAAATATAGCGGGGATGTTTTTATCGTAACTAAGGTTATCTTCATCACCCCACCTCTCCCATTTTTTAGTCAACAGCTTCACAGAGGATAGTAGAGCCCTGCATCAAATGGTGAATAGGCCTGGGTAGGAGGGACTTGGGAGTGGGGAGAATAATCTATTGTAAGAGGCAGGAAGAGATACCCCTCGTCTACACTCTACCCCTCCCCTTCAGAAAGAGAGAAAGAAAGAGTGAAGGGTGCAGTATTCAGCATAAGCAAAAGGGGTGAGGTCACTCTAGAACAACTTGGGAGGAGCGGATGCTTAATGTCGGTTACAGCTCCTAGAAGTGAAACTAGTGGAGAAGGACATAAAAGAAGGGCTAGCCTATGGGTATACCTGGAAGCCTAGGGAAGAGACACGGGTAGGAAGCATCAGAGGAAGCTTAAATCTATCTGTATGGCAAAGGCAAATCAATTGCTAATGATATTAGGAGATTTGAATCGTAAACTTGATCCATCCTCCAGTGATAAGATGTATAAGGATTTGTTAGCCACTGCAAGGATGCCTCTGGCTGTTTTCCCTAGATCAGGTGTTACTGTGTGAGATGAAACCCTTGTAAAATTCCTAGGGTCCATAGGGCTCTTTTGTGTTAATGGACGGGTAGATACAGATTGCCCCACAAGCCAGACTTACCAAGTAGGTAATCAGGTCTGTCCTTTTGATTATGTTTGTATAAATGCCTGGCACATTTCTGAGGTAGAGGGGTTGGAAGTATTGCAAATGGAGGGCAGTCATCACTGGCCCTTACAGGTAAACCTTACAGTGGAGCAAGGGGAGCAAAGAGATAGACTTGCACCGCTGCAGGTAGAGTATCTACAATGAATAACTAGCCATATAACAGAGGACAGTTTAAAACTACTTTATGACGTGATGGAAGATTATACGTTACTCAGCATGTCTGATGATCAGAATAATGTTCTAATATGGTATGACCAGGTGGTTTAGCCAGTGGTAAACTGAGGTTAAAACTCAAAGCAGGGCCTGTGATTAAGGAATGTGAACATGATAAGGGAGGCAAGGGAAATGGTTGGTTCAACAAAGAGTGTAGGAGTCTAAAACTAAGGATACAAAAATGTGAAAGATTATTCAGTAAAAGGCACGATAGAGAAACAATGGATAGCCTCCACCTGGCAAAATGTGAGTATAAAAATAAGCTGAGGGAAAGGAAATTGGAGTATGCAAGCAAAAATTGGCAAACTATGGTTGAATTGATTGGTACAAATAACATTAAGACATTTTGGCTGCTGGTGCGTGATGGGAACATGCAAGGAAAAATAAATTGTTTAGTGGGAAAGATGATTTGATCAGCCACCTGACTAATCTATTTGGTAGTAACAATGTAGGTGAGAACCCGAAGAGTACTGTAAAGCTTGATGTGGATATTGAGTCTTTCTTATTCTTTCAGAAAGTAAAAGAAACCATCTAGTCTCGTAAAAATGAACCAAAGTGGCAGGCCCAGACAATCTAACCGCAGTTACAATAAAAAATAATGTGGATTAGTGGGCAAGATTTTTTGTGTCACCTTCCAAAAAGCTTTGGCCTCCAGGTGGTATCCTGAGAGTTAGAAAGGGGAAATAATTAGGCCAATAAATCAGAAGGATGACGCCACACAGCCCAAGAATGATCACCTAATTAGTTTGCTGGATGTGGGGCAAAAAGTATTCTCCAAAGTATTGTTAGGCTTAATGAAGTCTTGGGTAGAGCAAAATAATGTAATCCTGATAAAGCAAGGTGTCTTTAAGAAAGCACTTTCTTTTTTTTTTTTTTTATATATTTTTATTTTCCAAATTATACACACTTTCACTTTATACATTTAACATTTCATGACCTCTATCTGTATACAGTACACAATCAAAATATACTAGACTTTTATCATTGTTATACCAAGACACATCAATATTTTCCCATAAGTTCAGTGGTTGCCTAGTCTTTCTTTCCTCTTATTTACTGGATCCCAGATTCTTAGACCCAAGGTTCTCTTCCTCCTGCCCTTTCGAGCATAGATATTTTTTTCCAAATTAAATACATATAGTAGATTAGCCAGCCAGGTTTGCATTCCCGGAGGGTTTTTATCGAGCCACGCCCTAGCTATGGTTATGCTGTAAAGTGCCATTGCTACAAACAAAAATTCCCGTGGTGCTGCTTCCTCGTCTGCACCAACCCCTAACAGAATCAAAGGAGGAGTGAGCACTATTTGAATTCCCAATGTCCTTTTCAAAAAGACCTCTATGTCCCTCACAAGTGTGTGCAGTTGAGGGCAGGTGGCAAATATGTGGACGCTGTCTGCTTCTAGGGAATTGCATATGGGACACGAAATACCCATAGTACCGCCCCATTTTGCAATCCTGGCTGGCGTACAGTACAATGAGAATATGGTTTTGTAGTGTTGGGATTGTAAAGGGGCTGAACACAGTGCTGTTCGACCTAATTCTAGTGATTCCGGAAACCAAACCTGCTCACCACCCAGTTTCTCCACCCACTTATTACTGTGTTTTTCCAAGTCATCCTTCTTCTCTTTTACCAGACTTGCATAAAAAGATCGTATCGTACAATCCCTAGACAGTTTTATTTTTTCCAGAATCTCATTCCTGCTGAACCCAGCGGCCCCGCTCCTGATCTGAAGATATTTAAAAAAGCCTCTGTTATCCAGACCGTATTTTTTCCTTATATCACTGAACTGCATCATCCCATCCGTATTAATAATATCACCAATTTGAGTAATCCCCCTTGCCGCCCAGTCTGCCATTGTTGTGTCTGAGAATACAGTAGGAGGAAATGACCTATTTTTATACATCCTAACGTATCTATTGTATCTCCCTAATCTTGACTTTTTTTAAAAAGCACTCCAAATGTTTACCGCGGCAGCTATTGTTTTAAACCTTGTTCTTTTGAAGTATCCAAAGTCGATACTATTTAACAAGCAATTTCCCGCTTCTGCCCCGAGGACTGTTGAATACACCTCCGTAGAAAAACTGGCAACTCTTCGGTCGAGGTTCGCACCTCCAAATAACCCCTGCATGTATTGTAAGGAGGCGGCCATATAATACAATCTAAAATCTGGCGCTCCCCATCCACCTTTCTCTCTCGGGTGGGAGATGAACCTATAGGCCCTCCGTGTCTTTCCATGCACCCATATAAATCTATTCATAATCACCTCTAGTGCATTAAACCATCTTGTTTCAAATAATAACGGAATGGATCTAAAAAGAAAAAGAAACTTAGGCAGGATCAGCATCTTAATTACATTAATACATCCCACTATTGTCAAATGTAGGTTATTCAGCCTGTCTAGATCTGTTTTTACTCGTGTCATTAACGGAGTCATATTATTTTCTACTACGTCCTCTAGATTTGCTAAGATCGTGATTCCCAGGTATACTGCGGAGCCAACCACCCTACCATCATTACAGTCTACATACCTATTTTTTACAATCTGTGTTTTTGAGCTATTCAAGCTATATCCCGATACCAGACCGAATTTTTGGGCTTCCAGTTCCACCTCCTTAATGGCCCCTGACGGATTGGGTGTCAAAATGGCCACATCGTCAGCATACGCCAATAATTTTATCGAGCAGCCATTCATCAGCATTGCTGGTATCTCCGGATTTTGTTCTAGTCGACGGAGAAAAGGATCTAGATAAAGCACAAATAACAAGGGAGAGGAGGGACAGCCCTGCCTAGTCCCCTTACTGATCTTAACCCATGCAGAATGCCCTCTGTTAACCCTGATCTTAGCTTTTGGGTCTTTATATAAGGTTTGTGTAGCCTTTATAAATCCCTCCCCTATACCACTCCATCTCATGACAGCCCATAGATAACCCCAGGAGACCCTGTCAAATGCTTTCTCTGCATCTAAAAACAATGCTGCCATAGGGTCTCCCAGGGTACCTGCTGCGTCGAATATTGTGATTACTTGCCTGACATGATGCGTTGTGCCTTTTCCTGGGATAAACCCATGCTGGGAGGGACTAACCAGGCTCTCAATTACCCTTGATAGTCTTTTGGCCAGCATTTTAGAGTAAATTTTTACGTCGGCATTCATTAATGTGATAGGTCGATACGATCCTGGAGCCATTGGTGGTTTACCTTTTTTTTTTGCTATCACTGTAATGTCAGCAGCTCCCCAGGAGTCAGGTATCGAATCCCCCTTCTGAGCCAGTAACATAATATTAAACATATCTGCTGCTAATACCGTTTGGAATACTTTAAAAAATTCCACCGGGATCTGGTCTGGACCCGCTGCCTTTCCCGAGGGTAGGCTACCAAGAGCCATGATCAATTCTTCCATTTGAAATGTGGCTTCTAATCCCTCCTTGTCCTCCATCTCAAGCTCAGGAGGGAGGACATCCCTCAGATACCCCTCTACCTCCTCCATACCCCCAACATTATCAGAGGAGTAAAGATCTATATAAAACTGTCTAAATACTTCTCTCACCTGACCAGCCTCTGTAAAAGAGTTACGCTGTGCATCTACAATCTCCTTGACATCAGATTTTGCTGCCCTCTGCCTACTCCGAACCGCTAAGATATGGCCCACCCTCTCACTAAGTTCGTACGCCTTCTCCCTTTGAGTCAGATATTTCTCCGCTGCTTTTTTGGCCATCCATTCAAGGGCTTCAGCTCTAGTAGCGGTAATCCTAAGCAGTAGCTGGTCTAGCTGGGAATTCTGAGTTATAGCTGCTGCTAAATCTGCTTTCAAATTTAAAAGATTTTGTCGTAGTTCTTCTGCCCTTAATTTCTCCTTCTTTTGATTAGATAACACAAAGCTCAGTGTCTCCCCCCTAACCCCCGCTTTGAATGAATCCCATACAACCCCTGGTGGTGCTGTCCCTCTATTTATATCCCAAAAATCCTTTATCCATATAGCCATATAGTCCCGATATGACTGATCTTGTAGTAGTGCGCGTTCAAAAGTCCAGGAGAGATCTCTCCTTTGGACCTGGCCCAGATTAAGTGTCGCTACCAGTGGACTGTGGTCTGAGATCACTCGGGGGTGTCTTTCAATTTTTGAGCCGGTGATCAAATTATTCAAAATTAAAAAGTAGTCCAGACGAACCAATACCTTGTGGGGAGCTGAATAGAATGTACTACCGTCTAAATGCGGATGCCACTTCATCCAGGAGTCTTCCAGGGAATTGTGTATCGCCATATCTGAGAGTGCTCTATACACCTTCTTTTTCCTCCCTATATAGTGTCCACCAGGTTGAACAAATGAGCTACTGAGATCTTGCAAATTAAAATCTCCGCAGCAGACGATTGGTTCGGGCCACTGTGCTAACTCAACATCCAAGTACTGAAAAACATCTGGGTCATCCTCTGTTGACCCATATATCGTAACCAGCGTGATAGTATCTCCCTTAAAGACCATTTCCAGTATTACCCACCTCCCCCACTGATCTTCCTTCTTCCTTTTCACTATTGCATCCCCACTCCTCCCTAGTACTGCCACTCCTCTAGTCTTAGTCCCTTGCTTGGAGTTCGCTAGTAGTGAGAAACCCAATTTCTCCAAGAGATAACCTTTAACACCCTCTATGTGGGTCTCCTGCAGGTATACCAGATCAAGACGCAATGTTTTAAGAAATGCAGCTACTCTGAGTCTCTTGTTTACTTCGTTGAGTCCACAGACATTTATCGAGGCGATTCTACACGGCATACAGATACACCCCTTATCCTACCAATGAGACTACCAAATTGTTAAGAAAAATCTGCGTCTGCTGATTCCATATGCTCCTTTTCCCGTACTGTATACATTCTAATACATTGCAGTTTTCATTTTGTGTACATTCTAATACAATTTTTTCATAAGTGTGATATGCCCATAAAGAAACCAAACTTAGTGCCCCTTTTTTACCCCCCTTCCTCCCTATGCCTCCCTCCGCCCCCTGCTACCCCCTACCCCCTCCCCCCTCTCCCTTACAGGCAAATAGGTCAGGGGACCTATGTGTGCCCGCCTTGAGTTGTGCCAGTCGCCTCCCTCCCCCACTTCTCCTTTTGATGTGCTGTGTTACCCCATCTTATTCTACCTAAACTGCGTAGAGTACGTTATGTATATACACCTGGGCCCTTCCCCTTTAACCACCTTTCTGCTTCCTCATTTCTTCCAAGAATTGCTGGGCTTTGATCTCTGAAGAGAACATCCAAGCCTTTCCCCTTATAACTACTTTGAGCCAAGCAGGGAAGAGGAGGTATGCTTCCAAGCCTAAAGCCTGAAAAGGAGCAATCATCTGTCTAAGCTTCCATCTCCTCTGTACGGTGACGTGACAGAAATCAGGCCGGGCGAAGAAAGTGATGCCTTCGAATGACCTCCTGCTATCAGGCCTTGCCTTGCCAATTATCTCCTCTCTCAGTAAGAAGTTCCCAATATTAACCAAGATTGCCCTGGGCAGGTTCCCCTGGCCCTCACCTCCTGTACCCCCTGTGCCTCGGGCTTTCCTCATCGTAAAAGGGACTCTATGTGCCCTCTGTACCTCCCTTTCCCACTGCCACTGGGACTCCGGAAAGGCACCCTTTAACAGATTAACAACGAATTGTCTGACGCCTTGCCCTTCTGCCCCTTCTGCCACACCCAAAAGTCTAACATTGTTCCGTCTCTGCCTATTTTCGAAATCCTCCATCTTCCAGCTCATGTCTTCTTCCAGTTTCTCTTGCTCTGTCTTGAATGCCTGCCAGTTTCCCACGTCTACCTCCAATTTGCCTGTGCGCTCTTCTACTTCTGTTACTCTCACCTCCACTTCCTTATACAATTTGTTTATTTTCCTCAGCGAGCCCTGGATCTTTTTTGAGGCCTGCCTTGCTCTACGACTTTCTGTTCTTGCCTCTGCTTGCATCTCCTTCAGGGTGCCAAATAGTACTTCGAAAGAGTTTTGCCGGGGCAGGCTGTCAGGAATAGGGCCCCTACTACTGCCATTATCCTGATAGACCTGGGATGTAGCTGAATAGTCCCATAGTAATCGTCTATCATGATGGGGGGGAGACCCTGAAGTGCGCCTCCTTGATTTTGAAGGCCTTTTCTTTTGCGTGGACTCTTTGCCGGAGGTGCTAGACCCGGAGTCTGTAACCTCCTCATCTACATCTTCTTCCAGACTACCTTCAGATGATATAATTGACTCTGAGTCCTCATTCACTGAAAATAAGCACTCCCCTTCGATTGAGCCCCCATCTAGCTTTTCTGTGAAGTGCTTGTTCTTGTTGCTCCTCCCCTGCACACTCTTGTCTGCCAGGCTTTCCATGCTGCCCCAAGTATTTATTATTTGGCTTTGGATATTTCTTTTCCCTTCATTCATTTCAGCCTCCACCAACATCAGAGCCGCCAGCATATCGGCGTTCCCAACGGGAGTGCCCGAGCGCCTCTCCATGTCTCTACCTATCGTCATTTTCACCGGCATTAGCGCTATACCTGCTGACTCCGCCGCTCGATTCTCTGTTGACTCTGCTGTTTCTGGACTCTCATTCACTTGCAGCGGTGTGGGGGCTGCTCCTTCCGTCGCCGCCGCGATAGCCTCTGCACTCTCGTCTGCCATCCCTTCCGCCTCTGTGCTCTGAATTGGTTGCCTGGCAACCGGTTTCTCAGCGGCATCGGCTGCTCCCGCAGCGTCCACGCGGACGCTCTTTCCTGATTCCTGCGTCTCCAGTAATTCCTCAGGCTGTCCGGGGGCCATCGTGGAAAAAACCTCAGTCAATGTAGGCTGCCGCATCCCGCTATCTTTGCTTTTGCTCGCATCACCTCCTTTTAGATCCGCCGTATTAGCGTTCCTTGATGTTGTACGGCTGCCAAGCGCATTCTTTGGGAGCGCCGGAGTTTTTCCGCGTACCTCTGCCTTCCTTTTCGCTGGTATAGTAGGCACCTTGCGGATTGCTCCGGGAGCTCCTTTTGTCGCTGGATCCGCCACCTCTCTCGGCTTGTCCTGTCGCGGTGGTCCGGGGGGCATCTCGATCACCAGGTACTCTTCGCCCCTTATCACTCTCAGCAGCCTGTATACACTCGACCTTATCCAGTTCCAAGTCGCACTGTTCACTCGAAACTGTTTCTTGATTCGGCAGTACTCTTTCACTCCACCTTGCCACCATAACTCACAGGCCATCAGGGGAAGCACAGCATCCTATCCTGTTAAGTCCATATTAAGCAGGAGAGGAAAGTGATGCGACTGCTCGGCTCAACTCTTCAGCGGCCATCTTGCCTCCCTTAAGAAAGCACTTTCAATAATATATCACTGCCATAGTTTATGGGCAATGGCAAAAAAAGGCAATCAAGTTGTGAGGCAGATTATTTTCTTTGTTGATTTCTGGGCCGCTGTTGACTTGGTTGATCGTAAATTATTGTGGGATATGCTTACGCTGCTCGGTATCAACAAGGCATTGCTTTCACTTATTCAGGAATTGCACAGCCAGAACTGGGCCCATGTGATCTTAGATACCTGTGAGACCTTATCAAAAAGTATACAGATAAAGAATGGCCTACGGCAGGGCTGTGTTCTGGTCACCACTATTGTTCTCTTTATTTTTGTCCGACCTGCCAAATACTCTATACAAAGTTGGTGGCCTATACCCAAAATGGATGGGATCCATATCCCTTGTCTACTATTTGCCAGTGATCTGGTGATAAAGGACATTACAGAATTGGGTCACCAAAGGTAACTGGATATTTTCCATGATTATTGCTCAAGGAAAAAACTTATGGTTAATTTGAAGAAAACTAAAATGATGATGCTGGAGAAAGGAAAGGGGTTTTTAATTGACGCTTGGGAGGGGATAAAATTGATCTTGTTCACAAATATAAATACCAGCGTATGTAGTTTGATAACAAGTTAAACTGGAGAGACCACAGAGAAGCATTAAAATCAACTGCATTATCCTCAGACTGGGGCCTAAAAAAAGTTCAGTCTGAAGTATGGAGGGCCATCCCTACGCCCTATACTGTCAGCCTTTAATGCAATGGTTCATCCACAATTCCAGGACGTGATGGAAGTGCTAACCTTAGGTGGTAAATTGGATTGGAATCTTGAGGAGGGTAAATGTGTATAATGGCTTCTTTCACTTTCTCCCTCAACCATAATCCAGGCCATTAGGGTAGAATGCCAACTTCCATCCTATAGTTATTACGACCTGGAAGCAATGCTGAATTTTTGGCAGAGATTGACTAGAGAGGGTAATCTTAAAATATTACACATCTGTAAAATGGAGAAAGAGAAAAGGGAACTAAACTGGGCCCTTCAAGTTAAACGCATACTGGGCAAGCTTGCATTATATTGTCATTAGAGCCTAATCAGTGGACGAAAAAGCAATCGGCTCCAAAGCAGGTGCTACGTGCTATTGTAAGCAAAAGTGCGAGAGAGGAGGACCTGCTCTATTTGAGGAGCAACCCGTCTACCCAGTTTTTGGTTAAAAGCTGTTGCAATGAGGATGAGTTCCCTTATATCGAGGCCCTGTCAATCCACAAGTTTAGGAAAGCTGTGCTAAAATTTAAGGTCGAGCTATACCCATGTTACACAGATATGAAGCTAAAAGCAACAATGAATGATGAGCAGTGCCTATGTACATGTGGACAGAATGTAAAAAGTAGTGGGATACATATTTTACTGGATTGTCTGAGGTTTCTAGATGAAGGGAAAGAGTTTTTAAAGCCTGTTTTTATTGCTAAAAGGATTATTAATCTGGATCAAGCCCTCAGCCTGTTGATAAATATGAAATTTCCAAATGTTGTATGTGCAATAGGATGATTTTTAAATGCAAAATGGGAGTCCCTAAACTGTAAGGAATCAGGGAGTGGCATGAGACCCTTTATTAATTGATCTTCTTTTAAATTCTGTATGTACAGTGAGACACACCTTTTAAAATAATTTTTATATTAGTAATGGATTTTAGGATGTATTTATGGTAATGCTTGTAGTCCATGGTCTAAATAAACAGATTTCTGAGTCTGAATCTGACTCCACAATATTAATTACCAACATATCATCAGGTAGATGTGTAGCTAACAATAGTACAGTTTTTATTCCCTATGTATGCTTACCGTGGCTGTATACTGGTTGTTGATATATGTACAGATCAATATTCTTGGCCTTGATATTGTGACATACAACCATTTTCAAAGCAGGCACCCAGCTCGTTAAAGTGTTATTAACATGTAATAGGTTCATTTACATTTGCTTTTGGGTTGTGGAATTCTTACACAATCTTAAACATTTCCTTGGAGAAGCAGTTACAGTTATTGTAGTGTAATACCTGTGTGAAGATCTTGCATATTAATCAGGAGTTGTTAGGAGGTCGAAGATTAATTTATTTAAGTTTAGGATTAAGCAAAGAGCTAAGACCTCATCCAGCTGATCAGCTCAACTGATAATGTTTTCCTCCTCCAACATTCAAGAAGCCCCACTGTACAATGTGATTCTACATTCCTTCTCTGACATCAACTATATACCACACACCTTTCCCCCAACAATAAACCACAACACAAAAAAGCGCAAAACCCAATATACGAGGTACAGTAGAACCCTGTTATGTACACAACATTAAGGTTAAACAGTACTATTTGCAAAACAGCAAACTTAAAGTACACAGACAAATGTATAAAGAATAAGGTACATAATAAAAAAATCCTTACAATATGAAGGTTTCTGTGCAATGCAGAGACTCTTCCTTCCTTTCTCTTTTCCAACATGACAAGTGGGGATTGAGTGCAGCACCACACGCATCACCAACATCCAAACATGGAAAAGTACATGTCATAACTCTGTCTAAATTCCATATTCTGTTTCCCTCTGTTTTAATTGGATTTGTAAACAATTTCAGCACTTTCAAAGATTTATTGAATTTTGAATATCTTGTTCTTGCCATTAGAAGTCGTAATTTGACCCAATTCCCCACATTTCCTAACTTTTTTTGATCATCAAACTCACACTGTCTCTCCATTATTTTGCATTTCTATTTGTGCACCGCATTCTCTTTTCACCAAATCTATTTTTCTGTATATCCTCTCCTTTTATTGACCCAACTCGGACGCATTAAAGAACGGTGTTTTCTTCCCTTAAAAAGCTCAAAGGGAGATTTTCCAGTTGTGGTGTCAATCTATATATTCTTACTTTCTCCATTAATCTCTCCATCCAACTCTTGCCACAGATCACTGCACACTGAATGGTCTCCTTTAAAACGTTGTTGAATCTCTCAATCATCCCGTTGGCCTCGGGATGATAAAGAAATGTGTCTTCTTGTGAGTAATACCTTTATGTAACAAAAACTCCTTCATCTGACTTGAAGACAACTGCACACCATTATCAGTTAATAAAGAAGAAGGTGAACCTTCCCTCTCAAACAACTCAACTCATAGAAAACTTCATGGAGCCATGACAGTAGTGATCAGGAAACACTCAGGCTGGAATGGCTGAACCACCCAAGTACCAAAGCTGTCATGGTATATATGCACAATATCAGGCACTCTGGGCGGGCGTGATTGCCCCTCTGACTGGCCTGCGGGATAGGCGTGGGGGATTTGGGAACCCTAATCCTCGACCCAAATTGGTCAAAAATACTGGAACTAATGCCTAGGGTATTTAGGAATGCCTGCCTTAAATATATACTTTCTACTTCCTCCATAGGGCGTATCTCATGCCCAGAGAAGTGAACAGGTTCTACCAGGCAGCTGGGGCTACATGTCCTCGGTGTGGCAAAGTAGGAGCTGAAATGTCTCATATGGTTGGGACATGCCCTTCCCTCTCAGGATTCTGGGAGAAAGTTATGAACTGCCTTAACGATGTTACACAGCGCAACATTCCTTGTTTCTCGGGCCCCTGCTTATTGTGCTAGTTCCCGCGCCCAGCCAAGCATAAGGTTACTTCCAGATTCTTTGACTTCGCCCTGGTACCTGCAAAACGTAAGATTACTATGAACTGGAAGGCGCTAGAGATCCCAGTACATAAATGGTGTGGTGAACTAGTGAACTAGTCAAGTGGGCGGATTTGGAGAGTGGGGCACTGAGCAGGGAGGCAACAAGAGGTTGTGGCTGTCTTGAAGTAGCTTGAGCATGGGACTACCTGGGTGTGGAAGTAGACAGTGAAATGGCATTGAGAGAAAGGGTACAATGTCAACAGATTCCAGGGTCGGTGGAGTCTCAGTGAAACTATTGGCTTGTGGCAGAAGAAGGTCAGATGGGAGAAGTTTAAGTTTTAATGCCTTAGATGTCTTTGGCTCTGAAGAGAAACAAGGGAACCCTCAAGGTAATAAAGGACCTTGGGTAACAGTTATACATAAGAACAGTGGTCCTTAAATGGTTAGATTTAAGCAAGATAAATATAGACTAGAATCAGTACTATATTTGGAGTGTTCAGCCGGACAATCAATCTAATAAGGTAATAAATCCAAAAAACATATTTGAGAAAAACACAACTATATAGTGGGACACAATCCTGTATCCTACAAAGAACGTGACATATACAAAACACAAAAGGACATTTCAGTCAAGACAAGGGTAGCTTGTTAAATGTCAGTTATATCAAGCTTAGTACAAACAGTCAATGCACTTCTTTTAACACAATGGATTCGTGTGCATACTGTTTTACATGGGTCGCAGACGTTTCAATCCTTTCAACAAGATAGTAGGATCATCATCAGGACAATGAATAGTGCAAGCCTGATTTTATAGAAATTGCCTTGGATCTTGAGAAAATCAATTCCCAATGTAGGGGCGGTCCAGGGTTAAGAGAACCAAAACTTCACGATCTTAATGAACGATAACGTTCGAATCGGAAAACAGTTATGAATCGGAAACCAATTTGAAATTTCAGCGGTGTGACAATGCACGATATGCCGCGATGTCCTAGCGAGATTCCTTTAGAGTGACCTATGTCTTTGGCATCAATTGGTTCTTTTTTGATGGCAGCACTGACAAAATGAGATTTGGAATCAAAGAGGGCTCAGCATCTACGTATTCTGGCATCGAGAGAAGAACATAGCAGGAGCTACGGCAATGCATTCTTGTCTGATCATCTGGACAGGTTGGTCCTGGTCTCCTGATTGTTCCCTTGGTAAAACCTTTGTGAAAGTTTCTAAGTCCCAGAATTTTTCCGGGATGTTTGGATGAGTACACTTCAATACGGCCAAGGATCCCAGAAACTTAGGAACAGCACTTGGAGGTCAATACTCACTCCAACAGAAGCCACCAGCAGAGTCCAGGATAGGTCCAGTTATAACTGGTCAGCTGGGCTCTGCAGGAAAAGGGGCTTCTTGCAGCTTTTTGTTTCCCTATCGCTTAATAGGTTGTCAGCCAACAGACCCTTGGAGGCCACTTCTGTGTCCTGGTTACAAGTGGGAGCAGGTCCAGCCTACCAGGTCTCAACAGCAGATGCAGTCCATCTTCTATCTTTCACAGACCCAGCAGTCTTCTAAAGAGGATGCCCATGAGTGCTACATTTATGCCTGACACTAGCCTGTGAGTGGGGGTGACTACTGGTCCCTCCCTGACCAATAATGAAAATGTTTTCAGGGGTAAGCCTGCCCACTTCTGAAGCTGTTCCTGTGTGCCCCACTACAAATAATTCCACAGTGCCCCTTCTACCTAAGTCCAACATGGCCGAACCCAGTGCAGAGCCTGTGCCCACCCTAGAGGTGTGTCCAGGAAAATGAGCAAACCCTCCTCTGTGGACACTCAAAATTCTGAGGGCAGTTCCTCTCCCACTGCGATTGGTGCCTGGCTGAGTATAGGGGTCAAGGAGGGGGCAGACCTTGGTGTTCGCTATATCGGCCTGTTATAGTGTAAGCCCTAAAGTTTCTGGGCACTGCCTAGATGGTCATCCTGTCAGAGTAAAAGAAGACCTCCCCCATCCAAGGCCTTTGTTTCAGCTATGGGAACAAGTACTCTCCTCATGAAGTGGCTATTCACCTCCTGGCTGACAGTTGGAAGCTCACGCGAATTGGCTTCTAAAGACTATAGGCAAGTAAAAAGGTGACATTTCAAAAGTACCTTTTATAAAATATTTAGTACAAATCTGACCTTACCAGTGAATTGGGATTGTAATAAATATTTTAAAAAGTTCAAGAATGAACTTTGTAACTGTTTTCTAAGTGAAAATTACATTCTTTAATTGTAATATAATCCCAATGCTTTCCACTTGCTACAGTGAAAAAAGCTTTTTAGGTCTTAGTCTTGTCATTGTAACGACACGTTTTACTTAAAACTTCTACGTGTCTTATTTGAGAAAAAAATTAACTCTTTTTATTATGCAAGTTATGGGCACAGCATATCGTAATACAGACATGTGAGAACACATCAAATAATGACCGTTAAATGTGTACATGCACTGGACACCCCCCTCGACGACAGAACTCGTGATATGTGTTAACCATGGAGGCCCATTCCCTTGTACTGAGGGGGAAGAGCAGATGTTACCTCTCTATGTATTCCATTTCCCCCATACTCTGTCCCGTTTATTGGGGCATCCTCTGTTTGTGTAGGCTGCCGGTTCAGCTAATATGCCCCAATCAATTTCTCGCTCCCATTCTTCTAGGGTAGGCGACACAGAAGCCCCCCATTTATGGGCGATATTACGCTTAGTTATTATAAAGCTAGTGGCAGCCCATAGTTGATCCGTGTGATTCAAGTCTGTAGCATCCCAAATATTGAGCAAACATACATTGGGGGACAGAGTCAGGGCCACCCCACACACCTCTCCAACCACCTCGTTGACAGCATTCCAGTATGCCTGTATAATTGTATGGTAAAATGTGCCTATCCCCCCTATTTCCGTCTACTTTCTTCATTACTACTGCGACCCATCTTGACCAATGTTGTGCATGGTATGTATGTACGATGTAAAACTTTCAGCTGGACTAACCGCAGTCGGGATGGTATGGCCACTTCTCGCGGGGAGGACAGGGCATCACACCAATCCTCATCCTCTAGTTCCACCAGGCCCGTCCGCCAGCGTTCATATAGGTGCTTCAAGGGGCCTGGGGGAATTGTTGATTATCTTACTGTAGGTGAGTGAAATTATCTTGCGATCTATAGGGTCCGTGAGCAGTCTATCTTCAAGCGGGCGGCCTCCGGGATTTCCTCCACCTCCCTGGTCGCTGCCTGCAAGGCATGTCGTATTTGCAAATACCTAAAGGTTTCGCCTGTGGACAGCTCATATTCTTGCTGTAGTTCTGCAAACTTAAGTATTTTCCCTTTCCTTACCAGGTCACCCACTTCCTATATTCCAATGGTATCCCACTTAGCGAATCCTTTGCATCTACCTAAGTTGACCAATATTTCTACATGCCACAGGGGCATCTTTTGTGTCAATTTATTGTACCAGCCCAGTTTTGTAGTGGTAGTGTGCCATATTGCAACTGTGTGGGCTGTAGGGCCAGTAAGTTGCTGTTAACGGGGTTTTGTGTACAGTGCCTCTCTATATCCCGCAATGCTCATTAGCCACTTGTCCATCCGACACGCTGCAACTTGCTGTGTGCCATATAACCATTTATTTATGATTGAGGGGTGCGCTGCCCGGTAGTAGTTTCGGATATCTGGCAGGGCAATTCCCCTGTCATACCATCCCCAGACCAGCTTGGGTGTTGCAATGCGTGGTGGCTTCCCATCCTAAATTAGGTGTCTAACTTCCCCCTCTATTGCTTTAGTATGTTTCAGGAACACTATATGGGGTCATCTGGAGCATGTACAAGAACCGGGGTGGAGCCATAATTTTATATAATGCTGCACATCCCAGCAATGAGGCAGCGCCCGCCAATTGCAGACATCGCACTGCAGTCCGGTCAGAGGGCCGAGAAGGTTTCATTCATAAAAGAGCGATGGGTCGGCCGTTACAAATATCCCAAGATAACGAAACGCATCCGTAACTATAGTGGCTTCGCAATCAGTCGTCAAGAATGGAGGCCCCTCTTTGGTCCCTGGCAAACACACCTACTGTTTTACTCTCGAGGTACATATTGAGGAGGTGGAGTGCAACCTTAGAGGCCGTCATTTTAAGGAGCTCGATTGGGAGACAATTTGGCCCCATCTCTTTCCCTGATTGTATGCTAAGTATGGCTGCGATTATTTCCTCTGTAGTAAGGTCTGCTTCCCCGGGGTCAGTGTCGGGGTCTGTATGTCAGCTATGAGTTCCCATGCCTCCTCCATTGTGGTAGTTGCTGCGGGGGAGCACAATTGCGTATAGTATTCGGTGAATCCGTCAGCTATATGTTGCGGATCTCTCAATCATGTCCCCTTCTGCCCACGTATTTGTCTGATCCGTCACTCCGCTCTCTCCCGTCTGTCCAGCCATGCTAGCAATTTAAAAGCCCTGTCTCCATGTTAGTATATTTTGTATAGTTTAGTGCTGTGTTTCACTCTGGCTGATTAGGTTGCTAGTTCTCTATATTATTTCCTAGTTCTAATATATGATTCTCTGCCTCATCCTGAGTGCCCCCCAATATCTGCTCCCTTGTCTGAATGTCCTTCTCTAATTCCACTTGTTTTCTATCTTTCCTATGGTCCACTGTTAGGGAGAGGGCACGGCCCTTTAACACTGCTTTGTAAGCCTCTCATTTAATTTGTGATGACTGGACCGACTCCACATCGAAGTAACAATCAGTGTTTTTTACCAGGGTGGCTTTAATGCGCGGGATTTTAAGGCTCCATGGGTTCATCCTGATTTTTCTACGGGTGAGTACAGTACTCACTGCGTATCGCGCCATTATGGGGACATGATCTGAAATGCCCTTCTCTAAGTGCTTGACCTCAGTAAAATAGTGAGTTGTGTCAGCCAATGTGAGAATATAGTCAATTCGGGAGCTACTGTTTTGGGCAGCCAAGTAGAAAGTATATTGTTAGTGTGTGGGTGGGTCGCCCACCTTACATCAGTTAAGCCCACTGCCGTTAAGAAGTCGTCCATTGTGTTTTTTTGTCGTGGAGTATCCCTGGGGAGTTTTTATCCATCTGGTCGTTCAGAGTCATATTATGGTCTCCTCCTATCACTATTTCACCTTCTGGTAAGTCAAGAATCATCTTACTCAGGTCCGGAAAGGTGACATTATGCAGTACTGGAGTTATGGATGCCATAAGGATGTTCGTACATCTGCCCTCCCAGGTCCCCGACACAGCCGCAAAGCGACCATACTCGTCTATGCGCATGTGAGTCACAATGAACGGAAGATTTTTTGGGATTAATATCCCCACCCCTCTGGACCCAGTAGAAAAGCCCGATTGAGCTATGAGCTTGTATCCCTATCTATCAAGCGCCTTGCAGGTATTCCCAACTAGGTGAGTTTCTTGCAGCAAGATGATGTCTGATAACTGTTGTTTAATGTATTGGAGCACAACCCCCCTCTTAATTATGTCACCCAACACGTCGACATTCCAAGAGAGTAGGTTTAGTGCAACCTCAGTTCTTACTTCCCCAGGGGCGTCGGTAATCGTCACTGCATTTTGCATAGCAGCCGCAGGGGCCCCATTGTCAAAGATGGGTTCTTGGGGCAGAGGTGTCTTATTCACAAATGTGGAGAATGCGATGTTTGTGTTTAACGGTATTTGAAAACCTGACGGAATGGGCGGAAGCCAGTGTTAAATGCGAGCTGTGACCAGTCAACAAAATTTAAGAAGCAATTAAACAGAAATAACCCCCTAGAACTTGCAAATTTCCCCCCCACCCTGCCTCCCTGCAAGACGAACATTGAACTACCCGCCATCGCAACTTTGCAGAGCGCCCGTCGCCGTCCCTTCCTAGTTTCGGGGAGATGTGAACCTTTGGATCCGTATCCTCAACCCCATTGACCCCAAATAATCATACAGCAAACAGTCTGTATATATAGATGCTCCACATTTATATTCAGCCATCTCTGCTTAGGGCATTGCCCATCGTATTCTCTCTGAAAGGCAGTCATGCAGATCCACTAATGCTCTGATGTAGCACAGTTATACAACAAGCCTCGGAGTTCATAGGTGTTGCAACTGGACCCTCCACATGGGCCTCTGAGCTTGTCTTTGCCCACTTTAAATTACGCAGAATCAGCCCGACCGCTCCCTGTTTGCTCTGTGTCAGTAACGTCACTCGCTTCTTGGTCAGACGTGATTCTGCTCCGATCTTTCCCTGTTTGTCTCCTCTGCCTGTCCAAGTTATTCGGGCCTCCCACCTGCCGCCATCCGTCCAGCCATTTCCAGGCCACTGCCAGGTCCTTGAAGAACCATGTCTTACCCTTGGACTCCACCCTGAGTTTTGTCGAGAGTAGCATCGCATATGACAGTGCTTTTTCTCTCAGGGCCTTATTGACTTCAATGAAACTCCTTCGCTGTCCTTGCACCTTTACAGTGAAGTCCAGGAAAAACATGACAGTGCTGTTATCTATTTTGAGAGGAGGAGCACAGCCTACAGTTTGCAGGATCACATCCCTATCACTGAAATTAAACATGCGTGCAAGTATTGTCTTGGGAGGCTGCCCCGGCCTGGGTTTGCCCCCTGGTACTCGGTGCGCCTGCTCAATGGAAAATATTTTGAGAGAATTTTGGGCTTCAGGCGCTGAGTGATCAGTTCCTCCCCGAACAAATCTACTGCATGACCTTCAGCTTTCTCAGGAACCCCAATAATTCTCAAGTTATTCCTCTGGCTCTGCCTTCGTAGTCATCTAATTGGTCTGCGAGTGCCTGACTGGTAGCCTGTAGTTCGCTGGCTTGTTTCTCAAGTCCCTTGGTGTTGGTAGCAAGGCCCTGGGTTACCTCTTTCGCGTCTTTCATTCGCACATCCATTTTTCAAAAATCGGCCGGGATGAGGGAGATTTCGGTTGAGACAAAGTCAATGCGAGATTCAAGTGATGTGCTTACTGCTGTGACCGCTGATAGAATGTCTTGCAATTTAGGCGCGTTTTGTTCCGACGGCATGCTATGCGCTTCTTGCACTGAGTCAGCCTGAGTACTTGTCCCTTCGTGGGTCTTGAGCCATGCGATCTTGTCCAGTTTAGGCTGGTGTAAGCCACGACTTCCCTTATTCCCGGACATGGTGAAGCGTCTTGGGATTATGCCAGAAGACACCGCTGTCATGGGGGGAGGGTATCAGGGGCCTCACCACCGCCTGCCTGGTACAGCAATCCTGTGGGCCTGTTGGGCTCACCTCCTCCCCTACAATGTTCACTGTGGTGGCCCCTCTGGCGTCACGTAGTGCTCCCACTAGGCCTGGTATAGGCTCACCGTCGGCCTCCATTAGCGGGATTTATTGCGAGGGAACAACTGGGCACTACTCCCACTTGACAGGACCTTGTGTGTGGGGGATCTTCTGACTTCACAGTTCACCGATCTGTTGCTTCTGCACTCGCTGCGGTTCACCGCGCCTTCAGGCTCGCTCAGTCTGTGCCCCCTGATAGCCGCTGTCCAGCTACGTTGCCACCTCAGGTCTTACAGATCTGCATCATCCGTGGTCTATTCGGCCGCTTCAGTGGTGGTTAGGGATTGAGTAATGCTGGTTCACAGAAAATCGGGCCCAGCTCGATCTCACTCCAGCCACTTGCGTCCAGATTTCGTGAGTGCTCACCTCCTTGTGGGTTTGTATCGCACGCTGTGGTGTGTCTGGGTCATTTCCCACTCGATCCAGGCCGGGCCGGCTACAGGCGCACAGCCACAGGGAGTAACAGCACTCAGGGGGAATTGCTGTAGCATCAATGAGGTTAATGTCAGCCTCGGGCTGAGATCTCTCACCCGTTCATCCCCGCTGCTTACGCCGGTTTACTTTCAGCTGGGATCCAGTGGCGGCACACCGCCAGTGGCCGCAACCGTCCACCACGGTAGCCACACACTGCCCGATACCAGCAGGGGCCCCGCCCTTCAGGCTCGCGCTCGGTCACTTTGTTCAGCTGTGCGGGTACGCGAGACTGCGGCCACACTGTTACACTTAGGCCACGAGTCGTATCAGGCTCCAAACCCTGGCTACACCTCCCCTGCCAGGAGAATTATCGCCGCAGACCTCTGCAACCTTGATTCTGGTCTGAGTATTCTTGTTGGGTACGGATATGCAAGCGTATTTATCGGGGTTTAGGGGATCGGAGCCACGTTAGTGTGCAGCCATTTTCTCCGGCAACGCCCTCCCTACGTGTCTTATTTTTAAATACCATGGACCCTGCATTATTGGGCATTATGACCTATTTAAGGGTGACTTACTAATATTTAAAAGTAGGCTTTAGTCCTATTTAATGGGGTATTTAATAGGTCGAAAGTACAGTTTTAAAATTTCACAGACAGCCTACAGTAGTTAGCCTGCAGTCATGGTTTGCATTATTACTCTAGTTGTGGCACAATGTGTGCAGCAGTCACTAGTGACATTTAACTTATAGGCCCTGGATACACTTTATACCATATACTAGGGCATTATAGATATGTTAAATATGCGAATTAGGAGTAGAGTTAATTTCAACATGTTTTTGGAGTAAGAGCACATGCACTTGGTTATAATGCATTATGTGGGAGAACTGCCTATGAATAAGAATCGGCTTGAGGGTGCGTTAATTGGGCCCTTGAAGGGAGTGAGTTTGACCGCATGTTAGTGGAGTGAGCTTAAAGTGAGTGAGGACATAGTGAGGGTGAGTGAAGTGTGCTGCCTGTGAGTGAGAATCATGTGAGGACGAAAAGGGTAGGCTATCACTCTGTCAAAATGAGCACTGTGTTTTGTCTGTGTGTGAGTAAAGTATAGATTGTTGCCTGTGAATGAGGATAGTGCTGCATTGATAGGGACCAGCTGGCCTATGTGTGAAGACAAGAGACACCAGAGGTAGCTGAGATGCATGCAAGTGAAAAATGGTGAAAGGGTGAGTTGTGTAGGCTTCCTATGTGTAAGGGTTGTGTGAGGATGGTTTTAGTGTTCACCTGTGAGTACAAATGGTGTGAGGATGAATGGAGTGGTCTTGTGAGTGAATGTAGTGTAAGAGGATTGGTTCCTGTGAGAGTGGTGTGAGTGGGTGGGCAGGGCTGCATGCGCCCCTGTGTGTTACCTCTGAGTGAATCTGTACTGGAGAAAGGTGCAAGGGTTAGCAGGATGAACTACTGAGTGAGAACAGTGTGAGGGTGAGCTGCCTGTAAGCGGGGCTAGGGTGACTAGAGATTGCTGGTTAGAGGTCTAATAATGAGAATAGAGTATGGGTAGGCTGGAAATTCCTGCCTGTAGATAAGTGATATATAAGGGTGTGTTGGGGCAACTATCTATAAGTGAGAATAGCATAAGTGTAAACGTTGGGGCACATTGTAGCAAGTATATTATGAGAGGGTTGATCTCCCTATGGGTTGGGTTCAGTGGGTTGTCTGTAAATGAGTAGTGTGAAGGTGAGTACGATGGGTGCTGCTTTCTGGGACAGTGTGAATGCAAGAAGTGTGGGCTGATGCCGAGTGAGTATTAGAGGGGTGGGCTGTCTGAATATATATTACAAAATGGTAGCTGCTAGTGTGAAGTTATAGGTAAGATAGAGTTTCCATAGAAAGAGCGATTTTGTTTTGCTAATAACTTTGGTTCCATATGACAAAACTTCGCAAAACTTTTTTTTAAATGTTCATACCGCTCAGCTCCTTTCTGGAAAGTTTTGGAGTGATCCATCCAGCTAGGGCAGAGAACAATGGCGGGGGGTTCCCAAAACGTCATTTTCCCTTGTTAATTCCCACAGAAAAATGTTTGGAAGCAAGAAGGAAAATACAGCTTAACAGAATTACACCAGAAAGTTCGATCTTTACTCAGAAAGCGGGCTTTTCATGATTTGGTGTAAATCTGTTCATCTGTTTTAGAGAAATTAGGATGTAAATTATGGTTATATCTGGATAGTTAGTCTCACAGTAGTATAGCAGTACCACAAATTTTAAAAATAATGCATTTTGATTGGTCAAGAGAGGGCTTTTTTCCAGACCAACCTGAGTGATCTGATTAGCTGGCTGTAACATGAATGAAAATGTTACTGCTGATATAACAGGACTCTGACCACACGTCTATGAGTAAAAGTTAAAAAACATATGAGGGGGCAGGGTGGGGGGACCCAAACCCCTATCACTTCTGGGGTTGACCCAGAGAGACCCACTCCAGGTCCAAAATGAAAAACTAAAATGTCTTGCAGGTGCCACAGTACCTACACTCAGTGCGGCTCCTCGTATGGTACCGTGGAATTACCAGGGGATAAATGGTACAATGGGACCACACTAGTTTCACAAACTGAAGATTGCACAGACTTGCAGTACCATTTGTTAACACTTAGAAGCGGTACTGCAGTACCACAAAAAAACTCTAAAATATATAAATATGAAAAATGTGGGTTGGAGGTATGTTGGGGGTTTACCGCCCACAGGGAGTTCGGTGCAGGGCTTGGCTGCAGATCCCAACCCAGTGCTGCACACAGCCAAATGCTAATCCCTGAGGAGGAGGAAAGAGTGGGAATTACCTGTAAATGTATCAGAACCGTTTTAACTAATCAGTTGTCTACCCCCCTAAGGCACATGTACCACGGTACCATTTTCAGGGACTGAGATACTGCATCACATAGAAAAACAGGAAAACTTGACAACAAAAACAAGACATCTTGCTTAATTGTGCCCATCAGCAAATCTCTGGCCTCAAAGTAGAAAAATAATTACCCCTTCATACTAAACACAACTTTCCCTTTTTTAAAGTTCCGGGTCCCCTGGTAGTCCCACAGGACCTGAACTGGAAATAAACCCACATGGTATTCCTGCGGAAGACTCTCATTTATTCTGTGGGTCCTGCTGGAGTACTGCAATACCTACGGTTGGGCAAAAAAAAAAAAGTAAAGCAGACATTTAATTGGCCACTCAAGAGACACTACTCAAAAGAAGCTCATACCCTGTAGAAACAACCTCAAATAATTTTGCTAACTACAATTACTGGATTGTTGTTTAACCTCTTCCGTGCGTTGAACGGCCCCCGGTCGTCTGACGTCACGGGGGGCGTGTGTGGAGGACGCCCAGGGGCCGGCCGTTCCGCGCACGCGTCAAATTCCTCAGCACCGCAGGGGAATTCCGGCCGCAGCAAAGCGGTTAACAGAGACAGTTTGCAGTAAATACAGTCCAAAGCCATCATGGCATCAGACAAAACTGGTGACCAGCAAACACCAAGGCCCACATTTACTCATAAAGTTGTGAATGCAACAGTTTTTTGGTGTAGCCACAACGCAAAATGCTAGTTGAGCTTTACAAAGACAATCAAGGGCTTGAGTGGCTTCGTAAAATAAAAGTTGTGTTAAACTGTTGTGGATAAGCGTTACATGGGTGGAGCCTGGGCCTTCCCATGCTTTCACCCATGTATTTTGATGCAAACCCAGGTATACTAAAGGAAATAAACCTGGGTTTGTGCCAAAATTGTGCCTTGTGCCTGCTACCTGACGGTGGCATACCAAGGAGAAATATCTTCATTTCTCCTTGTTGCTTCTTCTTTCTATGTGTACCGCATTTTACAGAATGCATAGAAAGAGAGGAATATGCCTCTAAGGCAGCGGCGGCCGGCACAGGTAAATGCTGTGAAGCGGGGCGGGAGGCATTGAAGTCGACAGACGAGGGAATAGGTATAATTAAATAAATAAATAATACCTATTCCGTCGTCCTTTGGATTCCCCCCTGCCGCGCCCAGCCCTGCCCCACCGCGTTTACCTGTGCCGCCCGCTGCTGCTCTAAGGATTGCTTTTTTTTCTAGGAAGGTATCCCATCATGCACATAAACAACCCTGCCCATAGTGCAGGCACCCATGCACCAAGGTTAGGAATTCCGGGCCCAAGTTCGTCATGGAAGGTATTTGGAGACTAGGATGATACTGTATACCTAAGAGAGAGTACTAAGGTCTAATATCCTCCTCTTGATGCGGATTCCAAAATTCTGGAAGACCCCTCGTGGAGGAGGATTATTCTCAGATCTTACAGCCAAGCTATGGAACAGTCTGCCACCTAAACTGGGCTGGACTGAGTCGCTGGCCTTCTTTAAAAGAAAGCTCAAAGCCTGGTTGTTTGATGCAGCCTAGTTAAGGTAATGCAGTTGGTTCTCTGTTGTCCGCCTTGAGTGCCTGGACACTTCTGTTTGTAGCAGCTGAATTCTTAGCAAATGCTGATTGATTAACTGATTGAAATTAGACCAAATAAAGATGATGACATCAATGTTGTTCCAAGCACTTCTGCAGCACCTTAAGTCCTCCTTGGCAAGCTATAGACTGCCACCGCTTTCACTTTGCATTAGGCTGGAACTCTCCACAGATAGCTCTTGGTTGGAAGATTTTTCCCCCTTTTCCAAGGCCCTGCTACTCTCCTCTTTCCCTATTCGTTTTTGAGTAGTCTAGCAGACCTTAATTTGTGCTGGTGTTTGTCGGTGCTCGGCACGGCACTTATTTTTAAACACAGGCACTTGTTGGAGCACACCACCAGGGAGTGCTCTCTGCCTATTTTTGAGCAATGTGCATCAGATTGTTTAACAGTTCAATATACTAACTAAACAATATATACAGAACGAGCGCTTACAGGCCTTTCCTAAGTCTGAGGGTTGCCTGGAATTGACCAACATTTCACACGTGTTTAAGTACGATGATTAGTAAATAATGTTGGCATTGGGTAGCAGAAGCAAGAACTGTGGGTGTTGCCAGCTGCAGTGGAAGTCCTGGGGCCCTGGCACTTATATTTTGACAAACTAAGCACTATAGTCAAGCAACTCTTATATTCCATGTTCACTCCTCCTAGCATAGAAAAAAAAATAATTCTAATTAATGGTTTTCTCTAGGTTTCCTTTTTTGTCATCATCCCAGACTCTCTTCTCCTCTAGTTCGTGTGCACTTTCATACGGACCAGCATCCTTTTCATCTTGGTCCCCTCCCCATCAGTTGCACTTTTGTTCAAGTTACATATGACTTCCAATGACTTTTTGAAGATATAGCCCGATTAAGACCAGTGGGGGGTTCTTTCAGTTGAAATGCCTGAGGAGCTTGCACAATGGTTCTGCAATGGATGCCTTATTGGACTGTCGCATTACCCTTACACGGGTAACAGTTACTTAGATTTTCATCTGGACTCTTGTTCGAGAGATGGAAACCTTTGGTGTTGTGTTAGAAGTTATCTGGTGCTGCTGAGTCTCAGGAAACCTGCCCTTTGCCCTCTTACACACCAGAGTCACTTGGCTTTTTTCTATGAAGGAGGTGTGTGGTAGAAGATATGGCAGTATGATAAGATAAGATACTAAAGCTACTGTAGACAATGTGAGAGGTGACTCATCTTCCATAACTGCCTCAATCGCTGTCTCAAACTCCGCCTTTGTGTTCCCATGACTACTCTATCCTGCCACAGAAATCATTATCCTGCAACCTAGAGTCTGCTCTCTTGCACCATATCTGGGCATTCAACTAAGATTTGGTTGTAACAAAAGTGCTACTGTAATAGGCATATGGGGCACTTTGCCTACTCTTTCCGAGGGCTTAATTTGAGCCCGCTTGTTTCCAGTGCTGGGCACTGGCACTAAATATGTGCTGTTTATCTAATATAGAGCCAAACACAACAACAGTTGTTTATTAATTTAATATGCATTAAAAAATAACCACTCGTATGGCTTTGGGGGTTTGGAATCAGAGGGTAGTGAAACACCCACTTTTGCAGCTACAGCAGGTGAAGTTGTCCCGGGGCCTCTTCGGTCTGCAAGTCAGCAGACAAAGGCTCATAAATAATGTGAAAGTGTGGATAGCTAGCTGGTTGAGTGAGTGAAAGGATGGACAGATGGATAGGTGTGTGAGCAGCAGGATCCAGTGGCCCAGTGGACTAATGCATCCACTGCAGGGGGCTGTGTTTGATCTCATGGTCACAGGTTCAAATGCTGGTTGGTCCACTCAGCCCTTCATCCATTTGAGGTCGATAAAATGAGTACAATTGAGTTGGCTAACAATAAACAACTGTTATTTTGCGCCAAGATGCCTGTAGGTGAATGTGTGATTTACATACTCACGTTATGTTATGAGTGGAAGGATGGGTGAAAGGGTGTATGGGTAGATGGATGGATGAGTGAGTGAAAGGATAGACGAGAGAAAGAACTGATTGATGAGTGAAAGAGTGGAGGGTTAGATGGATGAAAGGGCAGATGGATAAATGAAAGAATAGATGGGTGAATGAAAGAGAGATCAAATGGATGTAATGGTGAATGGATGAATGAAAGGTTGAATACATGATGAGAAAGGGTGGATTGGTCGAATGAAAGGGTGGATAGATGGAGGAGTGAAAGGATAGATTCTGGGGCGTTGTGAACCCCCAACTTTAGAAGCTAGAGAGAAGTGGAGTTCTTGAAAGGCCTCTTTTTATATGTATGTATATGATTTTTTTAATCATATGTACTCTTTTATGATACACCTTGTGTGAATCGAATAAAGATATTTGAATGTTGATAGGCCTCTTCTGTCTGCACGTGGGCAGACAAAGATGAGTGAGTGGATGGATGTGCAGATGAATGAGTGAATAGATGGATTTAAGGACGGATGAGTGAAAGAATGAATAGATGGGTGAAAGGGAGGATGGATGTATGGATGAGTGAAAGGGTGGATGTAGATATGGGTGGATGTAGAGATGGGTCGATGGATGGATGGACACTCAGAAGGAATGATGAAAGACTGAATGATAGATTTAATGGTTGACAGAATTTAAAGGTGAAATTGTGGATATCAGCCGGTGGATGGAAGGATGAATGGATAGATGATTGGATGGGAGAGGCAAGAGAGCTATTCTGGGGAGAGTTGTGATGACTTGTTTCATTTGCTCGGTGCCATAAAAGCTTTGGTTTGAAGGGGGTCTATTTTAATTTTCTAGATACTCCCTTGTCTGGAATAGTCCGAATTGTCACACTTGTAGGAGTGCGAGGGTTAGTAGTTGTGTTGAAACTGTTTTGGCAGTGCTGACAGCAGCAATGCCCTCTGCAAGCGGAAGTGGACTCCTGACAGGGCCTTTGTACTTAATTGTTTTACAAATTAAACACCACATTCTGCCATTGCTGCTTCTCTGACCGGCCATGAAGGCCCGCTCCTGCCTGCCTCGCTGCCTGCTCAGGGACAGTGGCCGCGTCTGAATGCACACACAGGGTGCACGGGTGTGCTTGGAGACACTATTGTCTAGAAGAAAGAGATGCGTTGAAGGTCAGGAGGAAGCATGACCCGTAGTTGTTACAAATGGTAGGCTTGTGTACGGAGAGTGCTGCCTGTCTGACAGGGGGCTTCCTTAGAGCTACAGTGGCATCAAGAGGACAGAGGGGGCGCGGGCGCGGGGGGCACAGCAAGCCTCCCTTTGTGTAGCTGCCCTCGCGCGTGCCCAGTGCCTTGTCCCGCGCGGGCAACAGTTACATACATTACCTATAACGTGGCAAGAGTCCCGGTTTCTCCTGATCCCCTTGAAAGAAGATGAATAGTCAGGGGCGTAGCTACCACTGTGCAAGGGCACCAAGGCCCAGTGCCCCGAGGGGCCCTTAAACCCTGATAATATTACTTTACTACCCAACAGCTGTCACGGGGGCGTGTTCATTGCTTGCAGCAGGGCCCATTTAATCAGCATCCCGAAAATGTAATGCTGTACACAGTGCTTACTTTTTTTTAAATAATTAGTTCGGTGCTCAAATCTCTGCTCAGAAACCCCCAGACCTTGGTGCATCCTCGGTAGCCCTCCTTCCGCCTCGTGCCTCTTTAATCCACTATCGGACACTCCCCACCCTTTCACTCCCTCTGGGGGGGTCTTGATTTCTCCCTTATGAAGGGTCTTCCGTCTTTCTCTTCCTCCAACTTGCCGTTTTGTTTATTCCTCTCTCTTTTCCTTTGGTATATCTCTAATGCAGAAAAATAAGTGCCGGTCCCCAAAAATGAGCGCTGGTGCCTAGGGTGGCTCACATTACGCACTGGCTGCAGAGGTGTCACGTTTCCCCGCGCGAGCTCTCTGTGTGCGCCTCGCAATGCTTATGCTTTCAGGCAGAATCAGAAAGGCCCAAGAAACGTTAGAAGGGTATTAACAGGATGCAAGTAAAGAAAGCGCGGGTAACTCAGCAGGGTAGATTGTCTTTGCAGGTCTTAGCTGCTGCCATGCACAAATCACCCTAAAATGAAGGCTCGTGATTTTAGAAATAAATACGTTCCATATTTTCTTTGACATAAATATACCTCCATTCCAGTCCACATGCCATGTGCAGTGGTGTGCACAAAGAGCTCCTTGCCTGTTGTTTTCATCTAAACATGAATAGCATTAAACGTGCCAAATTACCAGATACGTTCCTAATCGTTTCATTTTCGTTCATTGTCCTGATTTATCGCTTTGATTCAGAAATAAGCTAAGACATACCAGTAACAGAAGACATTTCACATACACACGTTTGAAACAAAATCTGTGCAAAGCCTGCGCACCCTGTGTAAGAAAGGTAGCGTTATATTATAGTTATCGGGCAGTTATTGGTAAGGTGGGGCCCGCGGCCGCTGCCAATGCCGCGGGTGTAGTTATCAATGGTGTAGCAAGTGCAGTGGCACCGGGCCCTGGGGCTAATGGCGCCGACTCAAATGCAGTTGGCTGTATTTGTTCATCCCCTATGGGTTCTGCTTTTTTGGGTGGGGGTGATGGGGGTAGGGTCTCTCAAATATTGTGTTTGCCAACTGTTGCAATGTGTTTATCTGTCAAAGTGCTTGATTCGATCAATTGACATATTCATTCACCTTTAAGGATAACGTTTTATGTTTTTTGCCAGTAACCAGGACCTCCCTGTTTTGACTGGTAAACACGAGCACGGCCCTGTGTTTTCTATTCTTTTGCGTAGCAATGCTGGGCCTGGACTCAGTTGTGGTGATCTGCTTCTGAAAATGTGCACTGATTAAAAGGGGGTGCTCGAAGGCTTTGAATGTGTATTATTTGATTTCAGAACATGCAAATGGGTTGCATTTAGCTATAATCTCTAGAAAATATGTTCTTAAATCAAATAAAACATTTTAGGCCCAAGACTTACTGTAAGCCTCCTATGTAATGTAAGACCTTTCTGTTTTTCAGTGTGTATGTGAAGCGCTCTGATACATGCGGGTCTAGCTAGCGCTATATAAAACTTTTAAAATAAAAATAAAATAAGGATGTTTTATTCCCTTTGAGGCAAAAAAAAAAATAAAGAAATAATATGGGTAAAGTTGGATATAGGCCCTAAATAAATGCTTTTGAAATTGTCGATGGACTGCATTAGCTTTGTCTGGTGCAGCTTTCCCCAGACCTTCCCTGGGCCTGCCTCACCCTCAGTGTTAGGACCTGGGCGGGCCCCGGAAAGCACAGTGTAAACCCATAGAAAAGTAAATGTCTCAAAATGAACCCCCTGGGTCTCGATCAGCCTTTTCAAAATGACAAGAGCTTGGCATTGTTTTGCAAAGTCGAGAATTTCCAGGAAAGTGGTCTGTGTTTTCATACGTCTCCATATGCAGATGTATCTGTTGAACACAATGAGTGCTGAAGTGGGGGCAATTGAGAGGGAAACCCGCCAGGCGAGCACCCTTCACAGAACATTCAACCCCACTCGGCGATGCTTTGTTTTCAGTGCATGTGTGAACGTGCTCGTAGCTGGCTGGGTTTACATGCAAATCGCCTCAATGTATTTCAGCCTCTAAATAGATAATGACTGCACACCTCTCACCCTCAGCCGTGCAAATGGCTTCCCAGATTCCTCATGTTTGGGGAGGGGCAGTGCGCACTTTCGGGGGAAAGTTTGAATTTTGTCTATTCTCTCCTTTTCATATTAAATAACGTAAGCATCATATGTGGACCCGAAAGAGCATCCGTGTTTGATATTTACATAAATATATATTGCTTGCTTTCTCCAATTTGAAATTTAACCTTCATTGCACTGTTTTCTCTGGAGGAGAAGCGCTGTGTAGATACAACCCCTTAGAGTTTGCTGCCGTGTGCAACTACCCATACTGTCCCTGGCTGTCGTTTTCATAGGGCTGGTTCTAATTTATTTGGACAAACAATGACAGTGTTTTAGTCTTTTTTTCAGATTTATATAGGGCGAACTTTACCCGAAGGTATGGAGCTCTTTAGATGAGCACCAGTTACGTTACACAAGGACACCTTCATTTTGGGTAGGCGCGGGGAGATTAAGAGATTTGCCCAGAATCACAGGATGTTGAGCAGACGCTGAGATTCGAACCTGGTTCCCCAGCTCCAAAGTCGGCTACTCTAAAACACTTACCAACCGTTTTGGGAGCGTTTGGGTTGCGAGATTCAGATGCGCGCTCGGGAGAGCTTGTGAGACGCCCTGCGGTCTTCTAAGCGCAAGGGGTGTTATATGCCTTTTAGGACCCTGACACCTGCAGACCGAGGGACTAAAAATGAAGTTAGGATGGCGCGGCGGAGTTTTCATTCGTCCTTTTTTGCGCATTTTCTCCCCCCCAGCAAAGAAAACAATGCCTTATCGCGAGCCGACTGCCCGGGCTACAACGGTCTCTGTTCAAATGTACAGTAGACGCCATACTGGCGGGGGTGAGGCCGGGCCACTCTCTTTAAATCTAACAATGTTCGAGTCAAATCTATTTTTACCAGTGTAGCCACTGGAAATATATCCCCACAGTATCAGTGCCCGCATGTCCAGACTCTCCGGACGATGAGTTGCAGCAGTTAGCAGCACTGGATTAAACATTCATGAAAGTTTGTCACCCTATGCATGTTGGTCTTCCATGTATCTATGTACGTATGTGGTGGTATTTCTAAACCGTGAACCTAGCTGGCTGGCAAGGGAGTGCAAGTACAGGGAGATCCATGGTGTGGAGGAGTTAGAAGGGGGAAATGGAGCTAGCGGAATGCCAAAGAAGTCAGCCTTTCTCAGGTAGGGCTCCTTGAAGAGCAATGTTCAATTTCTTCGTGAACTGTATAGGGTTGGTGCTGTTATGATGCCTGAGGGGCTCTTGTTCCATATCCTGGGGCATGGGCTAGGGAGGGTTGTTGTTTTCAAGTTCAAGTTTCAAAGCTTTATTCGACAGCATTGTCATAAAAGCATTTTCACCCTAATCTAAACATAAATAAATACTATACTAAGTTACAACAATTAAAATACACATTAAATACAAAATGCTGGCGAATTCATGTTTTAAAAAAGAATTTTACGGCTAAAAGTACAAAGTCATTGTACCTAGATCACTGATAATAAGACCAGCTAAAAACATAATACTATTCATTTATCACTTTTCATTAAAGTTAAAGTGCGGGTGCGTATGATCCATGCCCAGCCCAAATATTTAGCTAGGGTTGTTGTTTTACTTTCTCTTACATGTAGTGTTAAGACTCTAAACAGGCAGTGGCCGAGCTCCTCGTCTGGCGTTGACCTGTGAGCTAGGTAGTAAACAGTTTCCATGGAGTTAACCCCAGTAAACAAGGCTGGCCAACATGGCAATAGATCAGTCGCATGGGGCTGGGTCGGGTGTAGATGCCTCACAGGGGCCTGAGGGTTGATCTGCCATCATTTATGGCGCCGTCACCTTCAAATCTTGGTATACCTCTCAACTTTTCGAGCCTCCGAGTAGGGTGGTATAGATTGGTTTTAGAGCGCCATCTCAATGGAATCAAGCGATGGCACATTTTGAGAGAGTGAGGAAGACCTTCATGGCGGTGATCTAATTGACGACTATGGAAATCATTTGGCGTGTTTGGAGGATGAAGAGGAATTCAAGGAAGTTTATCCCCTCCAAATGAGATTGAGTTGAAAACAGCCCCCTCGTGAACCCAAAACTCTAGCAACTTGAGAGGTTTGAGAGAGTTGCCATTGGCCCGATGGGCTGGTAAGCTGGGTCAGACTGAAATGGAGTTCTTTATGGGCCTCTTCTCACCAAAGGTTTGTAAAAGAAAAGCTAATGAACAACAGTGTGAGAAGAAACTATGTCAAAGCTGATGGATGTGAGCCCAATGCTGCCGAAAGAGACAAGAATAGGAAAGGAGAGAGAAGTATTGAAAATGACGAAAAAGAGAAAGAACTCGATGGCAATAGAAAAGTAAGAAATATAATAAGGAGGGAGAGTGAAAGAAAGATGGGTAGATAGAAAGGGGGAGGAAGTAAAGCAGGAATGAAGGAAGAGTGATGTGAAGAAGATGTGAAAAAGGGTGAAAAGGATAGGAAAGGGTGATAGATGGAACATGGATGGTAAAAATATTTATACAAGGAAGAAAGGATCCATGAGTGGAAGGATCGATTGATGAAAGAGTGAAAGGATGGATAAAAGGGCAAAAAGATTGATGGAAGCTTACAGGATGGACGTCTTGAAGGGTGAATATTTAAATGGATGTAATTATGGTTAGTAGCATAACAGAATAGAAGGAACAATGGGATGGATGGCAGATATTAGAAATCTGTGGATGGATAGGTTGATGAGGGAATGGATGGATGCATGGATGGATCCATTGATTGAAAAGATGGAAGCATGAATGGGTGAAGAGATGAATGGATAAGTGAAATGATGATGGTTGGAAAGTGAATGAATGAATGAAAGGATGGATGATTGGTTGGAACAGAAAATAGATGATGCATGGATGGTCGAAAGGATCCCTGAATGGATGGAAATGCGAAGGAACTAATGTAAGAATGAAAGGAGGGGTGGATGATAAATGAGAGGATGTGTAGACGGATGTCATCAATTCTGCCCTACAAAGAGAATAATTGATTCTGGGCAATCAGTGGTTTGCACTACTTTCTTCTGGTCTGTTTTCAGCTTCCTAAGCTTGCCAGATTCCTAGTAAAGGTACATTTTACCCACACAAGTAGGTTCTGTAAATATATCGCAACATAAAAAGATGATGGATGGAATGCTGAACATTGTGAAGCATTCACCCCCAGTCACAGATCTGGGTTAAATCCATTGTTCTTGTGCTCACCACACGTAACTGACAGGGCAGGTCTTCCCTGAATCGGAAAACAAGCATCCTGGGACCGGTTTCAGGGTATCATACTTCATCAGCCAGGATGGCTTGAATCCAGTGGCAAAGCGAGCACAGGACACACACCTGGGCATACCCTTCACACTAAGGGCGACTTATAGAAACACAAAAAGATGTTGGAGGGAATACTGAACATTGTCAAGTGTTCACGCCCAGTCATAGATACGGGTTAAATTCATCATTCTTTTGCTTGCTACATCACCTGAGCTTGGACCCAGCCATATACAAATCAGTTTGATCCTGCTCCTCTTTGCTTTCAGTCCAGCCCGACTACCAGGCTAGGTCCTCCCTTGACCAGAAAACAAGTATACTGGGACCTATTTGAGGTATCACCCCTCATCAGTCAGGCTAGCTTGAATCCAGTGGCATAGTGAGCATGGGACCTACATTGGGGCATACCCATAGCCACTTTGGGCGCACATAGCAACATCACAAAATAAAATTAAGGATGACTTATAGTAACACAAAAAGATGATGGACAGAATGCTGAACGTTGTCAGGCAATTTCACCCTTTAGGAGGCTACACTATAATAGGACAGCAGGGACTTTCATGGTTGGATCAAATAAATAAATAATGTCAGCCGACTCGGCTTTGAAAGTCGCTCCATAGCTTTCAGACCAGTGGAGAAATTCCACTTCAAGTAGGATTTTGAGCCCTGATGATGTCCACATTGGAAGAAAAGTGGTGGCTGGATTGATTTGATTGATGGCAGGATTGATTTGACTGCTTCTTTTTTTGATGTATCATGGATTGAGTAAATTTGGAATTCAAAATTAATCTAAAGAAGACTCCCAAGAGACCTCTTTGTGATTGGATGATAACTAATATACAGACCAAGATTATACTTTTGTGAACTATTGTACAAAGAAAGGACTGACACTTACACGCTCCTTTTACATAGGTTTGAACTTTGCTTTGACGTGGCCCAGTGGCAGTGGGACCTCATTAAGTTGAGCGTGATAGGAACATTATTGAATTCACAGATTATACATCTGTGCGCTCTGGGTTGTCGCCCCCACTGCAAACTAGTTGTGTTTACATGTTTGAAAAGCACTACTGTGCATACGGGTTCACCTATATGCACACCATTAGAGACCTGGGTCAATGGGTTAAAACTCTGATTACGCACCCCTGGATCTATGGGAATTCCAGTGCTTGACTGAGTTGTGTACAATTGTTTTTCATACACTGCAACACCCTTTACTTAGACTGCATGCTGAAGTTATTCCCCGTTTAACCTGTGGGATTATCGCTGACAATCCGATTACTTTATGGGAATGATACATTTGGGACGTTTGATATTGGCTGGCTTGGACTAATTATGACTGAATGACAGGTGAGAATCTACAGTGATTTTCCCATTCATGCGGTATTTGCTGATATGCGGATTTTTAGGTCTCGCGACCTATCGATGCGCGCATGCGCATCGAGCGGAGCGAGAATTCAAGCGGCGAAAACATCATGAAACCACCAGCTTTTTGCTGGCGTTTTCATGGCGTTTTCATGCAGTTCATGTGAACCACGTGTTCAAACATGAACGCGCATCAGCCTCCCTCCATTTGCCGCACAGCACATCAAAGGGCTTTGCCCAGCGTGCGCTCTGCGGCTTCTCCTCCCCTAATTAGTCATTTTCGCCGCTCCCCTGCCCGCCGTCTCGCATTTCTCCTCCCCCTCCCCTTCTCTGCCTTCCTTTCCCGGCGCACGCATTTTTTTTTTTTACAAGCATTTCTCCTCCCTCCTCCCCCTCTACAAGACATGCACGTCACAGAGAAACACGTGCATGCACAAGAGCACACTTTTAGCTCATTGGCAACATTTTTCGTCCGCCCGCTTGCACTTGTTGTGTTTCTCTTTCATCAGGCCATGCACTTTGGGACCTTTAACAATATCTACGCAGCCTGCGGCCAGCTGACGTTCACTACTGAACTCTCGGAATTTTGAACCAACGAATCAATGAGCAGTCAGTAGCTCTCGCACCAAGACTAAACCACTTTATGAACATAATTTTTTATAAATTAAAATCGCTAAACGCCGGCAGCCCATTTCCACACTCTGCCGTCTCACGCCTGAGAGCACTGCTTGGCTTTACCTAGTAATCCTTCCCACCCCCTCACAGCACAGCGCAGTCTACAAGCACCCGAGATTCTCCATTCGAGCGCAGCGCCCCACCCACCAAGACGCATGTTTACATTTAACGAATACCCCAACCAGTGAAGTGTCACGGCTGAACACGGGCGGCATTGCGATACGTGCAGTTACACCAAGAAGCAAAAAAAGGCAACAAAACACAGCCACCAAAAGGCTACACACGTTTCTGCATGCGATGTATGTGAATGCCACGGTATCCTAAAACAGACTAACTGCTTAACAAGTGTAGGCATTAAACAACAAGCATTGGCATAGCCAATAGGTCTCGCTTGTGGGACCTTATAAGTATTTTGTTTTGCAGCACAATATCCTTGTAACTAAATACTTATAAGGTCCTACAAGCGAGACCTATTGGCTATGCCAATGCTTGTTGAGTATGGAGATGAAATATATTAACGGGGCTTTACTGGTTATCGAACATCACTGGTTCTGTTATGTCCCATACTATGTTCCTACTTCAGAAGCCGTCTGGAGTTATGTCCCCGTTTTTGCAGACATTTTGGTGATGTCTTTATAGATTGCAGCAAAAAAGACCTCATATTCCTACTCCACTCTGTGTCTGAACTTATTTTTTTTACTCAGGTACCACGTTTTAAAAAACGTTTAACTCTGCTATACTCATAGGACTACTTTTTTTTTTAATAACTTTATTTAGGTATTTTGCAGAAGTAGCAAGACAAAAACATTATACAAGGCTCAATCTCAGTGCATGGCAAGTATACAGCCGGTAGGGCACTACTTTTAAACTAGGATCCTGGTAACTTCCCTTTCCTCCCGGTGGCTACCTTTAGTACACATGGCAATTCTTTTAAAATGGCACTATCATCTTTTTTCCACGTCATCTTTTTCATAACTCAGCATACTAACTTGGAGTATAAGATCTGTAGGACTCATGTCATGGGGTTGTGGCTGTCTGGGTAGGTTTGATCACTTAGTCGACTAAATTCGGTGTGTAGCCTGTAGTTTTGTATCACATTTCTGAGACTCCTTACTGCTAATTATGGAATTATTCACTCTATTGGTGAAGTCACCTCAATAGAAAAACTTTTCCCCATGTCATCGTGACTCAAACTAATGTATGAATATCTGCATTTATCATTTGAGGCCTTGAAAATGTCTATGTGGCGAAACGTGTTGTCTGCGGCCTTCTTTTGTTGTCACATTTTATTCGCAAGGACTGTGAAAAATGCTGGGAAGAACAAATACAACCATCATATATTCACATTTCTGAGTACCTCATTACTGTTCAAATACAGTGACCATTAAACTTCCTAGTGTGCTTCGGTACCTTTTCTCCATAAACCTGCCAGTCTGAGAATTTTCTCCAGGTTTGCCATTTCATCCTTGGTGGCAGGGAATACATAGCAGAAGAGCACCAACCTACAAACATTTGCCTTGGTATTACAAAATAGGTTTCTCTGATTGTGAACGGCATCTGGGTGTGCGGACATTGGGGCATGGCCATCACTTGCTATTGTTTTCACTGTCCTTAAGTATTGCAGCCTTGCTTGATTGTGGTGGTAGTGTTTAGCTGTTATATTCCACTTTTATTCCAAGAGTCTTTAACACTATCCTGGAATTTTGGCAACTCTCATGTGTTCCATATTCTTTTCTACCTTTCAGTCTTAGGTCATGCTTTTTGCCCCTATATTCCAGGCGCAACTATCTAAATACACCACATAGGATTTGGTGTTTGACAGACTCCCTATCTAGAGTACTAAACCCTACATTACAGAAATCTGTCTTCATGACTCAACTATCTGTACCAGGACCATCTCCTTCTGATTCTGGATTCGATTCAATAGTTTGAAGGTCTGCAAATTGAATCTTTCCGAGAGGGTGCACACAGAGGGCCATATGTATCAAGCAAATTCGCATTCGCAAAGGCCGAAATGCCCTTAAGGAATCGCAAATTACCACCAACTTCTAGTTGGTGGTAAGTTGCGAATTCCTTGAAAAATGCACATTTTTACAATTTTCCAAGTGCCATGTGACGCTCATACATGCCCTTAGGGCATGTATGTGCGCCACATGTGCACCCATGCATATTTCAGGGGTGCAACAGGGTGTCCTTTGGACACGCCTGCACCCTTGAAATTATTCTCAATTTGCGATTAGCAAATTGCGAATCGCAAATTGAGAATAATTTCCCATTCATTTCTATGGGCCTTCTGGCCCATAGAAATAAACGGGAAAGTATTCCTTAATTGCGATTCGCAATTTGCTAATTGCAATTAAGGAATTGTAAGAAATCGCTAAAAAAATTTGATTTTGTACATACATACCCATTTGCGATTCTCAAATAGCGATTTCTTAAAAAGCGCTTTTTGAGAATCGCAAATGGGTATCTTGATACATATGGCCCAGAATTCGGAAAAAGTGGGTTCTGCATTTCTCATCGAAGGACCACAGATTAGCCATTTTCTCACTCTAGTATTTCCTGCATTGGTGGTAGGCTAGAGGATGCTTTCACAGCAGTGTTGTGTTGTATTGAATTGCGCTAAAGTGCTTCTCTGCAAGGGTAGCATGCAACACCGTGTAGGGTGTGTTAATGATAGTGTTTTGTCTTTGTTTTGATTCTGTGTGGGAAGTGTTTCCATGACGTGCTTGAGGACCAATGAGGTTCAGGGATGCAACACTTAGCAGAGCGATGGATGAAGAAGTGAGAGAGAGGTTTACAGTTGATGGTTTTCTGTGAGCTGGCAGATTTAAGCAGCTCTGCAGGTCTCTTTATGGTGCTTCCTATGGTCACGGTCCACTTAACTGGTTACGGTGCTGGATTGTACATTCTGAGATGTTTTGTTTAAAGTTTAAGGGCCGGAGTAGTGATGGCTTAAAGGGAGACATGATGAAGAGATCTGCTGGGATGGACTTTGTTAATATCATCCCCATATCTGATTGCCATTGTAGGTTGTCAAGAAGCCATTGTAATATGTAGCTTATTTGGTGGCAGTGGCGGCTCCTCCGTTAAGGCAGAGGAGCGTTGCCACCAGTTATGGAAAAATAAAATAGTAATAAACTTAATTTATTACCATTTTATTTTTCCAAGCGAGTGTCAGGACGGGGAGGGGGTGGCGTAGGGCTTACTGGTTTCTGCTCCTGCCAGTCAGGCAGCAGCAGAAAGCAGTGATAGGCAGGGCACTTGAGTTTAAACTACGCATGTCTTTTTGGCAGGCCGTCTTGCGACGGCCAGCCAGACATGCATAGTTTAAACCTCTCTAACCCTGTTGTCTTAAGACAGCTGAGTTAGAGACCGCATAAGGCTTTAGTGCCCTCAGGAGCCACAAGAGAGGCCACTCCCTCCAATCCTGGCGCTGCTTTAATGCTGCATGAAAGCAGCACCAAGATTGGTTACTGCAGCTTCCTGGTCCTGCTGCATTGGAGCCTGCTTGCCTCCCTGTCCCCAAGCGAGGAGGACATTGCGCCAGGATAGAAGGTAAGTGTATTTTTTTTTCTTTCTTAATAACTTATTTTATTTCCCTCCCACTCCACTACCCTCCTTGCATACCCGCTGCCACTGAACGGTGGACTATATTGAAATTCTCCCTTGGCCAGCGTCATAGGTCAAATCTCTTTAGCTATTCCATGCCTGTAAAGCTGGTGATGGACAGTTTATTTGCTGTGGACTAGGTGGAGGAGTGTGGCTCAATGGTTAGAGCGGCAGACCCTGATGCAGAGTTCTGGCCAGGGACCAGGGTTCGATTCCCACCTTGGCGGAGTCTCGTGTTCAATTTCCTCGGACCTGTTCATTCTCGCCTCGGTGCCTATTCTAATCGCGGGCCCCACGCTGCAACTCTGGGCAATAGCTTGCTTAGCCTCCACACCGGCCCCAACAGCGCTAAGGATGCCTGGCTTCACCCTGGGGGTGCCCAGGAGTGGACACTTCACAGGGAAAGCCAGGAGGGGTTCCACAGCGGTATGAGTATCAGTGCCAGGAAGCCAAATAGGCGACACCGCAAGGTGACCGTCTGGTGACAGTTTGCTCTATAAGTACCAGGACATTTACATTTACAACACTAGTGGGTGATGGACATGACCCTTAGCAGTTTTGTCTTATTTGAGTGTAATGGGGTCAAGCAGTTTATTATGCAGCCAATATGAACTACATTAGACTGTCCAACTGCTGGGTGTTATGGCATTAGTATTAGTGTGGGTAATAAATTGTATTGTAATTGCATTTATTTAGCAATTACTACCCCTGATGAGGTGTTGAAGTGTTTTACGATGGGCTGCACACTGCTCCGGAAACCAGGATTGGCATCTTTTTTTTTTTTAGTTATGGTTGGGTATTAGGATTAGTCTTGCTCTCTTAGGGCCCGATTACAATGTCAGATGAACTTGAGTCCGTCCGACATCGTTTGGGAACTGAGACTGACCAACCCCCTGTCGTCTGTCCCAACCCAGCAATTAGGATGCCACGGAACGCTGTTTAGTCACAATCCTATTCTTTACAATGGGAGCATGCATTCCGACTGGAATACATTGTCTCATTGTAAAGAGCTGAGGTGCAGTTCATCCCTGAACCTTAAGGTGCCTGCCACCGGATGCAGGGATCAACAGGGGGGCACCACAGGTGCCCCTTAGGCCGTCATCCGGAGGCCTTGCACCCATGGGAGCCCTGTTGGGAGCCCCAAAGTCAGATTCCCACAGCCTTTCTGTTTCGGAAAGGCTGACACAGAAAGGATGTGGGGATCTGCCATCATAATCCCTCGGACGGAAAGAGCCGCCCTTGGGATTACAGGCCCCTGACCGAATGGCAGACGGGCTCTCCAAGCCCATCGTAAGCCATTCGGAAATCCTGTTTGGTTTAATTTCCGACCGACTCCATCAAAATGGTTTGGTCAGAAATTAATCTAAAAAGGAGATTACGATGCCGTAGGAACGGCTCCGACCGAGGGTAATCAGACCCTTAGTGTTTTAGCAGTGTCAAATTCAAATGTCAGGGAAGGCTAGTGCATCTCTGCCTCTTACCACAGACCAGTGTGCAGATCTTCTATCTAGAGTGCTGCCGCTCACCCACACTGTCTCATGACCAGTGAGCTGCCAAGATCTAGCCACCCCCCATGGCTCTAGTATAGTTGCAACCTCCTGCTGCCTGAGCTGCTTTGAACATTTTTGCCTTGTCTGCTTTTGGATCCCAGTCTGGGCCTGAGAAGCATCTTGTAATGCAAGTCTCCACAAAATTTCTTCCACTTATATTAGTTCACTCCGTGGCCCTCCCCATTTTCTTTTTTTTGGAAATCTTTTTATTAAACTTTCGTTAGTTGAAGCATACAGTGTATGATCCACAGGAGTATTGGTAGCATAAAACAAAAGGAACGACTTTACATTTTAAATCTACTTCCCAATATTGCAACAGTTATTCCGGAGTTTGCCTCAGTAACACATTTATAAATTGGCATTTATCCCATTTCACCTGTTGTCATTCTTGTTATCATTCTCTCTCCCTCACCTCCTTACTTCAGAGATCCCTGTAGATAACTCATCTGTGCCATATTTTCCCCCATTTCCGTGTGCATCCTCTACTCTCATAAACAACTTTTCAGCTGCATTGTACCAATCAAGGTAAGACTTCCATTGTCCCACCCTCAGGGGAAGGGCCGCCCCCAGGCTCTGGCGATATTTCTCTTGGCTACCATTGCTGCCACCATTAGCCATATTTACTGATATTTTGGCTATGTCTCCTCGCCCACCACACACAGTATGTACCATGTGGCCTGCATCGGAATTTCCTGCCCTAGTACTTCGGACATGATTTGTATTACTTTCCCACAATATTGCTGTATGGCTGGACATTCCTAGATGATGTGGAAAAAGGTGCCCCCCCTGTTCACAGCCCCATATGCATAGGTCTGTAGAGGTGCACCCTAACTTAAACATAACTATGCCCGTAGAGTAAGATCTATGGAGGATCCTTAATTGGTTAAACCAACAAAGAGTAGCAAGAAGTCAGAAAGGCAACTAACTATGTAGACGTAAAGGAGAGGACAGATCAAATTCAGCTAATAATGTGTGCTAATACAGTCACGCTTAGGATATCCATTCTTTGTAAACAGATTCCCATCAGTCACCGACCGAGTCCGCCCATCATCATCTGGGATCCTTTATACCATCAAGGTAGAGTGGTATACCCACAGCTGACTGGCAGATGTCAAAGCCTGACCTAGCCTGTGGGGCCCAGTGATTTAAGTGTCATGTGGGGTGTCCGATGGTGACTGAAAAGCATTGCAATAAGTGTGAGAGAGAGTGAGTGAACAAGTGAATTACTGAGAATGATAAAATTGGGTAGTAAAGGAGAAAGGAGACTTTAATATGCCCTCCTTCACTCCCAAATTAATAAAAAGTGAGAAGTGGCATCAACAAATAACCACTAGAGAGAGTGGAAGGTCGACATGTTTCTGCAGACTGATTGGACCCAACAGGTATCCTGCTGCTTCTTCAGGACCATTAACGCTACTGATACAAATACTATAAAAAGGTAAAAGATTACCTGGGTATTAGTTATATCATCCTTCTCCTGTCTTCATGGTTCAGAGGAATGCCAAAGCCATCCCAAGAACACACAAAAACAAATACATAAGAAGAAAAACACACAACAAATAGTCATGGTTAGATCGCTGCATTTAGAATATCTTAGAAGCAATCATCATGTTGAGTGCCAGTATATGTATATCCTCAATCAATAGATAATCATATAGGCCTTGAATACACCACGTGTGTATGCTCACTTACCTAAGTGGCAGGAGAGAAAAACTCCACCTCACCTGGCTACAGCGCAGGTAAACGGAGCACCGCTCTAAAGGACAAATATAGACAAAGAGGGAATAATGACACACAAAGATATAGTTACTAACATCACATAGCTGTCAGTAGTAGAACTTAGTCATTAGTTTATTTTCGAATATTTCAGTTGTATCCATACTGAAAAAACATAAACAGATATCATCCCATATTCGATAAAAAATTTCGGGGATGCCCGCCCTGGTAACAGTATAGTAGTTGTGAGTTGAACCAGAGTGCATATTCTCTATGCTTCATAACTCAGCCTGACTCACTCCATATGTCAGGACTTTCAATTCACTCGTATCTATAGCGCGGTAAGCTGTCATTCTGCTACATATGCTAATGGCTGTATCTAGGACAGATAACATAGTTCTAACCTCCAGTCGATAGAGTTAGAGAGACCAAATTGCAGATGCGAATAAATCACTAGTGACTACCAGCCCTTGGTCGAGCGAAAAAACCTTAGTTTAGCCAGAGTGTACACTCGGAACAACGTCAAAGTAGTATGGCTTCTTTACAGAGAAATAGGTCGCTAGTGACTACTCGCTCGCGAGCGGGCGGAGCAAGGCCATGAATAACATCAAAGAAAAGAAACCCCAGGTTGAAACAAATGCTGCTTCCTGCACTGACCTGTCCGTCGGTACTCTGGACGTCCCTCTGGGCTGTCGTGGGAGGTACCTGCACAGCAACCAAGGCGGAATTTTCTACTCATTTCCTGTGTGTGTGTATGTCGCATCTAAAACAGCAGATCTGTGCGACGTCAATACTGCTGGGAAATGTAGTTCCCTCAATCTTTGTGGTGCGTATTTGAACAGATGGAGTACAAATGACACTAGAGGAAAAAGGTGAAAGCAGCGTCCTGATGTCCTACTCCATCATTACGCGCTTCTTTTACACTCGGCACTCGGGGTGGTTTATAAGGAACCTTTAATTGTAAAGCCGATTTTTTATCTGCACCTGAAAGAAAAAGGTGAAAACAGCATTCTGACGTCCTCCCCATTATTACGCGCTCCTTTTTCACTTGGCACTCGTGGGGTGGTTTATAAGGAACCATTAATCGTCGAGCTGATTTTTCATCTGCACCTTGTCCGAATTTCTTTCAAGAGCCGGTAAAACTACAAGGGCCAGTGACACCCCCGGCCAATGATACGGAGACCCTGGAGTATTTACGCTCTACGTGTTGCAACCCATATGACTATCATACCTTTACCTTATAAAGTATGTCCTATTGTGAAGCCATGTTTCTTACTTTGTCAGGGATACTAAATCAAGCCTAGCTCTTAGCTCCAGGGATATATTATTATTAGAGGTATGTATCAATGTTAAACCGCTTCATAACGATGCTGTTAAAAGGTTGTGTCTAGGATATAATGAAGCAGACCCTAGGACAAACAAACTTAATAACAGCTTCTTATTAGTCAAAATAGCGATTTGTTTTCATGTAGTGAACCTCTATAGTGACTTTGTCCAAACATCCAAGCTTGATATGTGGAATTGCATCCAGGTCTTAACGATGTCTTATGTGGAGAAGTCACAAACAGGTGTGCTCTCAGTACCACTATTCAGAGCGACATCCAAGGGATGTCTTTATTCAGCCCAATCTTATCTGAGTTGAGTTTATATACCCATTTCTGCTCTTTTTTAAATAAGAACTTACTGACATCGGTCACATGAGGGGGGATCAGTGGTTGTTCGATAACAGTCCACCTTAAATCAGTGGGCAGATGTCCAACCTCAATGAAATGATTGGTTAGTCTGGTCGCTTGTTTAGAACATCTAATTGAACTTTTATGCTCGGGGATTCGCACTTTTATTTTGCGCGTGGTCATCCCTACGTATTTCATACTGCAGGGACACGTGATCAGATATATGAGGTTCTGGCTGTTACAGTTAGTGAACCGTCGTTGTTGCCAGGGCGATCAGTGCCAATGTCAATGTGAGATGATGTAGATGTTTGGGGACATGCTGCACAGTGGCCGCAAGGATGATGGCCCGTAAACGCAGGCATGTCCCACAGTGTCCCTATTGCACGGGGGATGTTACTTTTTGGTCTTGTATGGACCAATTGGTCCTTCAAGTTTTTTCCCCGCTTGAATGCGAATAAAGGAGGTGGTAAAGTGTCAGTCCCTGTGTTCAGAATTGTCCAATGTTTCTTAATGATTTTTTGTATTTGGTTTGACTGTGTACTAAAAGTATTTACACATGTAATCCGCTCCTGCGTAGGTTTTGGAGGCAATAATTCAAGTAAGCTCTCCCTGTTGTTATTGGAGGCTCTTTTTTTGGAGTTCCGGATCAGCCGTTTAGGATACTTCTTCTCAGTCAAGTATGTTTCGAGAGTCTTAGCATGACCCTCAAATGCAGATTTGGTGGAACAATTCCGTAGTATTCGAAGAAATTGCCCATAGGGCAAGTTGTCACGTAATGCTTTTGGGTGACAGCTTTCGTAACTCAATAAAGAGTTTCTGGCCATGGGTTTCAGATAAATCTCGGATTGTAAACCAGTAGATGTAGAAGTGACTAGCAAATCCAAAAATGCAAACTGTTGTTTACCATATTCAATAGTGAATTTTAAGAACTGATTTCTCCCATTTAGCCATACATGAAAGTTCTTCAGATCTTCAACTGATCCTCGCCACACCACCAACACGTCGTCTATGTAACGTTTCCATAGACGTAAACATCCAAGGTAGGGATTGATATAATTGAGGATCTGTTCTTGTTCAAACCTGTGTACGTACAGATTAGCGAGACTAGGGGCAAAAACGCTGCCCATGCTAGTCCGCTAATCTGCAAGTAGACCGAATCCTCAAACTTAAAAAAGTTTTCTGTCATGGCCAGTGTGGCCAACGTCATAATCACTCTCACAGGTGTAATCGAGTTTAAATCTCTGGCCTCCAGTAGGCTTTCCACTACTTCTAGAGTTTCAGTCTGGGGTATGGATGTATACAGACTTTCCACATCAAAAGATACCAAAAGGTCTTGTTCCCTGTCGAACTCGATATCAGGTAAAATCCTAAGAACATCTTTAGTGTCCTTCAAAAAGGTTGGCATCTCCCGTACCATTGGTTTCAGGAAACAGTCGACGAATGTGGATTAAAATTCCAACAGTGAACCTATGCCCGATATAATGGGGCGCCCAGGAGGTGGTGTTTGTGGTTTGTGTATTTTTGGCAATACGTAGAAGTATGGCATCACTGGGTTGACCGCACACAGATACTGTGCCTCTTTAGTAGTGAGCCATCCTTCTGCCAAAGCCTCTTCTACAATGGTGCCAATTACGGTTGTAAGTCTCTCTGTAGGGTCTGTTGATAGTTTCCGATAAGATTTCGCGTCATTTAATTGACGTAAACATTCATCACGGTAAGAGCCAGAGTCCAAAAGGACTATAGCCCCACCCTTATCCGCGGGTTTTACTACCACAGATGCATTATTTGCCAGACCTTTCAGAGCCTCCTGTTCTTTTTTACATAAATTAATGAAGGGTCTGTGGCGTTGCTGGAATAAAGCTTGTAGGTCGTGATCAACTGCCTCCTCGAAAGCCATGATTTTTGCAGGGAGTCCTACAGTGGCAGGGTTAAAAGTAGACGGTCTTTTGAGGCCTGTATTCTCAACATTGGTAGGGGTATTAGCAATTTGGCCTTCTTTATTGGCAAACAAAAAGTGCAAACTGATCTTCCGAAAGAACTTGCTCATCTCGATATATGTAAGGAATGGGTCAACAATGTTGGTGGTCACAAACCCAAGCCCTCTATTCAAGACTTGTTCTTCAATGTCAGTCATTATATGGGAGCTCAAATTAATCACGAGACTGGTCCCGCTGATGTCCCTGGTTGTTCCTGGGGGATCTTCTTCCCATTCCTCAGGTCCATTGTTTGTGGGAGTAAATTCCACTGGACCTGTCCTTGTTGTTGTGACCGGCGCCGGCCCCTCGTCCTCCCCCGACCAAACCCTAAAAAAGGTTGCTGATTATAGTCCGGATAGAATTGTTGTGGACCAAAGGGCCCTGCTGCCGGGGGATAGGTTGGTGTGCCCCATGGTGTCGGTTGCCACCATGGTGGAAAGGGAGGTTGACCAAATCCGTGGCTGAGACCTCTCCAATTTCTCCTGTTATTGCCTCTTCCCCTCTTGTTGTTTTGCGCATTACCAGAATTGGATGCATCGGAGTCACTTGACCCTTCCTCTGAACTGGAGGTACCATAAGTTGAACCTCCCTTACGTCCGTTCTTATTAAAGGACACAGGTACATAGGTATCACTTGTGTATGGATATACCTTCTCCATTGAGAACTTAGCAAGATCTTTTTTGAATTTTTCTAGTTTAGTAAAAAGGATGGAATCTCTAAACTCCTTGCTTGCTTTGTTTCCCTCGTCTTGGTTCTTGGAAAAAGCCTTGGTTGTAATTGTCGTTTTTATCTGGCCTTCAAGAACCTGGATCTCCACTAAGATCTTATCTGCCGCTTTTTTGGCTGTTTTTATAATAAGTACCAGCCAGTCACGAGTACATTTCCAGGCGATTAGAGACCAGTCGCGCAGGAAATCCTTGTCATCTAAAAACAAACGTGGAGCATTCGTCACAATCAGTCCACTTGGGGCACAGTTGCCACGCAGGTACTCTGCCATGGACATCCCGTGGACACATATCCTAGCCTGACTCTTTTTCAATATTAGGATTTTAGCCTAACATTCATCGCTATTGGCCTGGGCAGTTGGTATTAAATCGAGGATACTAGGATTTTCAGATAGAATGGACTGGATTTCTGCATAGTCAAAAGCCAATCCTAGATTGGTGGCCATATTCAGATATCAGTTCAATACGACTGCTATGTTCAGATGAACCCTATGTCATGAATCACACTGACCCTCTCTATCAAACAAGGCCCCTAGGGGGAAATAAAGAGTTAAAAGGACCCGCAGCAAAAAACTGCACAAGAGCATGTACAAAAAAGGGAGGAGGAGGGTCCTAGGGAAGTTTAATGACCTAACACTGCTACTGTCCCTAAATCAACAGTTATCCCAACAAAGAGTAGCAAGAAGTCAGAAAGGCAACTAACTATGTAGACGTAAAGGAGAGGACAGATCAAATTCAGCTAATAATGTGTGCTAATACAGTCACGCTTAGGATATCCATTCTTTGCAAACAGATTCCCATCAGTCACGACCGAGTCCGCCCTTCATCATCTGGGATCCTTTATACCATGAAGGTAGAGTGGTATATCCACAGCTGACTGGCAGATGTCAAAGCCTGACCTAGCCTGTGGGGCCCAGTGATTTAAGTGTCATGTGGGGTGTCAGATGGTGACTGAAAAGCAGTGCAATAAGTGTGAGAGGGAGTGAGTGAACAAGTGAATTACTGAGAATGATAAAATTGGGTAGTAAAGGAGAAAGGAGACTTTAATATGCCCTCCTTCACTCCCAAATTAATAAAAAGTGCGAAGTGGCATCAACAAATAACCACTAGAGAGAGTGGAAGGTCGACATGTTTCTGCAGACTGATTGGACCCAACAGGTATCCTGCTGCTTCTTCAGGACCATTAACGCTACTGCTACAAATAGTATAAAAAGGAAAAAGATTACCTGGGTATTAGTTATATCATCCTTCTCCTGGCTTCATGGTTCAGAGGAATGCCAAAGCCATCCCGAGAACACACAAAAACAAATACATAAAAAGAAAAACATACAACAAATAGTCATGGTTAGATCGCTGCGTTTAGAATATCTTAGAAGCAATCATCATGTTGAGTGCCAGTATATATATATCCTCAATCGATAGATAATCATATAGGCCTTGAATACACCACGTGTGTATGCTCACTTACCTAAGAGGCAGGAGAGAAAAACTCCACCTCACCTGGCTACAGCGCAGGTAAACGGAGCACCGCTCTAAAGGACAAATATAGACAAAGAGGGAATAATGATACACAAACATATAGTTACTAACATCACATAGCTGTCAGTAGTAGAACTTAGTCATTAGTTTATTTTCGAATATTTCAGTTGTATCCATACTGAAAAAACGTAAACAGATATCGTCCCATATTCGATAAAAAAATTCGGGGATGCCCGCGCTGGTAACAGTATAGTAGTTGTGAGTTGAACCAGAGTGCATATTCTCCATTTTTCGTAACTCAGCCTGACTCACTCCATATGTCAGGAATTTCAATTCACTCGTATCTATAGCACGGTAAGCTGTCATTCTGCTACATATGCTAATGGCTGTATCTAGGACAGATAACATAGTTCTAACCTCCAGACGATAGAGTTAGAGAGACCAAATTGCAGATGCGAATAAATCACTAGTGACTACCAGCCCTTGGTCGAGCGAAAAAACCTTAGTTTAGCCAGAGTATACACTCGGAACAACGTCAAAGTAGTATGGCTTCTTTACAGAGAAATAGGTCGCTAGTGACTACTCGCTCGCGAGCGGGCGGAGCAAGGCCATGAATAACATCAAAGAAAAGAAACCCCAGGTTGAAACAAATGCTGCTTCCTGCACTGACCTGTCCGTCGGTACTCCGGACGTCCCTCTGGGCTGTCGTGGGAGGTACCTGCACGGCAACCAAGGCGGCATTTTCTACTCATTTCCTGTGTGTGTACGTCGCATCTAAAATGTCAGATCTTTGCGACGTCAAATACTGCTGGGAAATGTAGTTCCCTCAATCTTTGTGGTGCGTATTTGAACAGATGGAGTACAAATGACACCAGAGGAAAAAGGTGAAAGCAGCGTCCTGACGTCCTACTCCATCATTACGCGCTACTTTTACACTCGGCACTCGGGGGTGGTTTATAAGGAACCTTTAATTGTGAAGCCGATTTTTTATCTGCACCTGAAAGAAAAAGGTGAAAACAGCATTCTGACGTCCTCCCCATTATTACGCGCTCCTTTTTCACTTGGCACTCGTGGGGTGGTTTATAAGGAACCATTAATCGTCGAGCTGATTTTTCATCTGCACCTTGTCCGAATTTCTTTCAAGAGCCGGTAAAACTACAAGGGCCAGTGACACCCCCGGCCAATGATACGGAGACCCTGGAGTATTTACGCTCTACGTGTTGCAACCCATATGACTATCATACCTTTACCTTATAAAGTATGTCCTATTGTGAAGCCATGTTTCTTACTTTGTCAGGGATACTAAATCAAGCCTGGCTCTTAGCTCCAGGGATATATTATTATTAGAGGTATGTATCAATGTTAAACCGCTTCATAACGATGCTGTTAAAGGGTTGTGTCTAGGATATAATGAAGCAGACCCTAGGACAAACAAACTTAATAACAGCTTCTTATTAGTCAAAATAGCGATTTGTTTTCATGTAGTGAACCTCTATAGTGACTTTGTCCAAACATCCGAGCTTGATATGTGGAATTGCATCCAGGTCCTAACGATGTCTTATGTGGAGAAGGCACAAACAGGTGTGCTCTCAGTACCACTATTCAGAGCGACATCCAAGGGATGTCTTCATTCAGGCCAATCTTATCTGAGTTGAGTTTATATACCCATTTCTGCTCTTTTTTAAATAAGAACTTACTGACATCGGTCACATGAGGGGGGATCAGTGGTTGTTCGATAACAGTCCACCTTAAATCGGTGGGCAGATGTCCAACCTCAATGAAATGATTGGTTAGTCTGGTCACTTGTTTAGAACATCTAATTGAACTTTTATGCTCTGGGATTCGCACTTTTATTTTGCGCGTGGTCATCCCTACGTATTTCATACTGCAGGGACACGTGATCAGATATATGAGGTTCTGGCTGTTACAGTTAGTGAACCGTCGTTGTTGCCAGTTGTTCCGAGTGTGCACTCTGGCTAAACTAAGGTTTTTTCGCTCGACCAAGGGCTAGTAGTCACTAGTGATTTATTCGCATCTGCAATTTGGTCTCTCTAACTCTATCGACTGGGGGTTAGAACTATGTTATCTGTCCTAGATACAGCCATTAGCATATATAGCAGATTGACAGCTTACCGCGCTATAGATACGAGTGAATTGAAAGTCCTGACCTATGGAGTGAGTCAGGCAGAGTTATGAAGCATAGAGAATATGCACTCTGGTTCAACTCACAACTACTATACTGTTACCAGCGCGGGCATCCCCGAAATTTTTTATCGAATATGGGACGATATCTGTTTACGTTTTTTCAGTATGGATACAACTGAAATATTCGAAAATAAACTAATGACTAAGTTCTACTACTGACAGCTATGTGATGTTAGTAACTATATGTTTGTGTGTCATTATTCCCTCTTTGTCTATATTTGTCCTTTAGAGCGGTGCTCCGTTTACCTGCGCTGTAGCCAGGTGAGGAGGAGTTTTTCTCTCCTGCCACTTAGATAAGTGAGCATAAACATGTGGTGTATTAAAGGCCTATATAATTATCTATCTTTTGAGGATATACATATACTGGCACTCAACATGATGATTGCTTCTAAGATATTCTAAACGCAGCGATCTAACCATGACTATTTGTTTTTTTTTCTTTCTTTTTATGTATTTGTTTTTGTGTGTTCTCGGGATGGCTTTGGCAATCCTCTGAACCATGAAGCCAGGAGAAGGATGATGTAACTAATACCCAGGTAATCTTTTACCTTTTCATACTATTTGTAGCAGTAGCGTTAATGGTCCTGAAGAAGCAGCAGGATACCTGTTGGGTCCAATCAGTCTGCAGAAACATGTCGACCTTCCACTCTCTCTAGTGGTTATTTGTTGATGCCACTTCGCACTTTGTATTAATTTGGGAGTGAAGGAGGGCATATTAAAGTCTACTTTCTCCTTTACTACCCAATTTTATCATTATCAGTAATTCACTTGTTCACTCACTCTCTCTCACACTTATTGCACTGCTTTTCAGTCACCATCGGACACCCCACATGACACTTAAATCACTGGGCCCCACAGGCTAGGTCAGGCTTTGACATCTGCCAGTCAGCTGTGGGTATACCACTCTACCTTCATGGTACAAAGGATCCCAGATGATGAAGGGCGGACTCGGTCGGTGACTGATGGGAATCTGTTTACAAAGAATGGATATCCTAAGCGTGACTTTATTAGCACACATTATTAGCTGAATTTGATCTGTCCTCTCCTTTACGTCTACATAGTTAGTTGCCTTTCTGACTTCTTGCTACTCTTTGTTGGTTTAACTGTTGATTTAGGGACAGTAGCAGTGTTAGGTCGTTAAACTTTCCCTAGGACCCTCCTCCTCCCTGTTTTGTATATGCTCTTGTGCAGTTTTTTGCTGCGGGTCCTTTTAACTCTTTATTTCCCCCTAGGGGCCTTGTTTGATAGAGAGGGTCAGTGTGATTCATGACATAGGGTTCATCTGAACATAGCAGTCGTATTGAACTGATATCTGAATATGGCCACCAATCTAGGATTGGCTTTTGACGAAGCAGAAATCCAGTCCATTCTATCTGAAAATCCTAGTATCCTCGATTTAATACCAACTGCCCAGGCCAATAGCGATGAATGCTAGGCTAAAATCTTAATATTGAAAAAGAGTCAGGCTAGGATATGTGTCCACGGGATGTCCATGGCAGAGTACCTGCGTGGCAACTGTGCCCCAAGTGGACTGATTGTGACGAATGCTCCACGTTTGTTTTTAGATTACAAGGATTTCCTGCGCGACTGGTCTCTAATCGCCTGGAAATGTACTCGCGACTGGCTGGTACTTATTATAAAAACAGCCAAAAAAGCGGCAGATAAGATCTTAGTGGAGATCCAGGTTCTTGAAGGCCAGATCAAAACGACAATTACAACCAAGGCTTTTTCCAAGAACCAAGACGAGGGAAACAAAGTAAGCAAGGAGTTTAGAGATTCCATCCTTTTTACTAAACTAGAAAAATTCAAAAAAGATCTTGCTAAGTTCTCAATGGAGAAGGTATATCCGTACACAAGTGATACCTATGTACCTGTGTCCTTTAATAAGAACGGACGGTTCAACTTATGGTACCTCCAGTTCAGAGGAAGGGTCAAGTGACTCCGATGCATCCAATTCTGGTAATGCGCAAAACAACAAGAGGGGAAGAGGCAATAACAGAAGAAATTGGAGAGGTTTCAGCCACGGTTTTGGTCAACCTCCCTTTCCACCATGGTGGCAACCGACACCATGGGGCACACCAACCTATCCCCCGGCAGCAGGGCCCTATGGTCCGCAACAATTCTATCCGGACTATAATCAGCAACCTTTTTTAGGTTTTGGTCGGTGGAGGACGAGGGGCCTGCGCCAGTCACAACAACAAGGGCAGGTCCAGTGGAATTTACTCCCACAAACAATGGACCTGAGGAATGGGAAGAAAATCCCACAGGAACAACCGGGGACATCAGCGGGACCAGTCTCGTGATTAATTTAAGCTCCCATATAATGACTGACATTGAAGAACAAGTCTTGAATAGAGGGCTTGGGTTTGTGACCACCAACATTGTTGACCCATTCCTTACACATTTCGAGATGAGCAAGTTCTTTTGGAAGATCCGTTTGCACTTTTTGTTTGCCAATAAAGAAGGCCAAATTGTTAATACCCCTACCAATGTTGAGAATACAGGCCTCAAAAGACCGTCTACTTTTAACCCTACCACTGTAGGACTCCCCGCAAAAGTCATGGCTTTCGAGGAGGCAGTTGATCACGACCTACAAGCTTTATTCCAGCAACGCCACAGACCCTTCATTAATATATGTAAAAAAGAACAGGAGGCTCTGAAAGGTCTGGCAAATAATGCATCTGTGATAGTAAAACCCGCGGATAAGGGTGGGGATATAGTCCTTTTGGACTCTGGCTCTTACCGTGACGAATGTTTACGTCAATTAAATGACGCGAAATCTTATCGGAAACTATCAACAGACCCTACAGAGAGACTTACAACCGTAATTGGCACCATTGTAGAAGAGGCTTTGGCAGAAGGATGGCTCACTACTTAAGAGGCACAGTATCTGTGTGCGGTCAACCCAGTGATGCCATACTTCTACGTATTGCCAAAAATACACAAACCACAAAGGCCACATCCTGGGCGCCCCATTATATCGGGCATAGGTTCACTGTTGGAACCTTTATCCACATTCGTAGACTGTTTCCTGAAACCAATGGTACGGGAGATGCCAACCATGTTGAAGGACACTAAAGATGTTCTTAGGATTTTACCTGATATCGAGTTCGACAGGGAACAAGACCTTTTGGTATCTTTTGATGTGGAAAGTCTGTATACATCCATACCCCAGACTGAAACTCTAGAAGTGGTGGAAAGCCTACTAGAGGCCAGAGATTTAAACTTGATTACACCTGTGAGATTGGTTCTGACGTTGGCCACACTGGCCATGACAGAAAACTTTTTTAGTTTTAAATGTATTTTATTGCGTTTATCAGTAAAAGTAACATTAGACATTATGACATGTCGCAAAGGCGGTCGGCACGTAATGCTGGCGGGACAGACTAGCATGTCTTCCCTAAGTAGGATAAACAAAGCGAAGTGCATATGCCAAATATGAAAAACAATATCACGGAGGCAAATACGATGCGATGCAAGAAAGCAAAACAGGAAAAGGAACAACCAAAACCCCTGACACAGCCCGAGCCCCATCCCCCCCCACCCCAACCAGTGTGCCATATGTCAAAACAGAGTCTACGAGTCAGCCTGGAGAGGGTAACGTCAGTGGTCTGGGGATCACCGAGGGTTAGGTGTGGTATCAGTGAGGCGTAGAATCCGGAGGTATTTAGGACAGGTGATCTCGTTGAATTCTTTGGAGAAGAGGGACAGCAACGGTGACCATGTTTTCTGAAAAGCGGTGGTGGAGTGTGTAAGTGTAGCGTGTATGCGTTCCATCCCCAATGTGAACCAAAGTTTATGTAACCACCCTGTGTGGGTGGGTTTGGTCGCCGAGCCCCACCGGGACAAGATGTGTTGCGTGGCAGCCTGCATAGCAATTCCCATTTGACGACCCCGCAAGGATTTCAAGGGGAAGGTGAGTGCATTGGGGAGTCCCAATATGGCATACGCTGGAAAACGCGGGATTTCAGTGTCAAAGGAGGAGTCAATGTCGTCCAATACCGCCTCCCAGTAGCTGCGGATCTCTCGGCAGTCCCAGAGGAGATGGGTTAAAGTGCCGCGTTCCCCACAATGTCTCCAACAGTGTTCACTACGTGATGGGTTTCCTATGTGAAGTCGGGCCGGGGTGAGGTTCCAGTACATTGCCAGCTTCACTGCGGTTTCTCTCGCTGCCGTGTTGCGTGTGGTGTGGGAGGCCCTGTATTATATATCTCTCCAGTCTTTTGAAGTCAGTGTTCTGCCTAGTTCAGTCTCCCAACGCCTCTGGCCTGGTGTTTTATCCGGGTTGGGTGTCGGCGCAAGCATCTTGTAAATGTCTAAAATGAGGTGTTTATCTGTGTCTTTGGTGAGTAACCATTTTTCAAAGGATGTCATCGGGCGGCCCACCTTGGCGGCGGTAGCCGGATCTGTGAGCCAATGCCGAAGTTGGAAATATTGGAAAAGGTAGGGGTTCTTCAAGTCGTATCCCTGCTTAATGTCCGAGAGGGGAAGAAAGCCCTGTATATCAAAAAGGTGACCGGCCGAGCGGCACGTAGTGTCACGCCATTGTGAAAATGCGTTTGGGTCATTGCCCGGAGGGAAGTCCGGGTTGTCCAGAATGGGAGTGAATGGGGAAGGGAATGTCGTCAAGCCCCTTTTAAGAGCGACCTTGTCCCAGACTTGCATAACAGTGCGGGTGATAGGCGATTTTAGGAGATATCGCGGGCGATGTTGCCTAGCGAGGAACGGAACCCTCCATAGCGATGTCTGGGCCATGGCTCTATCTTGGAAGAGCCATCTCTCTTATGACTCCGGCCTGTGCCATTCTACCAAGTAACGAAGCCGAGACGCTTTGAAGTATTGTAATAAATTGGGAACGCCTAGGCCTCCGTCGTCCATGCTTCTGTACGTCAGTTGTTTTCGGAGACGCGCGCGTTTCCCGTCCCAGATGAATCGGTGGAGAGCGTCCTGCAGCTCGTTCAGAGCTCCGGGTGGGGGCATGGCAGGAAGTGTTTGGAATAGATATAGGATACGAGGTAAGACAGACATCTTTACCGCCGCGACCCTCCCCAGTAGAGAGAGGGGTTGTTTGGACCAGCGGGTGAGGTCTTTCCGGATCTCAGTGGCAAGGGATCCGTAGTTGGTTTTGACTGTCAACTCTGTGGAGGAAGCAAGGGAGATGCATAGATAAGGAACTAAGGTAGCAATCTGGAGGCCGCTCCCCTGCGCCACATTATGGTTGTGTGGGTGCGCATTCTTGCCCAGTGGCAACACCAGAGATTTGCCTCTGTTAATGCGAAATCCCGAGACATCTCCAAAGGAATCAAGTTCCTCCATAAAGGCGGGGATGGAGCGGGCAGTGCAATCAAGGGCCACTATGACATCGTCCGCATACAGACTAATCGTGTGGGGTTCGTGTCCAAAAGTAATACCTCTAATTGCGGGATTATCCCGGACCTTTTGTGCTAGGGGTTCTATATATAAGGCAAACAAGAGGGGGGAGAGGGGACATCCCTGTCTTGTGCCGCGTTGAATTTCGAACGGGTCCGAGCGCAGGCCGCCTAACCGGACCCTGGCATGCGGACGATGATAACAGCATGCAATCCATGTCATAAAGCGGTCCCCCAATCCAAAACGCCGCAGAACCCGTTGTAGATAGGTCCAGTCGACACGGTCGAACGCCTTCTCGGCGTCGATGGCTAGCAGTGCGGAGTCCGAGCCCTGAAAGTGGGATTTGTCAATTAGATGGAGTATTCGTTTGGTGTTATCACTACATTGTCTGTTGGGCACAAAACCCGACTGGTCAGGCTCCAAGATCCCGGGTAGACAGGGGCCAAGACATGCAGCAAGAATGCCAGTAAAAAGTTTTAGGTCGAGGTTCAATAGGGAGATAGGGCGGAAAGCAGAGCAGTGCGTGGGTTTCTTACCCGGCTTAGGGAGGACCACCACCTCGGCGGCAAGCATGTCCGGGGGGATGGCGCCTGTGCCCTCAAAAGAGTTAAAGAGTCTTGTGAGTACCGGGGCCAACAGTCGGCTGAAGGTCTTATAGAATCCCGCCGAGAATCCGTCCGGCCACGGGGATTTGAGTGGGCGTAAGTGGGATATAGCGGCCAACACCTCATCCAAGCGAATGGGGGTGTCTAAAGCGTCCGCAGTTGCTGTGGAGAGCTCTGTGACAGCCACGGAGTTCAAGTATGTGTCGATTATCTCAGGGGGCGTATCCTCTGCCCCGTATAATGAGGCATAGTAAGATCGGAATGCTTCCGCCACTTGAGTGTCGTCCGTGAGGACCACTCCGGCATCGTCAGTGAGGCCAGAGATCTTAGTGCGCTGTGTCTTAGCTCTCAGTGCGCTGGCCAATAAGCGACCCGTCCTGTTACCGCCGACATAGTAGGTATGCCGAAGGCAGAGTGCTGCGAATTCGGCCCTGTCCGTATCCAGACTAGCGAGTTGGGCTCTAGCTGCTTTCAGTTGCCTCCAAATGCGTGGAGCGCAGGTGCGGCTGTGGACTCTTTCCAATTCTGCTACCTTCCCTGTGAGGTCATCGCGTTTGGCTTTCCGGTCTTTGGCTTCCGCAGCCGCTATGGCAATCAGTTCGCCGCGAAGAACGGATTTCAGGGCTCCCCAGAGAGCCGTCATGGAGATCCCTGGTGTATCGTTAGTAGCTACGTAGTCAGTGATGCATTTTCCGAGTCTTGTGGTGACCTCCGGACGCGGCAGGAGGGTCTCACGCAGGCGCCAGGAGCCTCGGGGGCGAGGAGGCGCGCGGAGTTGGAGCGACAGTTCCAGCGCATCGTGGTCGGAAACGGCGGCAGGAATTATATCAACCCCCCCAAGGGACTTGAGTAGTTCCGCGGAGCCCAGGAAGTGGTCGATCCTAGCGTACGTGTGATGTACGTGGGAGTAAAAGGTGAATCGTGACTCAGTCGGGTGTGTAGATCTCCACAGGTCCACCAGGCCCCTCTCCCTCAACCACTCATGTCCGGTCGCCGAGATAGCACCCGTATCTCCATACCGGTGTCCCGACCTGTCAGCATGTGTGTCCATAACAAGGTTGAAGTCTCCCCCCAGGAGCAGAAGGGAGTCGGAAGAGCCAAGCGCTTCTGACGTGGCATTTTTCAGAAAGGCCTCCTGTTCAGTGTTCGGGGCATAGAGAGAACCAATCGTGAGGTGTGTGTTCCCTACGTGGAAAGTGTATGCCAGTAAACGGCCTTTAAGTTCCCCCGCCCTGATCCCCACTTGGCCCTTGAAGTGTTTGGAGAGTAGGATAGCCACTCCGGCGTGTTTCGTGGGTAATGAGGAGAAGAATTGTTGTGGGAAGGCGTGAGAGCGCATTCTATGCCAGTCTTTCTGCAATAGGTGAGTTTCTTGCAGCAGGCAGATATCGGCCTCGGTGTTCTCCAAGTAGGAGATGATCGCCCTCCTCTTAATGGGGTTATTCAGCCCTTTTACATTAAGGGTTAGTACCTTCACCGTGGTGTCACACATGGCTGGATAACCCCGTAGTGTAGCTTAGAGACATTTTGGATCGTATACAGCGTGTCATCATGGTAGCATGTGAGCGATGACCTCTGAGGTGACACTGTGGAGCCCTCTGCCCCCCGTCGATGCAGCCCCAGACACGAAACCCGGTTGGAGTGCGTAAAAGTCGGCCAGTAGAACAGCAACAATGCATTCGTGGCACATTGGTTCCCACCCTGAATCCCCCCCGCAATCCCCCAACCCCTCCCCCAACAGCAAACCCGTCAAACTGTGTTTTAAATGTCAGCTTCCATTGTGCTAAGGCAGAGTAACACTCCCTCCCCCCCACCCTCCCCCCTGCAACCCCAAAAAGAAAAGGAAGTGTAGTCCCAGTCCTGTTAGTCCGCACAGGGCCGTGGTAACGGTTCTCGTGTGGGTCATCTCCAAAGGCGGCTTCTCCGGCCCCGCGCCCGCCCCCCCCCCCCACCGCTGGTGCGAAGATATGTGTCATAGCTAATCTCCCAACCCAAGAGAGCACTTAACATTCAGAGGGAGAGGTTTCTTTGGCTACCTCCGCCACAGCGGTAGCGCGTTCCTGCGAAATGACCGAGGCGTCCGGTTTCAGGCGGTGTGATGGGGATCGCTTGTAGCTCACTGTGTGCCAACCACCCCTGGGAAGCTCTGGGGGTGGGCGCGTCATCATCCTGATCCAATCCCAACAATGTGCAGGTGTCCTTGAGCGACCTCATCTGGTGCAGCCGCCCGTTCCATTTGAATATGAGCCGAAACGGACGACCCCAGGAATAGGGGGTCTCGTTCTGTCGCAGGAAGTCCGTTGCTTTCTTAAATTCCTTGCGTTTTTGCAGGGTGGTGGCGAAGAGGTCTTGATAAAGAGCTATGGGATGACCTCTATATTGAAGGGGTTGAGCTCGCCGGGCCTCTCGGAGAATTCGTTCCTTCAACGGAAAATCGGGCAGGAAGGCCAATATGTCCGGTGGTGGGGCCGAGTCTCGCCGCGGCAATCCAACCCTGTGCGCCCTGTCGATGCGAATGGGGAAGTCCGCCGGCTCTCCCAAGATGGTCCGGAAGAGGGTCCGCAGGTATTTGGAGACGTCAGACCCTTCTTCTTTCTGAGGGACTCCCCGGACCCGTATGTTGTTCCGGCGGGAACGATTTTCAAGGTCTTCTGCGTGGGCCTGGAGGTCCAACTGTTGGTCCGTAAGCCGCAGGATTTCCTGCTGGAGCTGCTCAATTTCAGTGCTTTTGGTGTGATCTGCCTCCTCCACCGCAGCCACCCGTTCTCCGAGGCCATCCACCTCACGTCTGAGTTCCCGGACCTCGCCCGCCACCTCCTGTTTTAAGGATTTAAAGTCATCGCGGAGTGAGTTGAACAGTGTATCTAGAAAGGATCTAGTGATGGGTATTTGGTCGTCTGCAGGTGGCGGTGGCGATTTCGCGACCACCGGGGAGGGTGGGTCTTTGGCAGGCTTGGGCTGGGATTTGGCCATTAGTTCAGGAAGCGTCTGATGTCCTCTCTTACCCTTCTGGCCCGCCATGTTGTACGAGGACCTAGGAGTAGGCAGACGGTGAGCGATGGGGGCCCGCAGCAGGGTTCCTGAGACGCGGTGTCGTCCGGGGCGAAGCAGGTGTCAGCGAAAAGTGCCACGGGTCGGCTCCGGCCAAACACCCACGCACTCACCACCCGGCCACCTCGCAGCGATTCGTGGCAGGGACTCGTGAATTGCGAGCACCGGCCGGCTACCGGCCGCGCGGGTAGTGTGGTCCGTCAACCCCCGGGGTCGTGGGACTCGGCTTCCGCTGTCTGCCCTACCCCAGGGGTTCGAGTGTGCCCCTCGAGTCCAATGTGGCGCCCACCGCTGATCTCCTCGCCCGATTGGCCCCTGAGACGGGTGCAGTCCTCTGTTAGGGCTCCTGTCCCCCAACCCCTCTCTGCGCCGTGGTGGTGGGTCCCAAGTCTGTAAAGCGGCAGGTCGCTCCAATGTCAGGGAGGCCTTGCTGGTCCGGCCGGGCACCCCCCAGGCCCAGGTCGCAGTGTAGTGGGAACCGGTGCGCAGGCCCGAAGCCGGGAGCTCTAGTCTCGCGCCCGCCGATCGGGTGCCTCTGCACGCCGGCCGATCTGCAGCAGTGTGGTCAGTGTGGTCCGTCAGGCTCCGGGGTCACAGGATTCGGCCTCCGCTGTCATCCCCACCCCAGGGGCTCGAGTGTGCCCCTCGAGTCCACTGTAGCGCCCACCGACGATCTCCTCACCTGGGCGGCCTTCGAGGCGGGTGTAGTCCTCCGTCAGGGCTCCTGTCCCCCAACCCTGCCTCGCGTCTCGGCGTGGGGTCTGAGGCCTGCGAGACGGCAGGCCGCTCCACTGCCAGGGGTCTCGCTGGTCCGCTCTGGCGCTCCTCAGGCCTTGGTCGCGGTGCGACGGGGATCCGGTGCGTAGGCCCGAAGCCGGGGCCTTTATTTTCGCGACCGCCGACCGGGTGCCTCACACGCCGGCCGGGTCGCTCAGACAGCAGTCCTCGGTAGTTGCCGGACCTCCGGCGGAGATGCTTCACAGCGGGTTCTGCAGCCCGCTCCCTGTGTCCGCCACAAGCGCCTTCAGGTATGCGCCCAGGGAACTCAGTGCAGGGGCGCCCAGCCGATCAGCGCTCCGGCATGGCCGCCATTACAGAGTGCGGGACAGGCGGCAACGCAGAAGTGGAGCTTCCACGGGCGCGACGCGGCAGCGGCTCGATGTCTGGCTGCCGCTGCTGGATGGCACCTCTCTCGCTACTCTCCTGTGCTGTTTAGGGGAGATACAGGATGGTTTCGCCGTGCTCAGGCGGGGTCGGGCAGGGAGCTCCGGAGACCCACGTCCGATCACACCGCCATCTTGGACACGCCCCCCAGAAATCTTTTTTAAATTTGAGGATTCGGTCTACTTGCAGATTAGCGGACTAGCATGGGCAGCGTTTTTGCCCCCAGTCTCGCTAATCTGTACGTACACAGGTTTGAACAAGAACAAATCCTCAATGACATCAATCCCTACTTTGGATGTTTACGTCTATGGAAAAGTTACATAGACGACGTGTTGGTGGTGTGGCGAGGATCAGTTGAAGATCTGAAGAACTTTCATGTATGGCTAAATGGGAGAAATCAGTTCTTAAAATTCACTATTGAATATAGTAAACAACAGTTGGCATTTTTGGATTTGCTAGTCACTTCTACATCTACTGGTTTACAATCCGAGATTTATCGGAAACCCATGGCCAGAAACTCTTTTGAGTTACGAAAGCTGTCACCCAAAAACACTACGTGACAACTTGCCCTATGGACAATTTCTTTGAATACAACGGAATTGTTCCACCAAATCTGCATTTGAGGGTCATGCTAAGACTCTCGAAATATACTTGACTGAGAAGAAGTATCCTAAACGGCTGATCCGGAACTCCAAAAAAAGAGCCTCCAATAACAACAGGGAGAGCTTACTTGAATTATTGCCTCCAAAACCTAAGCAGGAGCGGATTACATGTGTAAATACTTTTAGTACACAGTCAAAACAAATACAAAAAATCATTAAGAAACATTGGACAATTCTGAACACAGGTACTGACACTTTACCACCTCCTTTATTCGCATTCAAGCGGGGAAAAAACTTGAAGGACCAATTGGTCCATACAAGACCAAAAAGTAACATCCCCCGTGCAATAGGGACACTGTGGGACATGCCTGCGGTTACGGGCCATCATCCTTGCGGCAACTGTGCAGCATGTCCCCAAACATCTACATCTCACATTGACATTGGCACTCATCGCCCGTGGCAACAACGACGGTTCACTACCTGTAACAGCCAGAACCTCATATATCTGATCACGTGTCCCTGCAGTATGAAATATGTAGGGATGACGACGCGCAAAATAAAAGTGCGAATCTCCGAGCATAAAAGTTCAATTAGATGTTCTAAACAAGCGACCAGACTAACCAATCATTTCATTGAGGTTGGACATCTGCCCACCGATTTAAGGTGGACTGTAATCGAAAAACCACTGATCCCCCCTCATGTGACCGATGTCAGTAAGTTCTTATTTAAAAAAGAGCAGAAATGGGTATATAAACTCAACTCAGATAAGATTGGGCTGAATGAAGACCTCCCTTGGATGTCGCTCTGAATAATGGTACTGAGAGCACACCTGTTTGGGGCTTCTCCACATAAGACATCGTTAAGACCTGGATGCAATTCCACATATCGAGCTCGGATGTTTGGACAAAGTCACTATAGAGGTTCACTACATGCAAACAAATCGCTATTTTGACTAATAAGAAGCTGTTATTAAGTTTGTTTGTCCTAGGGTCTGCTTCATTATATCCTAGACACAACCCTTTAACAGCATCGTTATGAAGCGGTTTAACATTGATACATACCTCTAATAATAATATATCCTGGAGCTAAGAGCTAGGCTTGATTTAGTATCCCTGACAAAGTAAGAAACATGGCTTCACAATAGGACATACTTTATAAGGTAAAGGTATGATAGTCGTGTGGGTTGCGACACGTAGAGCGTAAATACTCCAGAGACTCCGTATCATTGGCCGCGGGTGTCACTGGCCCTTGTAGTTTTACCAGCTCTTAAAAGAAATTCTGACAAGGTGCAGATGAAAAATCAGCTAGACGATTAATGGTTCCTTATAAACCACCCCACGAGTGCCAAGTGAAAAAGGAGCGCGTAATAATGGGGAGGACGTCAGAATGCTGTTTTCACCTTTTTCTTTCAGGTGCAGATAAAAAATCGGCTTTACAATTAACGGTTCCTTATAAACCACCCTCGAGGGCCGTCGCTGCTTTCACCTTTTTTCTCTAGTGTCATTTGTACTCCACCTGTTCAAATACGCACCACAAAGATTGAGGGAACTACATTTCCCAGCAGTATTTAACATCGCAAAGATCTGACGTTTTAGATGCGACGTACACACACAGGAAATGAGTAGAAAATGCCGCCTTGGTTGCCGTGCAGGTACCTCCCACAACAGCCAAGAGGGACGTCCGGAGTACCGACGGACAGGTCAGTGCAGGAAGCAGCATTTGTTTCAACCGGGGGTTTCTTTTCTTTGATGTTATTCAGGCCCTTGCTCCGCCCGCTCGCTCGCGAGTAGTCACTAGCGACCTATTTCTCTGTAAAGAAGCCATACTACTTTGACGGTGTTCCGAGTGTACACTCTGGCTAAACTAAGGTTTTTTCGCTCAACCAAGGGCTGGTAGTCACTAGTGATTTTTTCGCATCTGCAATTTGGTCTCTCTAACTCTATCGACTGGGGGTTAGAACTATGTTATCTGTCCTAGATACAGCCATTAGCATATATAGCAGAATGACAGCTTACCGCGCTATAGATACGAGTGAATTGAAAGTCCTGACATATGGAGTGAGTCAGGCTGAGTTACGAAGCATAGAGAATATGCACTCTAGTTCAACTCACAACTACTATACTGTTACCAGCGCGGGCATCCCCGAAATTTTTTATCGAATATGGGACGATATCTGTTTACGTTTTTTCAGTATGGATACAACTGAAATATTTGAAAATAAACTAATGACTAAGTTCTACTACTGACAGCTATGTGATGTTAGTAACTATATGTTTGTGTGTCATTATTCCCTCTTTGTCTATATTTGTCCTTTAGAGCGGTGCTCCGTTTACCTGCGCTGTAGCCAGGTGAGGTGGAGTTTTTCTCTCCTGCCACTTAGGTAAGTGAGCATACACACGTGGTGTATTCAAGGCCTATATGATTATCTATTGATTGAGGATATACATATACTGGCACTCAACATGATGATTGCTTATAAGATATTCTAAACGCAGCGATCTAACCATGACAATTTGTTGTGTGTTTTTCTATTTGTGTATTTGTTTTTGTGTGTTCTCTGGATGGCTTTGGCATTCCTCTGAACCATGAAGCCAGGAGAAGTATGATATAACTAATACCCAGGTAATCTTTTACCTTTTTATACTATTTGTAGCAGTAGCGTTAATGGTCCTGAAGAAGCAGCAGGATACCTGTTGGGTCCAATCAGTCTGCAGAAACATGTCGACCTTCCACTCTCTCTAGTGGTTATTTGTTGATGCCACTTCACACTTTTTATTAATTTGGGAGTGAAGGAGGGCATATTAAAGTCTCCTTTCTCCTTTACTACCCAATTTTATCATTCTCAGTAATTCACTTGTTCACTCACTCTCTCTCACACTTATTGCACTGCTTTTCAGTCACCATCGGACACCCCACATGACACTTAAATCACTGGGCCCCACAGGCTAGGTCAGGCTTTGACATCTGCCAGTCAGCTGTGGGTATACCACTCTACCTTCATGGTATAAAGGATTCCAGATGATGAAGGGCGGACTTGGTCGGTGACTGATGGGAATCTGTTTATAAAGGATGGATATCCTAAGCGTGACTGTGTTAGCACACATTATTAGCTGAATTTGGTCTGTCCTCTCCTTTACGTCTACATAGTTAGTTGCCTTTCTGACTTCTTTCTACTCTGTTGGTTTAACTGTTTATTTAGGGACAGTAGCAGTGTTAGGTCATTAAACTTTCCCTAGGACCCTCCTCCTCCCTGTTTTGTATATGGATCCTTAATTGGACCAGTCAAAATCTCGCTCTGACTGCTACTTCCCTTGGGCTTTGTAGTGCTTCAGCCCAATCATCATCTTCCAGTAATACAATATCTGATTCCTAGGCTTCTCGCAGGGTCCTCAGTGGATCGGGTGAGTTATTAATAATCTTCCTATCTGTTACGGATAAGGCCTTTTCTGGGATCGGGTCCAGTCGATTCTCCAGGGTGATATATTCCGGAAGCTGCTCCCCTTCTCTGATGTGCCTCCGGAGTGCGAGCCCTAGCTGCATGTATCTACATTTTTCTGTGTCCGCTTGCTGATATTCTTTCTGCAGGTCTTCAAATGAGATTATTGCCAGACCTCTCCATACATTTCTCAAATGAATTATATCTAACAGTTTCCATTTGTTAAAACCCCGGAGTTTACCCAGTTCCCGCAACATGTTGCTGTCCCATAGCAGGGTTCTTTCTGTCAGTCTGTTTTTCCACCTTAGGAATTTATTGGCCCTTGTCCATGCACCCAGCACTGCCTGCGTATGTGGGGGCATGTGTTTTTCTGCAATTCTCCGGTACAGTGCAACTGGGTATCCTCTATGTCCCATCACCAAGTGATCCACCCTGTACGCCGGGTCATCTCTATCCGCAAAGATCCACTCATTGAATGTTATCAACTGCAACGCCCAATAGTAGTTTTTAAGATCGAGAATGGCGAGGCCACCATCGTAGATGCCTCTTTGGAGTTTTGTTAGTGCTATATTCTTGCACCACCCCCATCCCACAGGAGCTTCCTCAGTTCACTATCTAAGTCGCTAAAGAACCTGTCTGATACCTTATAGGGGGCATTTTGGAGAACATGTAACATACGTGGCAATGTTATCATTTTGAAGAGCACAGTTCTCCCCATCAAGGAGATTGGTACGGTCCTCCAGTGCGGGACATCTCTTTTCAAGTGTTCCTGTTGGGGCAGCAAGTTATCTTCCAGGAATTCTGTTTTCGCTATATTAATCGCTATATTATTGCCTAGATACTTGAATTTGTCTTTAGGTTGGAGTTTTATCTCCACAGTAGGCATAGTCATTGGTCTATTCGTAAGCACAAACAGGAGGGGCTTGTCCCAATTAATTTGGTACCCAGAGTAGCCACCAAATATGTGGAAGATTTCTAACAGCCTGCTAACTGTAAAGCGAGGTCCTGTGGCGTACAGTAGGACATCATCTGCATATAAATATATGCATTCCTCCCAGTTCTCGTCACCCATTATCCCAGTCACCAATGGGTCTCCTCTTTCACAGGCCGCAAGCGGCTCCCGTGCCAACATGAATAGAACGGGGGGCAGTGGGAATCCCTGCCTTGTCCCTCTATGTTGTGCAAAAGAGCGGTAAACTGAACCGTTCACCCGTACCCTAGCCAGTGGATTTGTGTACAGCAATCGGATCCAGGATCGATACCGGGGACCAAATCCGAATCTCTCCAGGACAGCAAACAGATATTGCCATTCGATGCTGTCAAACGCCATACATGCCTCCAGTGAGAGCAGCACCGCCTCCTCCCCCGGGTGAGACTTGATCAAATGCATTACCCCATACAGACGTCTGAGATATAGCCTAGTACTCTAATGGGGTATAAATCCTGACTGATTGGGGTGTACCAAAGTCATAACTGCCCCCAAGAGACGATTCACCAGGATTTAGGCCAGGATTTAAACCTCCGTTTTTAGCAAGGATATTGGCCTGTAGGAAGTACATTGTTCCAGAGGTTTGCCCGTCTTAAGGATCACTACTATGGTAGCCGTTCACTGGTCTATTGGTGGGCTACCCCTTTCTCTGGCCTCTTCGATCATCTTCAGGAGATGCGGAGCCACTACACTCGCTGTACCTTTAAATAACTCCGTCCTGCAGATCTCGTATGGCTCCTGTAATCTCTTCAACTGTGATTTCTTTTTCTATTTATATTTGAAAATATATATATTTTTTATGGTTTTTCCCAGCTAGACAAGCACATTTCTTCATCAAATGGCAGTTGTACAGTCAGCAACATGGTACTAAGGGAAATCGCTTTCAGTAGAACATCTCCGACATCCAAATATACAGTAGAAGTAGTAGAAAATACAGTCCATAATAGTCGTTAACATTTAAAACGTCATAACTTCAGCCCAATTCTCTGGAGATAATCATCCCCGCTATTGCCGTACAACTGCAACTAATTGCTCATCATTAAACAAATAGCACGAAATGCAATCCCTGTTCCTCCCGCTTATCCTTCCCCCCTCCCTAATGGAGTAACAAATATTTGTAAATAACAATAATAACAAATCATAGCTGTGTCAACAGTAGATGTGCATAACAGTAGACCAGAAAGCCACATTATGGTGTCAGAGGTAGTTACATGAATGAAAGCATTGTAGCCGTTCTCTTAAGGAGGTGCAATCTCTCGAGGTGGAGTCTCCAACCCTGACGCGCTCGAGTCTTCGTTCGAGTCGGTGCACAGCGTCTTCAGTGATTGTACTAGCGCCTCCCAAGCCCTAGCCAGCTCCAACGCCCTATTGCTGTTAGCATGGGTTGCCAACTGCAGCCTCGTAATTCCCTCGCATTCCGCCCATTTAATAAATTCAGTACGCCACCTCTGAAAACTAGACCCCTTCTTGTCTTTCCAGTGGGCTGTTATTTCTCTCTTTGCTAGCAGAAGTCCCAAATCTATAAACTTACTTTTTATCTTATTCCTAGAGGTATGGGGGAACCAGTGCAGCAAGCAAAGCCCTATAGCGGATTTGATGTCCCTGTCCGTAATAGTACGTATAAGAGTGACCACCTCCAACCAAAATGCAACAAGTGGAAGACAATTCCACAGCATGTGGCAAAAATCAGCTCCGACCAAACCACAGTGCAGGCATATTGCTGAGGTCAGATTAAAATATTTCATTATTTTTTTCGGCGTAAGGTATGCGCGATGAAGAATAAAGAAATGGGCTAGCTGGAAGCGTGCATTCCTAGTGCTTTTCCATGCACGTTACACCAGTCCCACCCATGCCTTCTCAGGAATTTTGTCACCTAGATCTACTTCACATCACCGCCGGAGCGCTACTAGTGTGAACAATCGCTCGCTGGTCATTCTACGATATAAGCAGGTTACTACCTTGATAGTGCCAGCAGGCAGGACTACATACTGACAAACCATGGAGGTGGGCGGTTCGCTGAGTCCCATTTTCCAATGTGCCTGAATAGCCGTTACAAGCGCTAAGTGCAGCAAGTAGTCTCCCCAAGCCAGTTCATACCTATCCTGCAATACCTGACAGTCTTTTTTGGTCTGGGCGCCAGGATACCCGTAGGGTGGCAGCAGCACTAATAAGAATTTTTTTACTTTACTTACTTACCTCATATGGATTCATTCTTTATATAGGTCACCCATAGTGGACAGCCCCCTCTCTGCCCAGTCTATCAGCGCTGCCCAACTACTGCCATGCGGTAACGCACTGCATATCACCAACGGGATCTCAGGGGCATATGGATACACTATTTGTGTGCATGTTTGACTTCTATTCCAGCAGAGGTTGAACGTCCCCATCTCTCGGGTGAGAGAGGAGGCTGGGAGCGGCAATCGCAACAGCAGTTTGGAAAGCGTTTGCTTATGTGGCTGATTCCTCTCCCCGTCGTCAGCGCTGCGGAATGTTCGTGCCACCGCTTGAGTAAGCCACTGTAGTTGCGCCGCTAAATAATACGATTCAAAATCAGGGACCGCATGTCCCCCCTCCGAACGCGGCCTCATTAGCGTGTTAAGAGCCACTCTCCACCGTCCCCCAGCCCAGAGGAACCCAACCACCATCGACTGGAGTTGCTTCAAAACAGATGCTGGGATCCAGATCTGAAACATCTTGAAATAATACAGCAGTCTGGGGAGCGCTACCATCTTGAAAAGGGCTACCTGCCCGGCCACCGACAGCGGAAACGTACCCCAAAACTCAATATAACCCTTAAGTGCTCTAGCATTCCTGCTCACGTTACTCTCCAATAAGTCCGTTTGGGTGCGATAAATGCGAGTGCCAAGATATGTCAGACATTGTCGCTCCCATCGTACCCCCTGTGTATATACTTGTCCCTCAGCCTGCAGCACCGCGGGGAAGGGGCAAGTCTTTGCCCAATCTACCTTTAGACCGGCAACCTTGCCAAGGTCCTGTAATAACACTTTTGCGCCACGGAGGGCATCTTCTACATCAGCCAAAAACAAAAGGAGATCATCAGCATATAATGCAATATAATAAATTTGCTCCTGGACTCTCAATCCTGCATAATGCAGGCCCGTCCTAGCCCGTGCCGCCAGCTGCTCCATGGCTAAGGGCAAACAACAGTGGAGAGAGGGGGCAACCCTGTCTCGTCACTCAACCCACCGAGCAAGTGTCTGATATCACGCTCTCGTCTTCACCCATGCTGTGACCTGTCTATACAAAAGAGATGTCCAGCCTACAAAGCCGTCTCCCAAACCAAAGTGTCGCATGACGTGGAACAGATACACCCATTCCCAGCTATCAAATGCCTTCTCAATATCTATTGCCAAATCGGCAGCAGCCTCTTTGTGGTAGGTGTCAGCTTCCAAAATAGCAATAAGGCGCTGTACATTCTGAGCCGTATTCCGAGTTGGTATAAACCCTGCTTGATCTGTGTGTATAAGTTGGACCAAAATCCGACTCAGGATTTTATCATCCGTGGTCAGCATGGACAGTGGGCGATAGGCAGTCCTGTCATGGGGAAGCTTACCCGGTTTTAGCAACATTATAATTAACGCCTCTCGAGTAGTGGTAGGTAAGAGACACTCTTTCCTCGCAGCATTATACAGTGTCACCAGTCTAGGGGCCAGCAGGTCAACATACGTACTATAAAATTCCACCGGGAGCCCATCCACACCCGGGGTCTTTTTCCGGGCCATATGTTTAATCACACCACGGACTTCTTCCAGGGTGATGTCCAGACCCAGTAGTTCCACCCTCTCGTTGTCCAGCGCTGGGAGACCTGCCGCCTCCAGAAAACTCTGAATGACCTCTGCGTGAGGGGCCACTGTACTTTGATATAAATCATTATAATAAGCAAAGAACAGGTAATTAATCCACTGCTGTGTGTAGTGGGCCTCCCCATCCGGGGCACGGAGTTCCAAGATGACCGTCCCCCTTTGCGCTGGATTAGCCAGCCATGCCAATAGTGCCCCAGATTTATCCCGCTCTGCATGCGCTTGCGTAGCGTATTTTTTATAGTCGAAGCAACGTAATTGCTCCACCTGTACTGTGACCTATTCTCTTGCTACTAATAGGTCCTGCTGGCGGTCTGGACGCTCAAGCCTCTCCCTCTCAGCGTTCCGCAACTTTTGATCTGCCCTCTCTAAATCTTGCAATAGCACTTTATGCACTCCCAGCTTATATGCTATGCAACGTCCCCGTATTACACTCTTGAAGGCGTCCCATTCCACCGTCAGTGATGAGGCAGTACCAGTGTTATTCTGAAAATAATCAATAATGCCAGTCTCCACCTCGGATGCAGGGTCTTCCAGCAATTCTGGTTTAAACGCCAAGTCGTAATTTTAGGGCGATCAGGCAATACATTCACATGTAGTAATAAAGGGTTATGGTCAGATATCATTCTAGTGAGGTATACGCTGTACTGTACTACCGCATGTATGTCAGGAGAGCAAAGCATTGCATCTAGCTGAACATGGAGGGCATGCAAGGCAGAAAAGAACGAATATTGCCGGGTGGTCGGGTGATGAGCCCTCCAGGTGTCTATCAGTCCCCAACTATGCTGCCATTTCCGCCTAATCTTGGAAAGAGCATGAGTAGGGGCATCCGGGAGGGGAGGATGCAATCTATCCAGCAGGACATCAGTAACAGAATTGAAATCCCCCCCAACAGCACTGACCCGGTTAGGAAAGGAGAACATTTCCCAGACAACTGTACAAAAATGGCAGATTGTTCTGTATTTGGTGCATATATGCTGCCCAGTACTACATCCCTAGCATTTAACCGCCCTGCAACCAATATATAACGACCCTCTCGATCTTTCAGTTGGCGTGTGGGTTGAAAAGGAACTCCCGCTCTAACCCATACCAGGACCCCTCATTCGAAGGCTGACCATGTTGTACAAAAAATCTGGCCTCTCCATCTATGCTGTAATGCCATATCTTCTTTTGGTGTAATATGTGTTTCTTGAAGAAAAGCCAGTTAGACCCCCCTACGGACTAAGTATGCATGTATTTTATGCCTCCGTGTCATTGTGTGAATACCCCTGACATTCCAAGATAAGCATTTCAAATCAGATAACGAACCCATTGCAGCGATCCGCAGTTACACCACACAGCTAATTCTAAAAGGTTACGCCATATACCTAGTAAACATTCCCTTACTGAAAAAGAAACAACCCCAACAACACCGCCACTAGATAGGCACCAAAAAACTAGCCCCCATCCAAACTACTCTAAACAGACTTCCCTCAAGTGACTACAGAGGAACAGTGGGGAAGAGTGGCTGCAGTCCGTCAGATACCAACAATGAAAGTGCAAAGAAAAGACCACACCTATGCCACACAATGTGCAATGCGCTCCCATCCCCGGAAGGTGTCGCATCAACAATAGCACCCAACCCCCACCCGGTCTCAGCCCAGAAGCAGTGTCATATTAGAGCCCAAAGACATATATCAATAACAAAAGGCACATGGCTCATCCAACAGCCCGCAAAGAAAATAAAGCAATGAGATATGAATATCATTATTAAACAATATCATCAGCAGATCTTGGTGTGACATGTGGCAACTGCAGTTCACTAGCCTGGGTCTCATCAGTGCCTGGAGCTGAACCATCCGTATCTGTGCTAGTTCCCGATCCCTTTGCAGGTTCCCGGAGCAATTCCGACACCGCACGTAGCGCTTCATTTCTCCCCCTCTCCGTCTGGGAAACGCTAAGTGCCTTTGATGTTGCAGGACACCACCGTGGCGCCCGGTGGCGCTGAGGCAATCTCTTCAGGGGTATGTTAGTCCCAGTGGCCCCGTGCCTGTCTTATACGTTTCCAGCCAGTCCCACGCCTCCGACAGATCCTCACAAAAGTGCGTCGTACCATCCAGGATAATCTTCAGTCGAGCAGGAAACATCACTGAATACTGAAGCCCCTCATCACAAAGAACCCTTTTGACAGTCAGGAAAGATACCCGGTGACGTTGTACCTTCAACGTATAATCCTGAAAAATGGAAACCTTGCTGTTGTCCACCGTATATGGTCCAGCTGTGCGTACTAGCTGCAAAAGTGGTCCCTATCCTTATAATGAAGAAGCCTGGCCACCACTGGACACGGAGGACGACCCGGAGCCAACAGTCGGGCCAGAACTCGATAATCCCTTTCCAGCGTGTAAAACTGCGTCAGCCCCTCCGGCGCTACAGCCTTGCGGAGCCAGTTCTCCAGGTATTGGACCATGTTGGACCCCTCATTTCCTTCCGGAAGACCCAAAACACGGATGTTGTTCTTCCTATTTCTCCCTTCTGCGTCTTGAGCCCTTTTCTCCAGCACCGAAAGCCTGCGGGAAAAGACCCCTACCTGGTCAGCAATGGTCTTCTGTGCTGGCTCCAGCGTCGCCAGGGAGGTTTCGGCCTGTTCCACTCTGTCCGCCAGCTTGGCGTGCTCGGCCCGCAGCTGCCCCAGTCCCACCGACACTGTTGCAATGCCCTGATGTAGGGCCTCCCTCGTATCTGTAATAGCCTGGAGTATACAGGCCAATTGTTGTTGTACCCCTGCGTCCCCAGGATCCGCAGGTGAAGTCTGCCGTTTCTCCTCTTGACCCGTGCCCTCATGATCTGGCGGGGCCTTCTTAAGCTTCCCCATATTGCAGCTGAGAACCAGAAATTCGATTGCAGGCGGGGCACTCTTAACTTGCAGCGTTACACTCTTCTCAATAGCACCCACAGCGCTCTGTCGACACCCAACAAGGCACTATTGGGCCCACATCCAGCAGTTTGTCGGGCTAACCCGGTCACTCCCCCATCCAGAGCAATTCAAGCGATCCAACTAGGCAATGATCTAGTATTAAGACCAGGTGTCCGTAAGGGCCGTCAGCTCTCCCAAGGTACCGTTGGGTAGGCCGGAGCGTACTCGCAAGGAGCCAGTGCAGGTTCTTGAAATGTTCAGACTTGTGTCTGCACTCGCGGGCCAACACTCACCCACGTACGCTCACGATAGCAGCAGATCACAGTTGGGGGCCGTCCGTGCAGCAAGGGGGCCACCCCAGTGTGCTCCCAGGAGGATGCCCTTCAGGTCAATCACCGCCGCCCCGCACAACCAGCCACACAACGAACTCACAACGAAGAGCAGCGGAGCAGGCCCCCAGGTTGTCACCAGTCTCTGCACTTCCACTGCTAGGGCGTAATCAGGCGCTCACTGTTCAGCCGCGAGTCCACAAAATACTCAGGACATCACTGGCCAGGGCCGCTGTCCTCACGGTAGGCCGGGCAATGTTCACCACACTTTCCGCAGCAGCCCTTCCACCACAGGTCCTAGTTATTTAGGGCCGCCACCGCTGACACTCACCGCAAGTCAGCTGAGCAGGCCACCATGACGTCATCTCCAAAGCGCCGTGGCATGATCAGAGCGGCCGCAATACCCAGCACTGCCGGGTCTGATGTGGGCCCCCCGTGTAGCGAGCGGGACAGCAAACTCCAGGCTGTGAAGTTCGACGTACTACGGCCACGATCTCGCCCCTCAGTTCATGGGCCGCCGCCACCCTCGGTCGACAGTATCAAGGGCTCACCTCAGGGAGCAATAATTCTGGCTGCGGATCTCCGCCGATGACGCCGTCGTCGCCGCTACAGCAGTCACCAGCACACTTCTCCCAGTCGCCAGATTCCGGGCTTCCCAAGCTGGAATCACAGGACAGCCCCTACACAGTCCCCGGGCCATCCTGCGTCATCTTGCTGCTCTCAGCCTGCAGATCACACTGCCGTCGCCGCAGTCACACATCGCCAGGCGGGTGAAAATAGGGCCGCAATCAGTCCCGCAGAGTCTCACACTGCCGCAGGCACGCTCTACGACTACCCCCGGGGCCAGGACGTTCGGTAAGACGGATAATTTACGGGGCTGGTGCGGAGCTCACGTGTCTGCCTCCATCAGCCTGCAAGCCACGCCCCCTGTGATATATTTTTCCATGTCCTCTCTATCCTCGTCCATCACCGTGGGGAGCTGGACATTTTCTAGTAGTTCTCGTCTGTCCGCTCCCGTTCTGGTAGGGTTGGAGGTATAAACACCCTCGTAATAGTCTGCAAAGGACTTTTGCTATTCCCTCCCCAGTAGTTTGTACACATATCTCTACCACCCTGTTTCTCTCCCTATCTTTTCCAACCATGCGAGCATTTTGTTGGCTTTGTCCTCTAGGTCGTATAACTTCCTTTGTGTTGCTAGGCACATGGACTTCACAGCGTTGTCCGCTACATCTCTCATTGCCAGCCTTTTGAGATTAAGAAGATGTATGAGTGGTAGTTCAGCCTCTTCCCTTGCTTATACTCTGGCCTCCAGCTTGGCTATTTCTCCCTCAAGGGTGTCCCACTGGATCTTCTTTTCTTTCTTAAGCCCCCCAAGTTGTGCTTGGATAGATCACCTTATCACTGATTTAAATGCTTCCCATAGGGTGCATGCCGAATCCTTTGTCCCTTCATTTTCCTGGGAATAAAGTTGCGCCCTCTCTCTAATTTAGTTGTCTAGGTCAATATTCTTGAAGACCCAGGGGTCTATTCTAGGTGGTAGTGCCATCATTCTCGGTGGGCCCTGAAGAACCACCTCCACCAGTGAGTGATCTGAAATCCCCCGTGCTTCGATTTTTGTGTTTCGGAACCATCCAGCACTCCCCATGTGCATCAAGATATGGTCCAAACGAGAGTAGCTGCCATGTACCGCTGAGGAGTATGTTTATGTTCATGTTAATGAAACGTATAAAGCGCGCGTATACCCTGAGGTGTCTTGACGCCGAAAGTATGTATATTGCCGATCCTGGGGTTATGTAGACGCCATAGGTCCGTCAGAAACATGGCTTCCACTAATGCCTGCAGCGGTTCTATCCCCTCACCCTATTTGCCCTGGATTCCCTGTTTCTCTCTGGTTCCTTGGTTGCATTTATGTCTCCTCCTAATATTGAGGTCGCTGGTGGGAGGTCGACAAAACCACACACCTCCCCAACTTGCAGAGAGTTTGTTGCCCCTTAAACTTTGGAAACTAGAATGGGGTTGGCAGGTGCCTAGTAGTTAGAGCACCATCCTCGCCCACCCGTACACCCCAAAATCCAACAGTCTCATTTTCGTTCCTGCTGTCAGCAATGCCCAGGCACTCTGGAAGTCTCTTGTTCCCAGGTGCCAGCTTCGTATATGTACAGTTCCTTTGTGTTCCAGCCTCTCTCGCAGGCGTTGCTTAGTCAGTGGTATGCGTTCTTCCTTCCATTGATCCCCCTGGCTTGTCCTTCTATATTACTCGTCTCCTTTCTCACTGGGAATTGTGTCCCACTGTATGTGAGCCTTCCAGCCATTCCCAGGCTTCTTCAAGTGTATTGAAATACCAGGTCTTTCCCTCAGCAACAACTCCCAGCTTTGCTGGGAATACCATCATATATTTAATATCTTTGCTATGCAGTTCTCTTTTGACTACCTCAAAAGTTCGTCTCTGCCTCTGGACCTGCAGCGTGAAGTCTGGAAAGAACCGAATCACTGCGTTTTTATAGTGGAGGTCTTCGTGTCCACGCGCCGTTTTCAGTATGGCATCCCTATTTTGAAAATGAAGGATCCGTGCAATAATTGTACTAGGTGGAGCTCCCAGCTTTGGCTTGGGTATTAGGGCCCTGTGCAAACGCTCTATAGTGAAGTAGTTAGAGAGTCTTTTGTGCTTTAAATGATTAAGTATCAGGTCCTCCAAGAACAGATTAACACTGAGCCCCTCCACACCTTCCGGGATCCCCACTACTCTAATGTTATTTCTGTGTGATCTCCCTTCCTGATCCTCCAGTCTAGCGGCCATTACCTCTTGTTACTTTGTGACGGTCAGTACTTGATATTTTAGGTGCTTTGTGCTGGTCTGCAAATGTGCCACCTCCGTCTTTGCCACAGCAACTTTAGCAGAGATTTTGTGGAAGTCTGCTCGCAGGAGATTCACATCTAGGGTCACTGCATCTAGTTTGGGTTTGATTGTCCCTTTCAAGTCCGTGATTGCTGCATTTATTGTGCTTAGGGAGGGTTCAGCAGGTTCTTCTGTCCTCTGTTCTTGGACTCCTGGTGCCTACCTCGGGACTGCATATTTGTCCATTTTGTTGGTCTGTGTCCCGGGTTTTCCCTTGGGCCTCATCTGGAAGCACCACGTTGTGACCGCTTTCTCTGCCCTTGCTCTCTTCAGCGATGGGTCCCAGAGGCGCCTCAATCAGCATCTCTGGTCTTCTTTTCTGCAACAGCTGGATTAGAACCTATTCTAACTATGAGAGCAGCTTCTTTGAGTTTCCACCGCAGGGACTCGGCGTCACCACACTGCTCTGACGAGATGTAATTATGATACTCTGTTTGTGCCTTTGTGCTGTTCCCCCTGTAGGCCAGCATACTTCATCCAGTCTGTGGCCTTCCCTGTATGTGAAGGGACTGGCTGCCCTTGGTCTGTTCCCATGCAGAGGCACCCCCCTGGCCCGGTTGCCAGTGCGAGCAAGACCCTCCTCACTGGGGATAGCACCTCCCTTGGATTTTGGTCTTGGCCAAATAGTCACAGCGATGGTCATCGGGCCCTGACTTCAGGGCATGCGTGCCCTGGACATGGTTTATATTGTGGGCAGTGGATATGATGGATCTTCACCTTGCAGTCTTATGGGCTGCGCCCCACACTGCTGGTCCTCCTATCTATGCAGAGGATCTGAACTGCACTCATCTGGACATCCCGGGCCGAATTGCAGGACGAACGGGACCGGACTGCCACCTTCCAGCAAGGAGGGGGGCCGGCGATCGTCCTTCGTGTAGGCCGCGTATTAGCGCCTCGCCCCTTGGCTTCTGCAGTTATTGTTCTGCGCCATGCCTTATTTTCCCTCCCTCTACCTCCTCTACGGGTGTTGGCGCGGTCTTTCTCAGACTCCGGGGTGCCTATGCACCGGCGTGTCGTTCACCAACCCTCAAGCGCTCCTCCACAACTGCCGACTACCAAAGTCTGCTCCCAGGGCGAACAGCAGCTGGCCCCACGAGAGCCGAGCTTCTCTGTATATCACCAAGGGAAAGGCGCAAGGGGAGAGGTCCACTGTCGGCAGCTCATGAACCGCTTACCGCAACCTCTCGGGGAAGAGTTTCGGTCGCGGCCATCTCCGGATGCCGTTAGCGTTCTTCACCAGGGTTGCTATAATGGCCAATGTTGCGTAGGCCTTACTTTTGCTGGCACTCCATATCAGCATCTTTTCAGTGTTTAACGGTCATTCCACGGCTCATTGTTTGCCCCTTATTCGTCTCCGTGCATTGCCGATAAGTAAATGTCAGCAGGATCAGAGATCAGTACAGATGTTTGGATATTCCGGCAGCGAGGTCTAGAGCTCCTCTACTAAGCCTCCATCTTGGTTGGCTCCTAAGCCACGCCCCAATTGCCCTCCCCATTTTTGAAAAATTCAAATACTGCACTGATGCCACATGAGTACAGTAGGGACATGTAGGGTAGGTGCATCTTAGATCTAATGCCTCAAATAACTCCTAAAATATTTGTGAAAGTTTGGAAGAGACGTGAGCAATTTGGTGATTCAATATTTGAGAATTTATGAGTTTAAATTCCACTGTTTGCATATGTAACTTAAACTTGCAACTCCAATGCACTTTTTGTAGGGGCTCTGGAGTAGATTTGCCAACCTGTTTTCCTACCAAATACTGTCTGTGATGTCCAGAGAATGGAAGGAATTGATCAATGCATATAGGACGATGGTCAGTAAGGTACATCGATTACAGAAGAGCAGCAGCTGTGGGCTAAGCAGGCAGGGCAACACTAGGGAAGTGCAGTAAATACATGTGCACTGGGGCAAGAGCGCAAACTATAGGTGGTGGTGGGGCAAGGCTGACTGTGGCCAGAGAGTAGATGTGTGTGCTGCTGGCCACAGTGAGTGCTAGAGCAGACGGAAGCTAACGCGGGGATGCCTGATACAGATGAGATGGCCACCCGTACACCTGGTTGGTGTCTGCCAATGTTGGGCTGTTATAGTTACAAAAAGGGGGTGGTGATGGACAGAGTATCTGAGTTAATCAGAACACTCCTACCCAGTCAACAGATCAGGGCTTGATCCATCACCGTTTTTTAGCTCACTGCACCATCCCAGTTCAGAACCTGGCTATATGCAAATTAGTCTGTCCCTGGCCCAGTGCATCATGGGAACAGGGCAGACCAAACTACCAAGCCAATTCTTCACTAGAAAGGAAACAAGCTTCCGGGGACCGGTTTCTGGCATTACAGCCGTCTTTGGCCCGGCTTGCTTGAATCCTGATGGTGCAATGAGCAAGGGACTCATGTCTGAGCATACCCTTCCACACTCATGGTGGCCAAAATAGTTACAAAAAGGGGGTGGTGATGGACAGAGTATCTGAGTTAATCAGAACACTTGGTTTGCCCTGTTCCCATCATGCACTGGGACAGGAACAGACTAATTTGCATATAGCCAAGTTCTGAGCTGGGATTGTGCAGTGAGCTAAAAAACGGTGATGGATCAAGCCCTGATCTTTGGACTGGGTAAGAGTGGTCTGCTTAATTCAGGCACTCTGTTCATCACCACCCCCTTTTCTGAATCAATGTTGGGCTGTTGGCATGTCTGTAGCAGTGCTTCATTTGGAAAAAAATAAGTGCCAGAGCTCTCATAAGGAGGCCATTGCAGCTTGCACCACACAGTTCAACTGCCATGTTGCCAATGATAGTAACAACACAACTGCAAACCATCATACTCCTACAAGTGAGACAATTCAGACTATTTCAGGCCCCAAAGCTACAAGAAACACTTAGGCGACAGGTAATAATCATTTTTAATGTATATTGAATTAAAAATTAACTGTTGTTGTGGTTATCACTAAATTAGCAAGGCAGCACCACCTTGTGGCAGTCTGTCACAAGTGCTGGTGTTAATAATTAAGTGCTGGTGCCGAGCACTGTAAACCTCTGTCTCAAATTAAGCACTGGCCTGGAGATGCAGTAAGGGTGCGGCTGTTGCCCATGGTTGAAACCAGATGCTGCAGGCTCTGAAGAGAACTGAGAACAGATCACTGGAGCAAAGATGACCCGGACAGCAGGCTGCAGTGCGGGAACTGCCCATTTGTATGACCGGTGTCTCCCGGAGATGGAGGGGTAATGGACAGTGTACCAGGTCACTGGACAAGATAACAAGATTAAATGCCTGGCAATAGAGGGGGCCCACATCGACAGGGAGAAGTGAGGCAATACTGAAAGCTACAACGGGCAATACATTGGAAAATCAAGATGTTGGATACACAGAAAGAAGGCGACCAGAGGAGTGAGATGGCCTTAGACACAGTGCTATGCAGCAAGAGCATGCCACTGGGCTGGCAAGACTAGTGGATTGCACCATTATTTCGATCTTTTCTGGGAACATGTGGATGAACCGGCACTCAATACAAGCAGCATTCAGTGTCCAGCGGTGCTCAGGTGGGGGAAAGACATAGGGGTGCCTGCTAAACCAGGGCACCTGTAGTGCACCTGATGTACTAGGAAAATGGGAAAAGGAAAAACTCCTAAAGTTACACAGCAGACAAAATTGAACCAGTACATAGTCACAACAGGTGGCGATCAGTCCATACCCGAACAAGGAGACAGTTAGGTGCTCTGGACATTGCATGTGCCATCTGCAAGGCAGATTATTTTCACCACTGAAAACTCAAGACAAATGCTGGAAAATAAAATTGATGTAGTCATACTTGAAGTGGACCTAGGCAAGATGAAACACTTAGAACCCTATCGGAGTTCTCCTGAATTCTGGATGACAGGATAGAAGATAAGGACTGAAGTTTCTCCAGAACAACCTCAGTATTGTGTGTGTGTGGAGTCGAGGGCGACTCTGCAGAGCTTGTCCTTGAAAAGTGGATCTCCTAGGTCTTACAACCAAGCCATCTGTCTGTCTGTTTCACTGTGGAGAGGTGGATTGGTTCCACTGAGAGGCATATTCACAAGAATGCTTAAGTATTGAGAAAATGATGCTATCCTACAGCATGTCAAGAAGGAAGACAACCTGAAATATGAAGAACACACCATCAGTGTTCCCTACATTTACACAAAAGTGCTGAGGTTTCGGAAATCACCCAAACAGAAAGAAACAGCAGAAAGGAACAAAATGCATTGTCCTACAGCACATGAATCAACAGACATGAGCTACATATCTTCAAACTGGTGATACAATTTCTATATTTTCTATTAAAAAATAGAAATAAATAAGGATCACTTGTTTCTTGCTATTTAGATCCCCATATTGTACAATTGAATTGAATTGAATTGAAAGAAAATTTATAGTGCGCAAGAACAATGACCCGCAGGTATCAAGGCGCCTAGCAAAAGATAAAAGAATGATCAGGAAAAGGACATAGGGACCTAAACATATGCTTGGCGGAAGAAAAGGGTTTTTAAGGCAGTACGGAAGTTCTGTAGGGACGGGAGAGATCTCAGATCCAGAGGAAGTTCGTTCCACCACTTAGGAGCAAGGGTGGAAAAGGCTCTGCCACCCCATTTGGCTCTTCGTACACGGGGGGCTGCCAAAAGCAGTTTTCCAGAGGAGCGCAGAGTCCTTCGGGGGACATAGTGGGAGATGATGGATCCTATTCCAGAGTCGCTCTTTTTGGCAATGGCTCTATAGGTCATACAAAGGACCTTAAACCGGATACGATATTCTACCGGCAGCCAGTGCAGCGTTTTCCTGGCTGCAGTGGCCGAAGAGCGTCTGGGGATATCCAGGACAAATCTGGCTATGGCGTTTTGTACTACCTGTAAGCGCTGCAGCTGTCCTTTATTAAGTCCAGCATACAGCGCGTTACAATAGTCCAGACGCGAGCCAATAAGGGCAACAGCTATTTGTTTTCTTGCCTGGAGGGAAAGATATTTCCTAACCCTTCGTAGGGTGTGAATCAGGCCCCAACAGGTGGAAATGGTTCTGCTCACCTGGTTGCCTAAGTTAAGGGCAGGATCTATTAGCACCCCGAGATTTTTTGCAGAAGATGTGAGGGAAGGGCACGTTCCAAGAGAGTCAGGCCACCAATTGGCTGACCAGATGTTTTCTTTCCCCCCAAACACCATCACCTCCGTCTTCTCCCCATTCAGTTTCAGAGAGTTCTGGATCATCCAGTTACCAACCGCCTCCATACAAGATCTAAACTTGGAGGCGATTAGTTCATCTGAATGGGGAAGAGAGACGAGGATTTGAGTGTCGTCTGCATACGAGACTACCTCCATCCCGAATGATCTTATTAATTTGGCTAGTGGGGTAACATAGATATTAAAGAGGGTCGGGCTAAGTGCTGACCCTTGAGGAACCCCACATAGCACAGGACGGGATGGAGATAGAAATTCCCCAAGCTTGACTCTTTGTTCCCTCCCCGTGAGGAAGGAGATCAAGAGATCCAGAGCTGCGTTCTTCACCCCCACCTCCCTCAGCCGTGATGTAAGTACTGAGGGGGAGAGGGTGTCGAAAGCCGCAAGGTTTTTATGGTCCAGTTAGTTTCAAACTTTCCTTTGCTGGAGTTTTAGGGTCCTTATTTCATTACATACTGATAGGTATTCTGCAGCATTTTCTACCATTTTGCAAGTTTTACCTACCCTGCCCTTCCTGATTCTGTTCTTCTTCTAAGCATGGTATGCTGCTGGGCATGGGATACTGAAAGGTCTACATTGACTGGCCAAAGCCAGGTTTGCTGATTTTAGGTATTGGCTAAAGCTGGCCTGCTCTCCTAGGCCGCTCGTCTTACATTGCTGTGAGGAAGAACTGAACTAGAGTAGACAACATAGCCACGGCTATTTCACTGAGGCCCTTTCCTGCCTGGCCTAACTTTTCCAAATAACTAAAAACTAATAACCCTAAGTCTGTTCATTACCACCATCCACTGGCCCCAGACTGTCATATCCTTTTTAGTTGTGTATACCTCTTTGCTTGTGGGGAAATTTCAAACTCATACCCCTCTGCAATATTGGCTAAGCTTGGCTTCTTTATATAGACAGATGCATCTGGAGGACATAGGGGTGATTGAGAACCCCCTTGAAAGCCTGGTGCTATTAAGATTGATGAACAAGCAACCAACTGCATTCGAGGCCCCAATGACTAAACAAGAGCTTATGAAAGTAAAAGCTGAATTACAGGTGGAAAAAGCACCTGGAAGCATAGGAGTCCCAGTGGATCTCTATTAGAGGTTCTCGGGCATTGCTGGGACAGAAAAGCCCGCTGCATGGTAAAAGAGGTGTACCAATGCCCTGGGTGCCCAACTGTATTGTTGTCTGGATCCCTAATGCTGATTTTTGTCATAGGCAAACATTGACCATGTGTGTGCACCATGACAGAGGCCTTTCTCACAGATTGTGGTCTTGATGGACTGGGAGGGATGCCCAAAATGCTACCCCCATAGTGGTGGAAGGCTACTCCCTTCACCAAGATTTATGCAGCACAAGCGCAATGGTGGCAGCATACCATGTAGTGATTAGCGCGGAACTCGGCGAAGTGACCAAACAACTACGCTGCGCTATGCGGAGATCCGCAAGTGACAGAGAGCGTTAGGTCACGCCATTCATGCTGATTTTTACTGCTAGCTGTTTGTCCTGCCCTGGAAAATCAGTCCAAATGGCACCAAGGAAGAGGGCGCTGCTTCCTTCTACCACTCAATTAGATGTTCTACTCGAGCGACAGCTTCCTCAATGTGAACGGAAGGTTTCTCAATGCAAGTGGTCGCGGCCATCTGAGACCGCCCGCGTTGAGAAATCTAGCCGGGATGTAGTCTGGAGCAAGATTTATTGCTCGCCAACTTAACGTTGGTAAGCGTGAGCGAGGAAAAAACCCTGCTACGCAATGCAGAGCAAAGTTTTTCGAAACTCTGCACTTTACACGGAGCACAAAGTGGGAAAAACTCTGCAAACTCCACAAGTGGACCGGAATTTCACACCTAGGCCTAGCAGTGATCAGTAGGAGAGAATAGGCCCTTCTTACCTTGTGTCACTGGAAGCCTACATGCTCACTTACCTTTTTTAAGTTCCACTGCTGCGTGCGTAACTCACACTTGGCCTATGTCAGTTGGATCTAGAGTACTGCACAGCATAGGATTGGCGGCTCTGCACTGGATGTATGTGAGGATTTGGGTTTATTATATGGTATGGCTGTGGAATATTCACGCAAAACCAGTCAGGCTTGTTTGTACAATCTTTAGCTCAACTCTAGGTAGTTATGGCTTTGAGCAGCAAGGTTTAAACAAAGAAGCTACTGTAAAGCATTTAACATTTCACAAAAAGGGGAGCACAAGAGGGATAGTGAACCAGGATGCGCTCCACTCAAAAATCTCAAAAAACAAAGACTTGGTTACATACTGCACATATAAGTCCAATTTTCAAGGGAGTGGTTAAGGTCTAAACATGACATTGTTGTTTGGACACTATCAAAAATTAAAGATAGGCGTGGTATGTTTCCATAACTCAATTTTAACCTTGGTGGAGAGTATATTCAACCTCCTTTGTATAACGGGGCTCTGGAGTTCGCAGATTTTAAGAAAGATATCACTTTATTTTGATACATATTCTCACTATATACATAATTGGGAGTTTAGTCACATTCCTTTATGTCAAGAAAGCGCCAATGATGATATAGTGAGCTAACTGGTGAGCACCTACCAGTAGCTCCATTGGTGTTGCTTACCTGAGGCACTTCCTGACTCACCTCACACTTTTTTAGACCCACATAGTTATTAAATTGTTGTGGGCTCCCGGCCTGGTTTGATTTGTTTTGTTTGATTTTATAGATTTAATGACACTTATGGGTGGGTATGACTAGATAGTAAAACCTATCCCACGAGAAAGAAATGGTGTGGCGCCCCCTTCGAAAATTGGACATATATGTGCAGAATGTAACCAGGTCTTTGTTTTTTGAGAAGCATTTAACATTACTAAACAACGAAATAAGGAAGCCTCACACCACGAACGAAACACACCAATTTATGGATATAGACTATATTTTTATTCATTTTTAGAGTCCAAGATAAGCAAAACCCACTGGAGGGTTCTGGAGATACAGATTTGTATAGAAAATAAAATCTTTAATCCAACTGCAAACAAGCATTGTTAATTTTAACTGTAAAATGTTTAAACTTTTAAAACATTTGTAAAAGTTAGTTTGGCCACCACAGCCCTTTGGGCAACCAAATCCACAAGGGATAAGGTCTGAGGGGGCTAATGGGATAGACTTGGACAGTTACCAGGCCCTTCCGCAGAGCATTTTCCAGTCCAGCTCCAAAGTTTACAGCACGTCCATAGACTTCAATGGAGGGGTCCTGATGTTGCGGATGCAGGAGAGGAAAATGCTTAAGGATGCTCCGGGTGCTGTGCATTTCACAGGGGTGCCATTGTGGGTATTCCTCGGTCTACAGGTCAGGTGGTACAGCTTTGGCCACAGAGTTCAGGGTCCCTCGAAGTCCTTTTTGAGACAGCAGAAGGCAAGCAGCGGCTTGGTCCGCTGCAGTCCCAGTAATATCCTTGGGGGTAGGGGGCTGGACGCAGGCAACACTCCCGGGTCCAGCAGACTACCGTGCTACTTTTGACCCCCAAGAATCGGTCTCTCGGTGGACCCAGCGGCAGTTAATACACATTCTTCCATAGTGGCTACCATTTGCCGATGTGGACTACTTCAGTTGTACTGACCTTGGTGCAGGATCTAGGGGATCAGCCCACTGTTCCATTGAGTCGCTTTTTTGGTCTGGGACTGGGGCATGACTTTTCCCTGAGCCAGTAGCAACAAGCAAGGTCCTCTCTTCTCTAGTCCAAGGTGCACCAGGTGCAGTCCAGCAGACAGTGCAGCCTCTCTTTGTGCAGCCCAGGGGACAGCAGGTAGTCCTTCTTCGGTCCTTGTTCCAGTTCTGACGAGATCTAAGGGTCAGGGTCCCAGGGGTGTCATATTTATTCTCAGAAAGTGCCCTGGGGTGAGGACTATCTTCAATAACCCAAAGTCCGGTCAAAGGTACTCATCTACTCTTGGAACGAGGTGGGCATCAGTCTTGGTGACCGCAGTCAAGCCTCAGTAGTCCACACAAAATCTAATTTCTGGGTTTCCTCCTTTGGGACTTGGATTAATGAAAATAGATCAGCAAACTGACTGAGAATAATGTAGCAGTCTTTTTTGCTGTTGCTGTGTTAAGGGGGAAGAGAGGAATACTCTTTCAACTGATCAATTCTTGACATTGGTAGATAGTAGGTCAGAGAGAGGCTCAGTCTCCTACTTTTCTCCTCTATCTGTCACCATGAGCATGGTGATGTCTCTTCTGACCGAGCTTGAGCCTATTCACATGTATCACCCTATGGGCGATATCTGGGGGCCCCCAAATCCCCAGATATGTGACTTCACCCTTCTTCTCTTCGATAGGGTAAGGCCCAGTTAACTTATCTTGGATGGCCATGGGTGCTACAGGCTCTAGGACCCATATCAGTTGTCCAGCCTGGTACTCAACTATGGAAGACTTCTGATCATACCAGTGTTTGACAATCTCCTGGCTGGCCTCCGAGATTCTGTTTGCTTTCTTAATGTATTCAACCTTTCTGGAGCAAAGGTTTAATACTTAGTCCAAAATGTCTAGTTTGGGCTTTTTGAGAGGTCTCTCCCAACCTTCTCTTACCAAACTTAAAGGACCTCTTACAGGGTATCCAAAGAGTAGCTCAAATAGGCTGAAACCCACTCCTTTCTGAGGGACCTCCCTGTATGCAGACAGCAGACATAGTAGGACAATATCCCCTCTCCTTCTGAGTTTCTCAGGTAAACTCATGATCACGCCTTTCATGGTTTTGTTGAGCCTCTCTACAAGACCATACCGTTGGGGATGGTAGGAGGTAGTGAAATTATAAGTCACTACACACTCATCCCACATGGTTTTCAGATAGACAGACATGAGGTTTGTGCCTCTATCTATTAGGACCTCCTTAGGGAACCCACCCCTGGTAAAGATGCCATTAGGACCTTCGCTTCTTCAGGAGCAGTAACTGTCCTAAGGGGAATTGATCCTGGGTATCTGGTGCAATTGTCCACTACTACCAAAATGAACCTATTGGCAGAAGCTGTAGGGGGTCTAAGGGACCAACAATGTGGATCCCTACCCTCTCAAAGGGGGGTCCCCACCATAGTCAGTGGTATGAAGGAAGCCTTTGGCTTGTTCATGTCTCACCACTGGCTTAGCAGGTGACACAGGAGCAAGAAAACTCCTTTATCTTTTCTGACATCTTGAGGCCAGTAAAAGTGACTGACCAGCCTGTTCCAGGTCTTTGTCTGCCCCAGATGATGTCCAGCTAAGGGTATGTCATGGGTCAGGTTAAGGAGGAACTCTCTGAACTGGTAAGGGAAAGACCACTCTCCTGGTTGTCTCTGGTTTGGGGTCACTTGCCTCACTGTACATGATTCCCTCCTCCCAGTACACCTAATAGGTTCCAGTGACATCACCTTCTTCCTGTTAGACAGCCAGCTGTCTCAGGCCTTCAAGAGTGGTGCAAGTCTAATGGCCCAGGCTCAAGTCCTCTCTGGAGGGACCACCTCTCCTTGGAGTTCTGCCAGGTCAGAAACATTTCTTAAGGAAGCACCCTCCTGTTCAGATACCAGACCCTCCACTTAGGGTTAGGATCTTTCTGGATATATGGACTTTAGGAAAGGGCCTTGCCAGATGTCCTACCCTTCCTCTTGGTACTAGGCTCTTGGGCCATTTTTTCAGGCTCCAAATCCCTTGACTTTCCCTTAAGGCCTTTTGTGTTCTGGTGGAGACACACCTACTCAGGGGGACCCAGCATTGCTGCATGAGTCCTTCTCTCCACCACTGCCCAGGCAGAAGTTTCAAGGTCGTTGCCCAGTAGACACTCCACTGGGATGGCAGGGGACACATCTACGTTAACCCCTCCCCACTCCAAGTCTACCACAGACATGGGATGAGACTTGGTAACATTGTCAGAGTTTACTGTTTGATGCACCTCAAAAATGATCTGGCCTGGGAAAACAAGCTTAACCATAACCATGGTGATGTTGGCACCTGTATTCATCAAGGCCTGAACTTCAGTTCCATTGATTCCTGGTCACTGTCTGTACTTTACAATGCTGGCAGGCCAGTGAACCAGGAGTTAAACTTCCACCCCACCCATAGAGACTAAAGTGGCTTCAGTGTAATCCTTGCAATCCCCAGGTACAATGTCCACCCACATCCCTACACTGGCAATGGCCTTGGGATGATCCCCAGTGGGTGACTTCTTGGTGCACGCAGAACCCTCAAGAGGGCCCCTCTTGTGCCCTGGCTATTTACAGTCATTGCACACCCAAGCCTTTGTAGGGCCATAGTTCTTTCCCATGTACTGCCTCCCCTTTCACTGGAATATGGATCTGGGCTCCCCTTCTTGGGTATCTTTTGGGGACTCTTTGTTTTTTTTATTTTTTTATTTTACTTGGCCCCATCATTCCCCAGAAGTTGACCCCTGTCTTTCTTTCTTGTGTTCACCACCCTGGGACCTTTTGAGCACCTTGGTGGGTGCCCCTTCATCAGCTATCTTCTACAGCTCTCTAGGGCTAGATAGCTAAGAATCTACCAGATTCTGATGTAATGTTGCTGAGATACAGTTTGTAAGTATGTGCTCTTTTACCACCCTGTTGTAGAGCCCCTCATAGGTATCAACCCTTTTACTCTTACTCCAGCCTTATAGTGACTTCACAGAGGCATCTGCAAAGTCCACCCATGTCTGAGTGGACCCTTGTGTGTGTTCCTGAAGTTTTGTCTGCACTTCTCTGGGGTGAGACCAAATAGCTAGATGAGTGTATGACTCATCTCATGAGTAGATGTGGGTGTATGACTCTGCCAACGCATCCTTCAGTATCATCAGCCTATTTCTCCCTACTGTTGGAATCGGTTCCCAAAATAAGAACCCCCAATGTTGGGTACCCACACTTCTCATCCTGGGACACCAAACAGACCTTCATAAGAGACAAGGTCCAGACTCCAGAACAACGTGACCAATGCCAAGGAACTGTTCAACATCATACAGCAGTTCGCAAAACCCACCTGCGAAGCCACTGACATCACACCTTCCCAGGAAATCTGCGACAAGCACAGCTCCCACTTCCATCTGAAGATCAAGGCCCTCTACGACAACTTCAGCGAACCAACAACGAACACCACCCCCCCACCCACCGCCGCCGATGAGCCGCCCATCACGTCCTGGGATCCCGCTACCATCGAACTCATCACCGCGACCATGAAAAAAACTCACTTCGGAGCCCCTACGATCCCCTGGACACCGCACATATTCCACAGGGCCGCTACCGTCATCGCACCCGAACTTGGACGCATCATCAATGCCTCCCTCAGATCAGGCATCTGCCCAGACAACTGGAAACAGGCAGAGGTAAAACCCCTCCTCAAGAAACCAACGGCTGAGCCAACCGACCTGAAAAACTACCGGCCCATCTCTCTCCTCCCCTTGGCGGCCAAAGACACAGAGAGACTCGTAAACGCCCAGCTGACTGCTTTCATTGAAGAGAACTCCATCCTGGACGCCTCCCAGTCTGGATTCCGCAGCAACCACAGCACCGAGACCACCCTTCTTGCCGCCACTGATGACATCCGCATGCTACTGGATCAGGGACACACTGCGGTCCTCATCCTCCTAGACCTCTCTGCAGCCTTAGACACCATTTCACATTGCACGCTCGCAGACAGACTTCATGTCGTGGGAAAACAAGGAGCCGCCCTCGACTGGATCCAATCCTTCCTCTCCGGCAGAACCCAGAGAATTCGACTCCTTCCCTTCCTCTCTAAAGCCATGGAAGTCAACTGCAGAGTACCCCAGGGATCATCACTCAGCCCCACGCTCTTCAACATCAACATGGCCCCCCTCGCCGCCATCGTCAGACAGCATGGGCTCAGCATCAGGTCCTACGCCGACGACACCCAGCTCATCCTCTCATTCACAAAGAACCCAGAAGACACCAGACTCTGCTTCCACGAAGGAATGAAGAACGTGGCAGCCTGGATGAAAGACAGCTGCCTGAAGCTAACCTCAGAGAAGACCATGGTCCTCATTCTCGGACCCTGCACCTCCACCTGGGACAACACCTCGGAAGCCCACCCACCCCTACAGACCAAGCTCGGAACCTTGGCATCATCCTTGACTCCTTCCTCTCGATGAACCGTCAGATCAATGCTGTTGCATCCACTAGCTTCAACTGCCTTTGCATCCTCCATAAGACTTTCAAATGGACCCCCCCCCCTGATTGCAGAAGGACCGTCACCCACACAGCCATAACCAGCAGACTGGACTACAGCAACGCCCTCTACGCCGGAATCAACAAAACTCTTCTACACAGACTCCAAACCATCCAGAACGCCACAGCCATACTCGTCCTCTGGACACCGTGCCACAAGCACATGACCAAACACCTACGCGACCTCCACTAGCTCCCCGTCGAAAAGAGGGTCACCTTCAAACTCCTCATCCACGCCTTCAAATCCCTCAACAACATTGGACCCAAATACCTCAACGAGAGAGTATCCTTCCACGTACCCAAGAGGAACCTCCGCTCTGCCAAACTTGCCCTGGCAGAGGTTCCCCGCATCCGCAGAAACAGAACCGGCGGGAGAGCTTTCTTCTACATCGCAGCCAAAACCTGGAACATTAGATGCTCCCAGACTCTGCACACGTTCCGGAAGGACCTCAAGACCTGGCTCTTAGACTGATCCGGAGCCGCTCTTCCCCCCCAAGCACCTTGAGACCCTCACGGGTGAGTAGTGCGCTTTATAAACCCCTGATTGATTGATAGGATGCCAGCCATTTGTCTATGTCATCCCCCTCTACATACTTAGGAACAATACCCCTGGGCAACCTGGGATCATAGGCACCCTCTACATTAGTCTCTAGTTCCTTGTTGCTGCCACCATGCCCTTGAGGTTTCATCCCCAGCTTGACCCTCCTCTCTTCTAAGGCCAATCTACTTTCAAAAGAGCAGCTTCTTCCACCTAATTTTCTAGGAGGTTGAGGTGGGCTTCTAGGTCCTTGGGTCTCCTTACAGAAGAGGAGCTTCTTTCACTTCCAGATATAGAGACACGCCTTAATCTATTTGTGGGGGCCACACTCTCATTGTCCCTCTCTGTTTCAAAAGAGATCGCTGCCATCTTCTTCATCCCCACTCTCAGGGGTGATCTCTTCTTGCAGTTGAGCCTGAGCTAACCTTGCTTCCTCCCAGGCTCTGGGGGCATTCATAGTTGGCAGTGATCTGTGTCCGTAATATCCTGTCCCTGCACAGCACCCTCAAATCATTGATCCATAGTGTGGGCAGGGTGGCCAACTTGATTTACTTGTTTTCCATCTTTAAAGACCTTGCAAAACGTATTTCCACTTTGTGAACACTTTGTTGTCGACATTTTAGCTTGTGTAAAATGGTGCTTGGAATACCCAGAAATTGGCAACGTTTGAAACGTTTTGCTCAGTGTTGACTTGGCAGGTCCATGCATTGGTTGCTAACTTATTCATTGTCTGGTACAGCCCAACACAAGTTCTGGATCCCACCAGTAGGCACCAATGTGAGGATTTGGGTGTATTATATGGAAAGCTATCTGGCATTACCATGAAATACACTGGCAAAAACTGTCTTGTGTCCAGTCAGACTCATTTGTACAACCTTAAGCTCAACCCGGGGTAGCTATGGCTTCGAGCATCAAGGCTTGAACAAAGGAACTAGTGTACTTCATTTAACAGTAACAGACAACAAAATAAAAAATCTACACAACTAGAAAGAAACAAAGCACCAATTTATAAAAATAAATTATAATTGTATGAATTTTTAGAGTCCAAGATGAGCAAAATTCACCAGAAAGTTTCGGAGATACAGATTTTAAAAAAAACGTAGGGCCGGAATTAGATCTTGGTGGACTGGTTACTCTGTCACCGTTGTGATGGAGTAACCCGTCCACCAAGATCTAAGGGCTTGATTACGAATCTGGCAGTCCTTGGATATGCCAGACTTCCAGTGGCGGTGTTCCTTCCGCCGGATTGCGACTCTCTGAGTTGTTCTGCCGGATTACGACTCTCTGAGTTGTTCTGGCAGTGGATCGCCGGCTGTGGCAGGGTACTGCCGTTTCCTGGCAGTGGCAGAGCGGAGGGGCAATGCAATATGCTGAGCAGGACTGGCACAGTCCCGCAGAGCATATTACGGGTTCCTCTCACAGCCAGCATTTTCATGGCTGTGATCCCACCATGAAAAGGTTGGCGGTGAGGGAACAAAGGGGGCCCTATAGGGCCCCTTCATGCCCCCCGCCATGGGGATGCATTCAAGGGTGCCCAACATGTGCTTCCCTGTCTGCTTGCACCCCCAGTCCATGCTATTTATTTTTTAGGTCTCGCGTGACCCAGCACATGTGCTGGTCTGGCAAGACATTTAGTGAGGGCTCAAAAAATTCTACCGTGGCCAACCTAGAGCTAAAGTGGATGTGCACGGGCAAGCGCTTAGGAGCCGAGGCGCCAAATGGCAAACCTTGTCATACGCATTAAGCACCCGAGATCACTTTTGCCCGCGATCACTTTAGCAGTGCCCTTTGATGTTCTCGTTCAAAGAACATCAAACATCAAAGAACATGTTGTGTTAATGCTTTGCTGCTGCCCGTTTGACTTACAACATGCTTTCTCTTTCCACAAACTCGATGTTTGTGTTCCTTTATTTTGAGATGCTTTTAGTATTACTGTCACACACACACACACACAACCCCACACACAAAACCACACCCGACCACACACACACAACCAAACACACACACACATAACCCCACACACAAACACAACACCACACGCACAACCACACACACAAACCCACACACAACAACCCCACACACACAACCACAAACACAATCATACCCAACCACACACACAACCACACACACACACAACACACACAACCACACCGTCAGTGCACACTTTCACCAGACACAGACACCATCAGTCATCAGTGCACGCTTCCACCAGGCACACACCACCAGACGTCAGTGCATGCTTTCACCGGGCACAAACACCACCAGCCATCAGTGCACGCTTCCACCAGGCACACACCACCAGACATCAGTGCATGCTTTCACCAGGCACACACACCACCAGCCGTCAGTGCACGCTTTCACCAGGCACACACCACCAGCCGTCAGTGCATGCTTCCACCAGGCACCCACACCACCAGCCAGCAGTGCACACTTCCACCAGGCACACACACCACCAGCCACCAGTTCACAATTTCTACAGGCACACACACCACCAGCCATCAGTGCACACATCAATTGTTAAGGCATCCACAATTAACTATTGTAGCAATCGCAGTATGGTGCACTTTACTTTTAAACATATTCATCTAAAGCGCAGCACACCACCATTGCTACAAAAATAAATACACATTTTTTGGCCTACAATTTATACACTTTTGTTGCAATTGGTGTTGCAATATTTAGCAATGCCAATAGCTCAAACTTAATTATTGCGAGACCTATTGCTTTGCAAATGCTTGTTTATTTATAAAAATTTTATATAGTGCAAACAAGACCATTGTGGGTATCAGAGCACTTTACAATGATCAAGGCAATATGTATGTAAATAACATCATCATCATCAAGGAGGGACATGGTATGGGAGAATTCCCTAGCCTAGAGTGAAAACCTAAGGTACCAGGCAGACAACAACACAGAAAAACAGAATAAGAACACAGTCTGCGAGAAATAAGCATGCATGCAGACTAAGGAAGAAATCATGTTCTCAAGTACAGCTCATTCATTCTACAGCAGAAATCTCTATATCAATATCCTTTTGACTTCTTTCTTCAATGAAGCAGTTGAGGGGATCACTCGGATTTTACGGGGAAGTGTGTGCCAGATTCTTGGGGCAATACCGCAGTAAAACCCTTTCAGTCTCCGAGTACAGTGTGAATGGAAGTTTTCTTTAACTGAAAGTGTGGAGTTGTACAATAGATACTAACAGGAAGTTTTATTTATGTAAATTATTTCTAGCTATTGACTAAGATGATTAATGCTTTCTCATTTAAGAAAAGAATCAACATTTAATAATGGTGCTCTGCCTAATACCATGGGGCAAGCTTAATTACTATGATCAGAAAATCAGATAGGAAACGAATGGGAAGTGTCATATAGGTTGCTATCAAAGATCAATACTAACACAGAAATACTGAAGAAAGTGATAACTAGGAAACTGGTGCTATTAGCTGCCCCACTACTACTCCACGAACAGTGCATGATTTTTACCCATAATTTATGGAGGCTTACTTATGTCCTGATTTTATGTAATCGTACAATAAATAAAGAACAACCTACTACTCATGTCCTGCATACCTTGCAGGATTCAGAGCAGCACTACACGCTTGCAGTTCTTGACATCGAAAAGGACGTTGGCGTCTAATGCCTCCTTTTCTGAAAGAAACTTGATCATGCGTTTAACAAAGAGGATATAGGAACTGTGCAGGATAATAAATACGTGTATGATGTAAGCTTACAGTGGCTTATACAGTGAACAGAATGTGGCATGTCGGGACACTGTTCTGCAGACTCTTAAGTGAAGACAACGAGTGAATCATTCGAGCGGGAGTAATGGTGAGAGCTACTGACTGTGGCGCCAACCTGCCTCACAATGGAAAGATTTCCCTCTGGTTGCCATGCGGCGCCTGCGGGGTGGGGCTGTAAGACAGACCGGTTTCTTTTAAATACGCGTGAAGGACAAATACCAAAGGGGTGTTTAGATTAAAAAGAAACGCTATGGAGTGGTGCAGAGAGCGGGGCTAATTGAATGGCTCGAGTGAGCCGTCTAACGCCCATAACTGCATCTCTAAGAGTTCGTGCAGAGGAAGGGCTCTCGCCAGACAGCTGCAGTGCAGAGCTGTGAGCTCAGCCGCTGCCCCCACCTCACCCCTGTTCTGTTCGGCAGACACCAGCTAGCATGTAACTCCTCCCAAAAAGAAACCGGCTCACATTGTAAGCCATTTAGGGTGACTGACTTGAGCATAAAGCGCTGGAAACTCAAATATCACAATTTGTGCGTGCTTCTGCACGAGACATTTGGGTTGTTGCACTAATGCTTTTCTTGAACAATTTGATTAACGTTTAATATCTAGTAGTCAGTCTCCTTTGAAGGCGTGCATGCGGACTCTGAAAGCAATTACAATAGCTTGCACCCCATTGAATAACTTTTGCGGTGCTGAAAACTGATACTAATTACAACAGAATGGCTAAAATGCGTATGTCACCAGACATCACTTTTTTTTAAAGTGCATTCTTTATTTTGCAGGAAAGTAGCCTCTCGTACGTTCTAGAACGTGTCATGCTTGGCATTTCTTCACCAGCTGCCCTTTATAAACCATGGTCTACCCATGTGACATAAAATGTCCCCGATGTTTAACTTTCCTGTGTGTGTGGAGGGGTGGGGACTAACGCAACGGGTGTTTTCATAGATGGGGCGTTTAAAAATAGGAGAGATATATAATTTTTAAATGCCCTAGTGTGGGAATATGCCCGGAATGTGTTCCTTTGATAATCGTGTTGAGGATTGTATCCACGTCGAGAGAGATTTGATATAACAAGGAGACTGGCCAATCAGAAAAGCAAATGCAGAGACGACCATTGAATTGCCCGTGAAGAACCCCCCCCCCCCCCCCTCCCCCCGTCTCACGGGTCTAATTTATTCTAGACCATCGGTCGTACGTCCGGTTTTTTTATTTTATTTTTTTGAGAGCCGGGTGTCTAAATTCTAAACAAGTTGGAAAGAGGAAGGCAGTCCATTCGCACTGTTTCCAATTTGCTCCAGTCCATGCATTAACTTGGAGAAATGCAGTTATATATTTGAACTATGGACACCTCGCACGCAAAAATACACTCAACACATCACTGTAGGGACCCTGCTTACAAATCAAAAGTAGGATGGAGAAAACTCACGTCAGCGAGATGCAGCTGTAATAACAAATGAACTGCATCGGCCACTGAAGCCGACTTATATTTTAGTGGCACATCTTTGGAAAACCATTACAAAGCGGCCCATAATCACCACGTGGGTTTCAGTGGGCAGTTCCTAGTTTAAACACGCGTATTTTTTTAAAATTAAGGCGAGGTTGGGGTTATTTTAAGAAACTGCTTTGAATTATATCTTGGCGATTTACTGCAAATATTTGTTTATGTCTCAGAGACATTTCTCTCATGTAACGTAACTGGTTCTATTGTACAGTGCTCTGACACCTTCAGTAAAGTCCGTGCTTTATAAAAATGCATAAAATAAAGAGAATGCCTGTTATTGAGAATCAATAAATAACGTGAATTGCCACTACATAGATGTGCAGGAACATATAAATGCAGAGAGAGACGGGGTTTAGATGTAGGTACTTTCCAAACATCAACACACGAAGGTGGAAGTGCATCCTCCACAATTAAAGTTGCCGCCTTTTTTTCCCCCTTTGTCTAAAAGCGGGTTCTTTACGTATACTGGCATCTGTATTTTTTAAAAACGCGCTACTCCGGCGCCTTCTAGCCAACCAGCAGCCTGGCTACTCGACCAACCCAATCAGCACCAACCCCGCGAAATTTTAAACAACCCACCAAGCCGCCAGACTCCGCCCAGCATCCTCCCAGACGCCCTAACCGGTTCCAACGAGTAGGCAAACCCAAGGATTGGAGAGCTGCAGTACCCTGCTTTACCAAGGCTGCTGACGTCATCCACAGATTAACCAATCTAAAGGCAACTCTGACCCGGAGGCACTAACTTTTCCGGTTGAAAAGGGGACACGGAGCCAATGACGATCAAGTAGGCGGGCTTCCTGGGACTCTTTATCAAGCTGCTGTGAGCGGGACAATTGTGAATAACAAGAGGCGGTATTCCGTTTGAGTTAAGCCATTTCGCTGCAGCAAGACGAGGCGAACGGGTTCTTAAGCGTTGTCTTCTAGGTGAGTCACCCTTTCCGGCCTCGGGAACTTCTTGCTATCTTCTCTTTTTCTCCTTAGTTTTTCTTGTTCCTTCATATGTATGTGTGCGACTGGAATCGATAACAATTACGGTATTTATTTTTTAAATACACTTATAGCTGTACTGGGGTTGTTCCATGGTTTTTAAGTGTCGTGAGTGTGTTCTGACGCAGTTCGGAACGTGGCCTGATGGGATGAAAAACATAAACGCAGGCATGATTTTCCTAGCAAATATTTCTGATGGAATACCCGCATTCGGCCGTTGGTCTGGACTCTAATCGTTGGACTGTTTCTAAGGCCTTTATCAAGTTTACTTTTTGGCGGGTCTTTGTGTACCATTGCATTGCTTACATAGATAAGCAGTACTTGTATGTGTCGTGACTGCAGCAGGAGCGGCACTTGGTCGGTGATCTTACCTACAGTAATAAATGCCTTGGGTTTTTTGTTAAAGGTATAATGTATCCGATTGTTTCACAGAAATGTGATTTCGCAATGTCATGGTTTTATAGCTACGTTTGAGGTTGACGTTTATTGTATCTATGTTCGCTTTGCCCACATGTGCACGCCATGAGCTCGCGGGGGTCTCCCCAGGCGCTGCTGTCTTTAGGCGGGAAGGGAAGGCTAGGGGCGGAGTCGGGGGGTGATGGCGGCCGTTCTTCATGCGTTTTTTTTATTTTAGGTGATTAACTAACTTCCGCCATGGGTAAAGGAGATCCCAACAAGCCTAGAGGCAAGATGTCCTCCTACGCCTACTTTGTGCAGACGTGCCGGGAGGAGCACAAAAAGAAACATCCGGACGCGTCGGTGAACTTCGCCGAGTTCTCCAAGAAGTGCTCCGAGCGGTGGAAGGTGAGTGCGCCACAAGCTGACCCGCGCTTCCGCTACAGTTCTGGGAGGAGCAGTGGAGGGCGGGCTGAAGTGGGAGTGGTGAAGGGAGTAGGATGTGTAACTTGAGGTTTCGTAAGATACTGCTGAGTGGGCGGGAGTCCTGAGGATGGGGCGGTGCTGGCAGACTACCGTTGAGGAGGAAAAACAATTTCGTATTTGTACTTCCGCAAGGGGGTGGAGTTTTCGGCATGTTTCGTAGAAAATGGCTCAAGCCATTTTAAAAGGCGGGAAGTATTCCAGCATAAGATTTAACCTTGTCTATTATAAAGCGGCGATTTCGCCAACCTAATCGAAGATATGTTAGTTTAGGGTGTCTGGACACGACTCGTTTGCTTATGTCTGACTTTTCTCAACCCCCCCCCCTTCTATTTCCAGACAATGAACGCAAAAGAAAAGGGCAAATTTGAAGACATGGCAAAGGGAGACAAGGTACGATATGACCGGGAGATGAAATCATACGTGCCACCAAAGGGGGAGACCAAAGGAAAGAAGAAGAAAGATCCTAATGCACCCAAGAGACCACCGTAAGTTTATTGCGCCTGACTTTATTTTAGGACCTGGTATACGTCTTTAGAAATTTCTCTAACTACGGTTTCTTAATTTCTATCCAGTTCGGCATTTTTCCTCTTCTGCTCTGAACACCGTCCCAAAATCAAGACTGATCATCCTGGCTTGTCAATTGGCGATACGGCGAAAAAATTGGGGGAGAAGTGGTCGGAACAGACAGCCAAAGACAAAATCCCATTTGAACAGAAAGCTGCGAAACTGAAGGAGAAATATGAAAAGGTAACTTTGCCATTTAACTAAGGCATACAAAGGGGACCAGGTTTTCATGTGAGATCTACGATAATCATCGAACTGTTTGCGAAGACTACTATAGTGGCGCTTGCTCTGCAGGCTACGGGCATATTATCAAGCAACGGCGTTATAATTGTCGCCGCTTTAGAAGCGCCCATAATTTTAATACCGTTCCTTGATAGTATGACCCCCAAGTGTTTCTAACCTTTTGTAATCCTACTGAGCTACTTAATGTGCCCGCAGCATGCAAGTTTAGCAGCGGTAATCTCGGTTCAACAGGAATGTGCCTTCATTGTGAAAGGCTTTATGAATACAAAATGCTTCATCAATATGTACATTACTGTAATATCTCTGGTACCAAAATAATAATCTAGGTAGTAAATACCCCAATGCGCTTTGATATCCAAATAGAATATGATGGAAACTTTTTTCTGAACGTTGGAAACTACTTATTTAGGGTTAGTTGCATGAGAGCGAACAGTAGCTCATCCGTTGGGGAAGCCGCATTGTAGTTTTCCCCTAACTACGCTGAGCATCACGAATTGAATGTTAAAATCGTTTGCGTACTCTTACAGGACGTTGCAGCATACCGTGCAAAAGGGAAGGGCGGCGACGTAGGGAAAAAATCACCTGGAAGGCCAGCAGTGGCACAAAAGAAAAAGGTAGAGCCAGAAGATGACGACGATGACGAAGAAGAGGACGAAGAGGAGGAAGAAGAGGATGAGGAGGAAGAAGAGGAGGATGACGAGTAACTTGAATGCCTGCTATGAGATTTTGTGCTGGAAGTCCATTGTTTTGCTAAGAATGTGAACTCGAGTGCAGCTCATTGTTGGCTCTGGTATACAAACTGTACAGAATTGTGTATAGGTAATGTGTGATTCTTTTAGGGAAAACTCCGTTTTTAATGTAAGTAGTAGCTGAGGTGCCACTTCAGTTAGGTATGGATTCTGATGTTGTGGAATGTCTCTGCATATTTGCATATTTAAAAGGATTCTAAAGACTTCAAAATAAGCCCTGGTATGTCCATGTACTTAGGAGTATCATAGCAGATTTTACATCCATGTAGACTGGTGCATTGTACTTTTCTAAAACTTTTTTTTAGCAATTTTGTAATAAAAAGATGTATATTACCTTATTCGCATTTCATTTATCTAACGGGTTGATGTTTTGTGGGGGGTTGTAAAGGTTACTGTGTTCGATCATGGCTGTCTATACCATGGGTGTAAGGGGTCTCTGTATAAGACACGTCCCGCTTCCAAAGGATAATTGCTAGAGGGATCTGCAGGCAGTATTTGACCCGTGCGTTCCCCGCCGATTCCAGGGAGGTGCGCTAATCATGTTAGGACAAATGTCTAGTATGCCTCATTTGTCATACGGCATTGCCACATTAAATGAGTAGAACAAGCAAGTCTGGTTAAAAATACAAACTGGTTTTTCAATACGCGCACTTAAAACATACCTTGCTACTTCTAAAACTGCTGGTGACACGCTCTGGGGCTCTTTTGCGCTGTAGTCGCGATTAGTAATTCTGTGCTCGTGTTCCTTTGTGTTACGCACTCGTGTATAGGCTTCAAAAAGGAGTCGCTACCTGCAAATGCAGGGTAATCTACTAAGAGAAAACAATAGTCTATAGCTGCCTATCACGCACCGGAGATGCCAGCGTCGCAACAAGGGTGAGGCTGTGAACTAAGAAGCAAACTCTGCCCGAAGGAGACTTGCACTTTTAAGACCTCGTTGCAGGTACCCATTAGCAGTGTGGAGGCGCTCAAAACAATGTAAACTTGCCTATTGGCATGGTGTATGATTAGGCTGCACATATGCTTGGACTGCTCGTTGTTTTTGTGGACCGGATGGGCTATCAAGCTCCCATACTCCAAGTGACAGCACCCGGCTGATAAGCCCTGGCTCAGAGGAGCACACGCTATGGCGATAAAGCAGATATGTCCGGCAAGTGTTGCAGAAGACTCATGGCACTTCTCACCTGGGGAGCACCAGCCCCCAAAATGCAGAAGGGCAGGGAGCAGCGCATTGTAAACTCGGCAGAGTGCTCCACATGTGCCTGTCTAAATGTCAGAGAACCAGGCGCTTCTCCGTCAAAGAGGACTGCAATCTCCCTTAAAGTGGCAGCTATCTTTAAACGGGCAGTCATTGCCTATCGATGCCAATTTCATACCGGCAACCCCTTTTGAATTTCACTTCCATGGGAATGACTTAATTCCCCCTCACAACTGGCCAGCTTCAAATTATGATTTAGCCCCTTCAAATATTTATGCGAGCCCCCTCGTAGGTAAAAAAAAATCTCTGCCCCCCCCCCCCCGACTTTTTATCAAAAGTATCCAGTGTGTTGGGGGGGGGGATTCATGAATATTAGGAGTCCCTTCCAACACTTAAAGCTAGGATGTAAACGATAAAAGATGATGGGCCATTACAGAGCTTAACACTGCTTTTGGCCTGGGTCTAGAGCGCCCCCCCCCCCCCCGGAATCACAAATTGCAGGGGCCACCCTGAAATACTTGTCCCTTAGTGTCTGGCACACCGACTCGACGAAAGAAGCCTCACCAACTTAAGTGTGATCCCACCGGCTCAACATATCAACGGCGCTGGGTTCCTAAGTCCAGCCATTGCTTTACCAACGACATACATAAGGACTCCTAAGAACAGAGTGCGCTTCAGGTGGCTGTGGGTGACATTGTGACATATATTTACTCTACCAACTGTTTAGGTTGTACCTTTTAATTTCCCGATTGCCACAGGTCTCAGTGACGGCGGTGCCCATGTTTCACTAGTGATAGATAGCAGAGGCCCTGAGAAGGATATCACGTCTCACTCCTCTCCAACCAATGCCTTAGAATCATTACCGTTTTGAAACAGACTCTACCTTCTGTTTTTTGGGGGAGTGCTATTCAGCGCAAACTCGGCCAAAGGGCATTGGAGTGCTCCCTTACATGAGCACCAGTTAAATTAAACTGGGTCAGAATTTTTGACCAGGAGATGAAGGAGCCAGTAAAGGCTTGAACTAATGGAGCCACTTGCAGGTCTTCAGAGGATTTTTATTATTTAGGTAATAGGGTGTTACCAATTGAGTCCTTGATCTTTCTAATGTACATTAATCAAAGTGTTTCTAGGTGTAGTCTGTTTACCTATAGATAAAATTGACTTGCATATTCAGTATTTTCTGTCACATGCTTTGACTCTTTAGCTATATATATACACACACGCCACTGCACCAACCAGGATTCAGTTTTGGGATGATTCGTTTGAGCAAATCAAACACTCACCCCCAGTCAACTGATCAAGGTTTAATCCATTCTTTAGCTCACTCCACCACCCCAGTTCAGACCTGGCCATATGCAAACCAGTCTGATCATGTACCTCATGGGAACAGTCCAGCCCTGTCTAGGGAAGCCATGTCTTCCCTGGACTGGAAACAAGCATCCTGGGACCGGTTTCTGGCTAATCAGCCGGTCCTAGGATGCCTGATTCCGGTCCATGGAAGACCTGGCCTGGCAGTTCAGTCTGGACTGTTCCCATGAGGAACAGGGTCAAAACTGATTTGCATATGGCTGTCTGAACTGGGGTGGCGGGGTAAGCGAAATAACGATGGATTAAACCCAGATCTGTGCCTGGGGGTGAATGTTTGACAATGTTCAACATTCTGTCCATCTTTTTGTGTTTCACTAGTGAGTAGAAGGATATCTCCTCTGTATTTCACCCCTCTCCCACCAATGCCTTATAATCAACGTTTTGGTGAAACAGGCTCTACCGTTATGTTTTTGGGGAGTGCTATTAAGCGCATTGGAGTGCTCCCTTTTTATGAGCACCAGTTAAATTACACAGGGTCAGTTCTTTTGACATGGAGATTAAGTGATGGAGCCAGTAAATGCTTGAACTAATGGAGCCACTTATAGCTCCACAAAGGCCTCTTAATATTGAGGGTGTCCCCAGCGGATTTCTTAATCTTTTTAATGCACATTCATCAACATGTTTATAGGTGTAGTCTGTTTAACTATTACTAAAATATATAGATAAAATGACTCGCATATTGTGTTTTCTGTAAAATGCTTGGACTTTTTAGCACTATATATACACATGCCACTATTCCCCACTGCACCCACCAGGATTCAGGTTTTTGATTTCTGGCAGGACCACTGAACATGCGATTCTGCTGCATTTTCTACATAATTATATGTTTTGGCCCACTTGATCGGTTATCTGCTGCATAGCATACTCTTGCAAATTTAAAGAAAAAAAATCTTTCTAGTTAAAACGTATTGACAATGTATTGCCACACAGTGGACAACAGCCCTTCACAAAAGATGATTAGTCCCCTTTCAGTTGCTCCTTTGTGTATTTCGGTGGGTAACTGGTACTAATGAAATTGAATCTTTGCCCAGACAGTATTCACATGTGTACAAATAGACACACAATGAAATGTTATCATGATGAAATGCGCCACATCAAGTTGTGTTTGCATTTTCTTGCAATGTTATTTATCCCTGCCACAGAAGTGGACCTTTCCTGCTCCGTAATTCTAGTCGTGCTGCTTTCTGGCCACAAACTGACATCTGCTTTATTTGCATAAGGAAACACGTGCCTGACTTTATATGACAGAACCAGGCAGTTCGAATCTAATCGAATTATAACCCTTCCTTCTCTGTCAGAGAGAGCACTACTGTCTCCCACAAAGTGGCAGCCTTCTTTAAATGGGTAAAGTAATTGCCTAGCAATACCCATTTCATACCGGCTATTGCCCATTTGAATTTCACTTCCATGAAAATGACTTAATTCCTCTCAAAATGGTGGCCATCTTGAAATGGTTACCATTTTATTCTCTTCAATCTTTATAATACTGTGCCCCCAGTGGGGAAAAAAATCTTTGCCCCCTCCCCCCGAGTTTGCTATTTCTATTAAGTTGTATCAATAAAAGTATCCACAGTGTGTGGCTTGGGGGCGTTATTAGGAGTCCCTTCTCTTTAAATCCTGGCTGGAAGTATGTGTTTAAACAACAAAATATGTATTTGGGGCATTACTGAGCTTAATGCTGCGTTTGGCCTGGATCTAGAGCCTCCTCCTCTGTCCCACCCCGGGTTCACATTAGGCCACCCAGCTTGAAGACCTTGCTTTAGAGAATCACATATTGCAGTGATCATCCTGAAATATGTGCCCCATAGTGTCTGGCACACTAACACGACAAAAGAAGCCTGACCAACTTAATGTGTCTGATCCCACCAGCTCAACATATCAACGTCTCTGGGCTCCTAACCCCAGCAATTGCTTTACCAAAGACATACATAAAGGGCCCATCCACTCCTTGGAACGGAGTGTGCTTCAGATGGCTGTGGATGACATTTTGACACATTTTTACCCTACCAACTGTTGTCTAGGTTGTACCTGATTGCCATCGGTCTCCATGACGGCGGTGCCCATGTTTCACTAGTGATAGATTGTGGAGGCCCTGAGTAGAAGGATATCTCCGGTCTTTCAACCCACTCCCATCAATGCCATCTAATCATTACCGTTTTGAAACCGGCTCTGTACCTTCTGGTTCTTGGAGAGTGCTTTTCAGCGCAAACTCAGCTCAAGGGCATTGGAGTGCTCCCTTACATGAGCACCAGTTAAATTACACTGGGTCAGATTTTTTGACCAGGAGATTAAGTGATGGAGCCAGTAAAGGCTTTAACTAATGGAGCCACTTACAGGCCCTCAAGAGGCTTTTTATTATTTAGGTAATGTTAGGGTGTTACTAGCTGAGTCCTTGATCTTACTAATGTACATTCATCAAAATGTTTCTAGGTGTAGTCTGTTTACCTATAACTACATTATTTAGAGAACATGGACTTGCATATTCAGTGTTTTCTGTCACATGCTTGGACTTTTTAGCACTATATATAAGCACTATATATACACACACGCCACTATTCCCCACTGCACCAACCAGGATTCAGTTTTGTGATAATGGACAGAGCGTTTGAGCAAATGAAACACCCCCGGTCAACTGATCTGGGTTTAATCCATCATCATTCTTTAGCTCACTCCACCACCCCAGTTCAGACATGGCCATATGCAAATCAGTCTGATCCTGTGCCTCATGGGAACAGTCCAGCCCGAACTGCCAAGCCATGTCTTCCCTGGACCGGAAACAAGCATCTTGGGACGGGTTTCTGGCTAATCAGCCGGCCCTAGGACTCTTAATTCCGGTCCAGGGAAGGCATGGCCTGGCAGTTCAGTCTGGACTGTTCCCATGAGGCACAGGGGCAAGACTGATTTGCATATAGCCATGTCTGAACTGGAGTGGCGTGGTGAGCAAAATAACGAAGGATTAAACCCAGATCTGTGACTGGGGGTGAATGTTTGACAATGTTCAACATTCCGTCCATCTTTTTGTGCTGCACTAGTGATAGATGGCAGAGGCCCTGAGTAGAAGGATATCTCCCCTCTCTTTCACCCCTCTCCCACCAATGCCTTATAATCAATACCGTTTTGATGAAACATGCTCTGTACCTCTTGTTTTAGGGGAGTGCTATTCAGCGCAAACTCAGCTCGAGTGCATTGAAGTGCTCCCTTTCATGAGCACCAGTTAAATTACACAGGGTCAGATCTTTTGACATGGCGATTACGTGATGAAGCCAGTAAAGGCTTGAACTAATGGGGCCACTTGTAGCTCCACAAATGCTTTTTATTATTGAGAGGTAATTTGAGGGTGTCACCAGCTGAGTTCTTGATCTTTTTAATGTACATTCATCAATGTTTCTAATATAGTCTGTTTACCTATTACTAAAATATATAGATAAAATGACTCTCATTTACAGTGTTTTCTGTCACATACTTTGACTTTTTAGCACTATATACACACATATACACTATTCCCCACTGCACCAACCAGGATTCAGGTTTTTGATTTCTGGCAGGACCACTGAACTTTTGCGATTCTGCTGCATTTTCCACATAATTATGTATTTTGGCCCACTTGCCACTTAATCTGTCATCTGCTACATACTCTGCAAATTTAAAGAAAAAATCTTTCTAGTACAAACAGATTAAAATGTATTAAAAATGTAGCAACGTGTTGCCACACAGTGGACAGCCCTTCACAAAAGGTGCTTAGTCACCTTTCAGTTGCTCCTTTGTGTATTTCGGTGGGAAACTGGTACTAATAATATTAAATCTTTGCCCAGACAGCATTTCATTATGTGTCCATTTGTACACATGTGAATACTATCATGATAAAATGTGCCAGATCAAGTTGCATTATTTACATTTTGTTGCAATATTACTTATTTAACCCTGCCGCATAATTCTGGTTGTGCTGTTTTCTGGCCACAAACCAACATCTGCCATAATTGCATTAGAAAACTGAGGTTTCGTAGTAAACTAGATGAGTTTAACTTCCATTTAATATGTGCACATTTTTGTTTATCCAGTTACTTGAAGGACAGGAAAATAACAAACTTGTTACTAAATATATTAATCTTTTTAACCACGCCCCCACAGTTTGAAGAACTCTGGGCTAGAGATACCAGACTCAATCTTGGGCCATAATTTCGACATCCTGATCCTGACGGAAACTTGGCTCAGTGACTCATCTAACCATACTCCAGATCTTCTACTTCCTTCCAATTACTCAGTTTTACATTTCAACATGGTGTAAGTCTCCCATTCATTCAGCAACTCTATGAGATTCAGGACCCTTCCAACAATAATTTTCAGTCTTTTGAATGCATGTTGGTAGATATGTCCACAGCCACTAACTCCAACATCATATTAAATGTAATATACCATCCACTGTGTCAAAACAACACCATTGAGGAATGCATGGATCTCTTCACCTCTCAACTTACCAGCTCAGGCAACACTGTCTTCCTTGGTGACTTCAACACCCACTGGGGCGGAAAGGTTAACAGCCAAGTGAACACTTTCACATCCTTTCTTAAAGATGATCTCCAACAACACTGCCATATACACCCACACCACAAAGGTGACATTCTAGACCTGGTATTATCACATTCCCTAAACCTAGAGTCGTATGACCCCATTCCAGTCAACTGGTCCGACCACATACAGATCCCATTCTACCTATCTGCCCCTTATACCAAAACATCCAGGTAACCCAAGAAAGAGAAAATATGGTTCAAGGACACATTCAGCCTTGATACAGTAGCTATGGCCTGTTCCCTTCCTACACTAATTACATCTCACCTTGATGTAAATGAGGCCACTGACAAGTACAACTCCTACATGGAATCCCTTGCTGATAAATGTGCACCCCTGAAGTGATAGCTGCAGTTTTCTTAACGCGACCTAGTACCTAAAACCATCGCCCTGCTAGCAATATATTTACAATACGTCGCAACATGATGATAGTAACAGTTAGCCGAGGTGAAAACTACAGGTAATGTGAGTGCCAAGGCATTAAAAATGTTGAAGTTAGTGGGAGAAAATTGACGAAAGGCACGATTGGCAAAAACTCTCACGTTAGCCTGTGGCTTTTTTTTGCCTCTAGAGGCAAAAATAGCTTGAAACTCAACCTCCAATGAAAAATGGGAAATATAACCAATGGAATGCAGAATAGAGGAGCCAGGTCCAAGTGCAGCACAGATCAACATTCCCCCCCCTCCCCCGTAAACCCCACAACAGCCAGGATGACCAGCCAGAGTCCATGGGGAAGAGGAAATGCAGATTCAGGGCTACAGTTATGAAACAAGGCACATCACTAGGAAAAACCAGTGATGCATCACTTTTCATAGCGCCCTCCTTGCAACACCATGGCAGCCAAAACCTTGAAAGCGGGGACAATCCCCGGGGCCCGGATGCCTTGCTGGGCATGTGTCTGTTACCCGGTTTGGGAGGCAGAGTTTCTGGGCCATGGCAGTAAACATTGAGGCGTAGGCCCTTACCTGGTGGTGAAGTCTGGCAGGTCGCACGGAGACATTGCTGACCTGTGTGAAACGACCGCCTGGTGCACCTTGGAGCTGTGAACGGTAGAGGCGCTCCTGCGCACCGACCTAGGGAGATTGCATTACATACCAGGCATCACCGGTGCACGGAGGAGATTACCAATGGAGGGCCGTGCCTCTGCATCTCAGACCAGAGAATGTTGTGCTGGCCGGACGCTGTGGAGGGTAGGGCCCCTGAGTTGTGCCTAACTTATGTGGCGGGAGCACTGCAACTTCATGCCTAAGGAGACCCTGTTGCGTAACCTGCATCGGGAGGTTCCTCAGCGGAATTGGTGACTGCTGTACCCAGGCATGTGAAAGCGGAGAAGGCCGGGGGCTAGTCGGCCCAGGCCCTTGGGATATGCAGCTTGATCTGCCGTTACTCGCTTGGAACTGGGGAACACCGAATCTGATTACCTCTGTTAGATTGGAAGAGGGAACCGGGTGGTGCTGCCTTTACTTGCCCGCTGTTAGTTTGCTTTTAGGTGTATGGGGGACTAACCCATGGTGGACTTCCTCATCCCACAGCGCTGCGCCTTTGGTTGCTGCTGCTGTCCCCATCTGCTGCTGCTGGTTCCTCTGACTCGGAGGTCAGGTGTTCGCGTACCTCCTCCGCCCGCATGCTCCTCACTGCCTAATCCCTGGTGGTCCAGTGGTAGAGCATAACTGCTCTGCAGCTTGACTGCTCTCCTGTCCCTCTTTTCTGCTGTTCCTGTTAATCTTTCTGCTCTTCTCCATTGCTTTTCTACCGTTGTTTCTTTTTTTAAAATCTTTGCTTTGTTTTTCCTGTGCTTTATTGTAGTTCCTTTTTCCTTATCCTCTCCTTTGTTGCTGCTGCGATCCCCTGTGTCCCCGCTCCCCTGGTGTCCTTTCCTGCGTTTCCCACCTCCCAGTTGTCCAGCCCCCCTGCAGCACTACTTGATGGCGGACGCTGTGCGGTCATGCGCACGGGGTGTGCCATTTGTGCGCTGAAGACAAGCCTGTCTGCGTCTGTCCGTGCCGTACTGCGCCCAGCACCAGGGACCCTGCCTCTGGGACACTCCACCACTACGACACCAGCACCCTCCTCGCCCTCAACCCCGGACACAACCCCGCCTTCCATTTAGCATCAACAAAGAATGCCCTTGCACCCTGCGCCTGCCGAAACTCCTGCAACATCAGCGCCTCCTGCCGCAGAGCTGACCAACAGCACCCGACGGGCCCAACTGCATTATCCTCAACGTGCGGTCCCTCCACAGCCCGACGGCTCAACTGCGGTATCCTCAACGTGCGGTCCCTCCACAACTACGCCACAGAAATCTAGGACCTCCTTGGTGCCACCTCTTCAGCCATCGCCTTCTTCACGTAATCCTGCACCAAATTCTGCTCCGGACGAGACATCGCCATCACCATCCCCGACGGCTACAAATTCACCCGCAAGAACCACCCCTACCGTCCAGGAGGAGGCATTGTCTACAAAAGCACACTTCGACTGACCACGCACATTTCTCCAATGTGCCCTGCTTACTGGATGTCGTGTGTATATCTTTAGCCATCATGGGGATTCAAATAGTCGCAGTATTTTGTGGATGCCACATAATCCAACTCATAAATTGCATATGGCCGTCCATCAAGGCCATCCAATCTGCCAGTACTCGAACCTATGAGTGTCCTTTGAGGTGGCACAAGTAGTCTGATGTAAAATTGGGACCGTACTGTAAAGTTTCAAGCCTAGTGAGTGCTCCAGTGAGGCCTCACGCGGGGAAGTGGTCATCAACCAACAAGTCAATCCTTGTTCTCATCAGAAAAGACCAGATTTCAGGTTATTGGCCTTGCAAATGAGCCCGCCACTGATGGTGGATATTTTTGTGTCCCAAAAATAATGTTCAGAAGGAGGGGGGCTGGAAGGGATAACAAGAAGACAACCACATCTCCCATCAATCTGACACCAGAGATGGATTGGGGCAATGTCCCGCCAGAACATAAGACCAGTTGGGCCTAGTTTCACAGGGCGGGCCACAACAGTCAAAAGACTGCTGCCCGGCCGCGCGGGCTGTCACACTTCCCTCAGACTAAATTGACCCACTGAGCCGGTAAGGCCCACACTTCCCTCAGACTAAATTGACCCACTGAGCCGGTAAGGCCCGCCCTCCCTGCCAGGCTCACCCCCTCAGGTCCCCTGAGCCCATCATTTACCTGGCGAGGGACAGAGAAATAGTCCAATCCTCAAGGGCCACCTTGCAGATTCCAGAGGATGAGCCCGTACTCTGCCCTTTGCTCCCCTGTCCTGGTTGGATTGATCTAGAACGCTCCTCCCTCGCTCACAAGCACCAGTAGGCCAGGCTGCAGCACCCTTTGGCGCAAGCGTCACTCCAGCCTGGCAATGCCCCTTCCCTCTAGTCGGGCTGAAGCATCTACACCCATGGAGTCTATCTGTTACTCAGTGAAGGCCCGTAAAGAATTCGGGTCCTTAAGGGGCTAAACCCCAGATCATGGGAGTCGAGTCTGCTCCTCTCACCATCTCTCAGGCTAAACCAGCCAGGCTACAAAACAGGATCCGGAGTGTCACTTCAGTCCTCAAATGCGTATCAAGCTTCCACAGGCCCACCTTGCTGCACAGTGTCTTTTTTTTTACAGGACAGGTGGACAGGATTGGAAAAGATATTTATGGTTGTGCGGTGGAGCTCCGTTACAATGCATCTAACATTTTTGGCTGCTGTCCACACCCACCCATCATCTTCTATGTGTTTGATGTTATGTTATACCCCCTCCTTGCAACACCATGGCAGCCAAAACCTTGAAAGCGGGGACAATCCCCGGGGCCCGGATGCCTTGCTGGGCCTGTGTCTGTGACCCGGTTTGGGAGGCAGAGTTGCTGGGCCATGGCAGTAAACATTGAGGCGTAGGCCCTTACCTGGTGGTGAAGTGTGGCGGGTCGCACGGAGACATTGCTGACCTGTGTGAAACGACCGCCTGGTGCACCTTGGAGCTGTGAACGGTAGAGGCGCTCCTGCGCACCGACCTAGGGAGATTGCATTACATACCAGGCATCACCAGTACACTGGGGTGCACGGAGGAGATTACCAATGGAGGGCCGTGCCTCTGCATCACAGACCAGAGGATGTTGTGCTGGCCGGACGCTGTGGAGGGTAGGGCCCCTGAGTTGTGCCTAACTTATGTGGCGGGAGCACTGCAACTTCATGCCTAAGGAGACCCTGTTGCGTCACCTGCATCGGGAGGTTCCTCAGCGGAATTGGTGACTGCTGTACCCAGGCATGTGAAAGCCGAGAAGGCCCGGGGGCTAGTCGGCCCAGGCCTTTGGGATATGCAGCTTGATCTGCCGTTACTCGCTTGGAACTGGGGAACACCAAATCTGATTACCTCTGTTAGATTGGAAGAGGGAACCGGGTGGTGCTGCCTTTACTTGCCCGCTGTTAGTTTGCTTTTAGGTGTATGGGGGACTAACCCATGGTGGACTTCCTCATCCCACAGCGCTGCGCCTTTGGTTGCTGCTGCTGTCCCCATCTGCTGCTGCTGGTTCCTCTGACTCGGAGGTCAGGTGTTTGCGTACCTCCTCCGCCCGCATGCTCCTCACTGCCTAATCCCTGGTGGTCCAGTGGTAGAGCATAACTGCTCTGCAGCTTGACTGCTCTCCTGTCCCTCTTTTCTGCTGTTCCTGTTAATCTTTCTGCTGTTCCTGTTAATCTTTCTGCTCTTCTCCATTGCTTTTCTACCGTTGTTTCTTTTTTTTAAATCTTTGCTTTGTTTTTCCTGTGCTTTATTGTAGTTCCTTTTTCCTTATCCTCTCCTTTGTTGCTGCTGCGATCCCCTGTGTCCCCGCTCCCCTGGTGTCCTTTCCTGCGTTTCCCACCTCCCAGTTGTCCAGCCCCCCTGCAGCACTACTTGATGGCGGACGCTGTGCGGTCATGCGCACGTGGTATGCCATTTGTGCACTGAAGACAAGCCTGTCTGCGTCTGTCCGTGCCGTACTGCGCCCAGCACCAGGGACCCTGCCTCTGGGACACTCCACCACTACGACACCAGCACCCTCCTCGCCCTCAACCCCGGACACAACCCCGCCTTCCATTTAGCATCAACAAAGAATGCCCTTGCACCCTGCGCCTGCCGAAACTCCTGCAACATCAGCGCCTCCTGCCGCAGAGCTGACCAACAGCGCCCGACGGGCCCAACTGCATTATCCTCAACGTGCGGTCCCTCCACAGCCCGACGGCTCAACTGCGGTATCCTCAACGCGCGGTCCCTCCACAACTATGCCACAGAAATCTAGGACCTCCTTGGTGCCACCTCTTCAGACATCGCCTTCTTCACGTAATCCTGCACCAAATTCTGCTCCGGACGAGACATCGCCATCACCATCACCATCCCCGACGGCTACAAATTCACCCGCAAGAACCACCCCTACCGTCCAGGAGGAGGCATTGTCTACAAAAGCACACTTCGACTGACCACGCACATTTCTCCAATGTGCCCTGCTTACTGGATGTCGTGTGTATATCTGTAGCCATCATGGGGATTCAAATAGTCGCAGTATTTTGTGGATGCCACATAATCCAACTCATAAATTGCATATGGCCGTCCATCAAGGCCATCCAATCTGCCAGTACTCGAACCTATGAGTGTCCTTTGAGGTGGCACAAGCAGTCTGATGTAAAATTGGGACCGTTCTGTAAAGTTTCAAGCCTAGTGAGTGCTCCAGTGAGGCCTCAGGCGGGGAGGTGGTCATCAACCAACAAGTCAATCCTTGTTCTCATCAGAAAAGACCAGATTTCAGGTTATTGGCCTTGCAAATGAGCCCGCCACTGATGGTGGATATTTTTGTGTCCCAAAAATAATGTTCAGAAGGAGGGGGGCTGGAAGGGATAACAAGAAGACAACCACATCTCCCATCAATCTGACACCAGAGATGGATTGGGGCAATGTCCCGCCAGAACATAAGACCAGTTGGGCCTAGTTTCACAAGGCGGGCCACAACAGTCAAAAGACTGCTGCCCGGCCGCGCGGGCTGTCACACTTCCCTCAGACTAAATTGACCCACTGAGCCGGTAAGGCCCACACTTCCCTCAGACTAAATTGACCCACTGAGCCGGTAAGGCCCGCCCTCCCTGCCAGGCTCACCCCCTCAGGTCCCCTGAGCCCATCATTTACCTGGCGAGGGACAGAGAAATAGTCCAATCCTCAAGGGCCACCTTGCAGATTCCAGAGGATGAGCCCGTACTCTGCCCTTTGCTCCCCTGTCCTGGTTGGATTGATCTAGAACGCTCCTCCCTCGCTCACAAGCACCAGTAGGCCAGGCTGCAGCACCCTTTGGCGCAAGCGTCACTCCAGCCTGGCAATGCCCCTTCCCTCTAGTCGGGCTGAAGCATCTACACCCATGGAGTCTATCTGTTACTCAGTGAAGGCCCGTAAAGAATTCGGGTCCTTAAGGGGCTAAACCCCAGATCATGGGAGTCGAGTCTGCTCCTCTCACCATCTCTCAGGCTAAACCAGCCAGGCTACAAAACAGGATCCGGAGTGTCACTTCAGTCCTCAAATGCGTATCAAGCTTCCACAGGCCCACCTTGCTGCACAGTGTCTTTTTTTTTACAGGACAGGTGGACAGGATTGGAAAAGATATTTATGGTTGTGCGGTGGAGCTCCGTTACAATGCATCTAACATTTTTGGCTGCTGTCCACACCCACCCATCATCTTCTATGTGTTTGATGTTATACCCAAAGGAGCCATGGGAATGCCCAGAAATAAGTTCCTTGCTTACTGTGCCACTGGAACCAAGGAGCACCAGACTGAAGAGGCCTGTCTTGGGTTGCTTGTATTCTGGTACAGAGAGAGCCTGGGTTATCAGTCAGAGCTGGATTGTTCTTATTAGAGCAGGACCAAGACCTATTTGCAAATGGTTGGGTTTAATCTAGACAAGATCCAAGATGGCCGCCAAGTAGGAGCTCTGCTGAAGCTCCCGGGTTGGGGATTGCCATATCCGTTTATATCCCCTGTTAACCCCACCATCCGCCTTCCTCTTGCTCCTACATCTCCTTCTACAACCCACCGGATCGTCTGGGCCCAAATATGGCATACCTATGAAGAAGCTCTCCGTGACTCCTGACGCGCCTTATCCTCTGCCTCGCCGCTCCCTGCATGGATCGATCTATCTGAGGTCTTATAAGGACGTGCCTGGAATCAATTGCTCCAAAGTCTTTGCAGGGTATGTAGCATCCCCACCACATCTGACAATTCGGTGCTGTGATCACGCATGCTTGGACTGTCTCCTGGAGCCATCTTTTACGCTTGACCGCTGACCACCTTGATCGATCTCTTTGAAGTCCTTGCAGGACGAACCACATCCCCGCCGCCTCTAACTTCAAGGTGTTGTGGTATGCCTGCTGAGACGATCTCCGGGAGCCCGATGAACCTCTCGCCATCCATCTCTCACGCTGACCCCCGAAATGAGTGTGCTCCCTGAATGACTGGTGCACGAAGAACCTCACTTGAAGTACCGATTCAGTGAGTACCTCTGAACCGCGCTGCTCCCCTGCAGGTCTTAGCCTCCTGGATTATGCTCCCGGAGTCGCTTAGCCCCGCTGGAGGAAATGGTGCGGTGTGTGTGGCCTTGGAACTGCGATGCCTCCCCACAAGTCTATATCTACCTGGAGTAAGCGAACCTTGCAACATCTTATCCCCCTCTGGGGCTATTATCGATTCCCTCATTGCATCAACCGGCAGTCCTCCGCCTTATACTCTTCTAATTGGTGAAGCCCAGATAATTCTGTATAGGTCTCCAACGACCTAGGTTCCTTCCGTTTGGCCTACCACTGTTCGCGCTGCTGCCTGACCATCAGGATCTGGTGATCCGATCTGCCCACCAACACAGCCTGCATCCTAACCAGGTGTCGAGCCTGCCGATTATGTCCAACCCCCTCCCCCAATCTCCGGCAATTCATGGTTGCGGTCTGGTCTGCTACAAGCTTCAGTCTAATCATCGACACTGAGGTCCGCACCCTCCCACCATGCCGCCCGTTGCCCGTTGCCCGAACCAGGTACTAGTTTCTCTCTCAGCCCCTGTTGATGAAACTCCACCCTTGGCTCCACTAAACTGGCGGGGCCCTGATCCCCTCTGCTTTGCCTCCAATCATTGTGTGCGCTAAGCTGCGGCCTAATCAGTGACCTGTTGTATATCCCGGTCCTATCCTGCCTCTCTACCACCACCGAGTATTCACCTCCTGGTACTCCACAAAATGGCGAAGCTCGCTTCCCCACACAGCCTTGCCACTAACTTAGCTTCAGCCCAATCACTGACACAGTGGCTTTTCCCAGGTCTAGCCTGCCTCTCTACCGCCACCGAGTATTCACCCTCCGGAATCTGCCTCAAGACAGTCTGGTCCAAATCTTGTCCTCACACCCGATGTGCACGCACAGCGGTGTCTCCCGGGCGACAACCCCCCGTACCTGACGCCCCTAAGAGCCCACTAGTTCAACATTTACACTTAAAACTTATTTTTCACCTTTCTTGGTCCCCACTCGAACTGTTGAGTTAATTCTTGGTCCCTCAATGAGGCCACCACCAAACGTTTATTTCTGTCAATTTTTACCCCTGCTGATCGCAGCCTCTACCTTACTGTGAGGCCTCTTCTGTTTCTCCTCTTTGAGCGGCCGCTGACGTTCTGAACGGAATATACGGCCTAATATGCCAACTGCCGCACCGACCGCATCCTCTCGGATTGTCTCTGAATCCACCGGACATGACTCCCGAGGGAGTCCACAGTTGATCCTATGTTTTTTACTGAAATTAATTTTGCTCCCACATGAGCTCCTCGCAAATATCTTAATGTTTTCATGATTACATCGAAACCTTTGTCTCATTTTGTTTTTTCCTTTAGAATCACCTATTATGTTTGTATAATGACCATTGTGCGCACTAATGTTAATAGCCTTCAGCCTCTGATCTGTTTGTAGTCTCTCCTATATCCCAAATACCCCATCTGATTTCATTCCACTGGAGCCCCCAGATGTGACCACAACCGTGATCTTTTGTGCTCCTACTCCTTGACAATTTTTCCCTGGTTGCTGCCAGACAACCTCCACAGATGCTGTAGTGTTCTAGCACATTGCGCTAGTGATTTCTCTATTCACTCGTGTTCTGGAACCTTTCTTGTTCTTTTTATCTATTTCCATACTGCTCTAGTAACTTTCCTTCTGTAGTAGGGGATCTCTGTGTATAGTCATAATCTAGTGAATAGTCCCGCCCATATGCGTGGACCCCGGAGCAATCAAAAATAATCTCTTACAGTGTCAAAAAATGCAGAAAATGCATAGACACTTAAGAGAGAATTTAAAGACAGATAATGCAGCCAAAAAGGCTACACTGTCCAGTACTTCAACTAGAAATTCCACCATAAAATCCACAAAACAGCAAAGCCTGTACAGATTTCCCTTGCTTAACAGCAAAATCCCTCAGGAATGATAGAGAGAAGAACCTGGACAGACAAGCCCCATAGGCTGCCATTATGTGGCTTAATTAGGATACTGTGCCTTTAAGGAACCTTCCAGAACCTTCTCTCAGTATCCCAGAATGCATAGCAGGTCCAACTTAGCCTCAGTTCTTTTTTCCGGCTCCTGCAAGCAGGACCCTGGAGCATTGAGCTCTCCCTTTTCAAGGGTTTTTTGTGGTGTTTTACACTAATTTCGATTTTTGGTACTTTTAAAGTACTTTGGTGACTTTCTTTCTGTGTTTCTGCACTCTTTTTTGTCCATAATGCCTGCATTATTCGACAAGTGCCCTGAGTGCTCAAGGAAGAAGGCCAAGTCAGACTCCCATGAGGTCTGTATTCTCTGCCTTCCCTCTTCCCACATTCCTGAGGACTGTGTGATCTGCAGAGGCTTCTCTGGAAGGACCCTGAAGGAGAGGAAGAAGATCAGGCTTCAGGGACTTGAAGAGAGAAGGTTGAAGGCACGAGGTGGGTCAGGAGGGGCTCCTTCTACCCATGCTGAGGCCTCTGGGGGGCTCCCCAGGGGCAGGAAGACCAGCCCTCGCCCAAGATCTCCGTCTGGGTCAGTTGCGCTGACCACGACGTCGAGGGGGCGGTCAACGGCCAGTTCCAGGTCTCCCCAGGGCTCTGGGTCGAGAAAACGTCGCCCGTCGACGTCGAGGAACGTGTTCCGGCCGCTGTCGAAGCCGGTGTCGATCTCCTCGTCGTCGCTGTCGGCGTCGAGTGGTCGACATCGGAGGGCCCGGCGTCGGCGCTCGCCGTCGAGGCGACACCGCCGTTCGCCGTCGAGGACATCGTCGTCGAGGGGATCCTCGTCGTCGAGGTCGCCGTCGAGACGGAAGGCGTCTCCGGCGCCGAAGAGGTCGACGTCGAAGCATTCTAAAAGACCGACGTCGAGACGGTCAAGGAGATCGACGTCGAGAAGGTCAGAGCGGTCGACGTCGAGAAGGTCCAAAGGGTCGACGTCGAAGCGATCCAAGAAGTCGACGTCGAGGCCGGCGAAGAGGTCGAGGTCGCCGTCGAGGCACCATCGCCCGTCGTCGCGGTTTCGTGGTTCGTCGATCTGGTCGGGGTCGACGTCGAGACGGAGACACGGTTCGACGTCGAGAAGTGTGAATCGGTCGACGCCGAAGGACCGTTCGACGTCGAGGGGCCATCGGTCGTCGTCTGGGCACCGATCTTCAGCGTCTGGAGGTCCTAAGGACAGGCCCAGGACTGTGGGGGGCTCCCCACACTCCGCAGGAGATGGTGGCTCGCCGGGAAAGGCGCATTCCGGGGTGGATACTCCGATGAGGCCCGCTACACCTCCTTCGCGGCCGGCTGTGCCGAAGGGTCCGCCTCCGAAGGCCCCGACCCCACCTCCGAAGCCGGGTCCGCAGAACCCGCGTGCGGTTACTCCTCCACCCCCGGTTCCTCCGAGGGCGGTGTCGATACCTAAGTTTCTGACGCCTCCGAAGAAGACACCTAGGAAGCCTGGGACTCCTGACCCTGGGAGGCCGAAGGAGCGTCCGAGGCCCAAAAGGTCGAGGTCTCGCTCGGGGAGACGGGACAGATCGAGGAGTGGGCATGGATCTTCCTCACGATCCAGGCGTCACCACAAGAGACGTCGGTCCAGGTCACGTTCTCCCTCTGGGACCCGTTCCTACTCGCCCACGCTGTCCGATTCGCCGGAGACTAGGGTGTCTCCGATAGACGATATAAGCACATTTCAGGAGGTTCTCCTGCGTGGAGCGGCGAAGTTGGGCATCAAGGTGGAAGCGCCTACGACTTCTACCTCGGTGATATTTGAGACATTACACAAAAGGCACTTGTCTCGCCCCCTGTTACCTCTGGTGCCGGGGCTCCTTGAGCCCGCCGAACAGCTATTCCTGACGCCGGCAACGGTGAAGTCTGCACCTTCAAGGATCCTAAAAAAGTACAGGGCTCCGGATTCAGACCCAGCCTTCTTGAGGAAGGACCCGGTACCGGATTCGGTCATCGTGACTGCTGCACGAAAGCTTCATGCCACCTCCCCTGCGTCCACGGTGCCTCCGGACAAGGAGAGCCGCTGGATCGATTCTGCTGGTCGTAAGGCGTGTGGGACATCCGCCTCGTCGATGAAGGCCGCCAGTGACTCAGCGTTGCTGGGACGTTACGACCGGTCCCTGTGGGACTCGATGGAGCAGTTCGCAGACCTTGTCCCTCGAGACCGTAGGGAGGACTTTATGGAGATCGTCCAGGAGGGGATGCTGGTCTCTAACCAGGCCATCGGCGCCGCAGCGGACATATCATTGCTGTCCGCGCACGGATATTGCCACGGGATTCACCAGAGACGCCATGCTTGGCTCAGGTTGACGTCATTGAAACCGGAAGCACAGCAACGCGTGGCGAATCTCCCGTTTTCCGGAGATACCCTCTTCGGGAAACACGCAGATGACGAGATGGCCAGGATGAAGGCCGAGGCGGAGACCCTGACGGCAGTGGGCTTGGAGAAGCCCAAGGAAAAGAAACCCTTCCGACAGTACCAACGTCGGTTTGGGTCGCAGGGTCGTGGAAGGGGTCAGTCTGCTGGACAACATCAACAGCAGCAGCAGCAGCAGCAGTACAGGCGGCCCTTCCAGAAGCGCCAAGGTGGTAGAGGTCGTCAACAGTCCTCTACCGCGACCAAGGGCCCGGCCGGGTCCCGTCCCTGAGCTGTTACTTCCCCCTCGTCCGTTACCCGCTCCGGTGGGGGGAAGCGTTCAATTTTTTCTGGCAGAGTGGAGAAAAATTACTCAGGACAAGTGGGTGCTGAATATTGTTTGCAATGGATACAGTCTACGTTTCACCTGCCCTCCCCCATCGATTCCTCCCGTCAGCTCGCAGTATCAACTGCGCGAGCTTCAGGCGGAGGCGAACGTTCTGCTAAGGAAAAGGGCGATCGAAGACGTACCTCTGTCTCAAAGAGGAAGAGGTCTGTACTCTCGGTTCTTTCTTGTCCGCAAGAAGGACAGAAACGAGTTCAGGCCCATTCTGGATTTGCGGCAGGCAAACAAGTGGATTCGCAGAGAAAAGTTTTGCATGCTGTCGTTGCATCAGATCTACCCTCAGCTGCAACGAGGAGACTGGATGTGTGCCATAGATCTACAGGACGCATACTTCCACGTGCCCATTGCATGCAAACACAGGAAATTTCTGCGCTTTCAAGTCGGCACCAATCACTATCAATACACGGTGCTACCCTTCGGACTGAAGTCTGCACCCAGGACATTCTCAAAATGTATGGCAGTGGTAGCGGCACACCTGAGGAAGAACAAGGTGTTTGTCTACCCGTACCTGGACGATTGGTTGATCAAAGCCTCCTCCTTCTCGGAAGCTCAAGCGCACTTCCAGAAGACGTGCGTTCCCTTGAACAAGCTGGGGTTGCACATCAACATGTCCAAGTCGGTCCCGATTCCGGTACAGTGCATCCAGTACTTGGGGGCCTCCATCAATACGCTGTCAGCAAGCGTGTCTCCTTCGGAAGAGCGACGTTTATCACTCGTTCGGAAGGCTCGGGCTCTCATGAAAACTCCGTCTACGACTGTGAGGACGGTGTCTTCTCTACTGGGATCGATGGCCTCTTGCATCTTTCTCACTCCTCACGCACGGCTACAGATGAGACCTCTGCAGGAGTGCTTGGAGGATCAGTCGGACCAGAGGAGAGGTTCTTGGGACGACAGGATACGACTGTCTCTACATGCTCTTCAGTCTCTGAAGTGGTGGTGCTCGAAGGAGAATCTCCTCAGAGGCGTTCCCTTCCACAAGGACATTCCCACACAGACCATCGTGACGGATGCGTCTCTCCAAGGTTGGGGGGCGCACTCCGGAGACCTGCAAATTCAAGGGACGTGGTCCCCGACGGAGTCCACGTACCACATCAATTTCCTGGAACTGAGAGCTGTTCACTTGGCACTGAAGGCCTTTCATCCGTCCTTTCAGACCAACTCTCTGCTTGTTCAGACGGACAACACGACAACGATGTATTACCTCAACAAGCAGGGGGGCTCGAGATCGCGCACTCTGTCGCAGGAGGCGCAGGCGATCTGGCACTGGCTTCTGGCTCGAGGACTGTCGATAACGGCCACCCATCTGCCAGGTGTGCAGAATGTTCAGGCAGACGAACTGAGCAGAATCGTGCAGGAAAACCACGAATGGGTCATAAACGACGAAGTACTAGGAGAAGTCTTCGCAAGGTGGGGAACTCCAGACGTAGATCTGTTCGCCACCGCCGAAAACAGCAAATGCCGAGGCTTCGCCTCCAGGTACTACCAGCCGGGGACGCTGGGGAACGCGTTATGGATCAACTGGTCGAACAGCTTTCTGTACGCTTTTCCACCAATTCCCCTGATTCCGGCGGTTCTCATCAAGCTGTCTCAATCCAGGGCGAGAATGATTCTGATTGCCCCGGAATCGCCCAGACAGTGGTGGTTCACGGACCTGCTTCACCGATCTCTCCTTCCTCACATGAAGCTGCCGTGCAGGCCGGACCTTCTCACGAAGTTCGGGGGGCGGATGGTGCACCCCAACCTCTCGTCTTTGAGTTTGGCGGCATGGCTCCTGAAATAGTGAAATATGGCCATCTGAATCTCCCAGAGGATTGTATGGACATACTGAAGGAGGCTAAGCGACCTTCCACTAGGACTTCCTATGCTTACAAGTGGAAGAGGTTTTGCATCTGGTGCAAGTCTAAGAACTATGACCCTACGACATGCAAGGAAGATGTCATCCTTCCATATCTGCTTCATCTGGCGCAGTCGGGCCTTAATGTCCATTCCATTAAGGTTCATCTGGCTGCTTTGACTGCCTACAGGAAAGGCCCTTCACAGACTTCCTTTTTCCAGATCCCTGTGATCAAAGATTTTTTGGAAGGCTTGAAGAAAGTGTTCCCTCCTGTCAGGCTTCCTTCGCCTTCATGGGACCTGAATGTGGTGCTGTCCAGATTGATGAAGGAGCCTTTTGAACCCATTCATAAGGCTTCGTTGCAGCACCTGTCCTGGAAGGCAGCGTTCCTCGTGGCCATTACATCGGCCCGCAGGGTGAGTGAGATTCAGGCATTGTGTTGCCAAGAACCTTATACTGTATTTCATAATGCTAAAGTTGTTATGCGTACTCACCCTAAGTTTCTTCCCAAGGTTGTTTCTGATTTTCATATCAATCAGACTATCACTTTGCCTACGTTCTTTCAGAACCCTTCATCTCCGGCGGAAAGGTCTTTACATTCCCTGGATGTGCGGAGGGTGCTGAAGTTTTATCTTGATAAGACTAAAGATATTCGTAGGTCAGACCAATTGTTCGTCAATTATGGCTCAGTCAGGACGGGTCTTGCTACCTCTAAACAGTCCATCTCTAGGTGGATTGTGTCCTGCATTCAGTTGTGTTACTGCAAAGCTAATAAGTCCTTAGGGGGCAAACCTAAGGCTCATTCCACCAGGGGCAAGGCTGCTACGACAGCTATGCTCCGTAATGTTCCCATTGCAGAGATCTGCAAGGCGGCCACTTGGAAGTCGGTCCATACCTTTGCTAAGCATTACTGCCTGGACACTGATGCCAGGGCAGACGCTCAGGTTGGGCAGGCTTCGCTGCGGAATCTGTTCGCACAGTAGTGGCGTTATTTTATTCTCCACCGCCGCTTGGTGTGGGGATGGGCTTGCCATTCTATTCACTAGATTATGACTATACACAGAGATCCCCTACTACAGAAGGAGTAGTTTCTGTCCTGTAACTCCAGTTCTGTAGTAGGGGTATCTCTGTTATAGTCATAAGCGCCCTCCCGCCTCCCCGGTGGAGTGTTGTTCATGATCATAATGCTACAGGTCTGGCGTTTTCTGCGCCTCCAAAAAGAACTGAGGCTAAGTTGGACCTGCTATGCATTCTGGGATACTGAGAGAAGGTTCTGGAAGGTTCCTTAAAGGCACAGTATCCTAATTAAGCCACATAATGGCAGCCTATGGGGCTTGTCTGTCCAGGTTCTTCTCTCTATCATTCCTGAGGGATTTTGCTGTTAAGCAAGGGAAATCTGTACAGGCTTTGCTGTTTTGTGGATTTTATGGTGGAATTTCTAGTTGAAGTACTGGACAGTGTAGCCTTTTTGGCTGCATTATCTGTCTTTAAATTCTCTCTTAAGTGTCTATGCATTTTCTGCATTTTTTGACACTGTAAGAGATTATTTTTGATTGCTCCGGGGTCCACGCATATGGGCGGGACTATTCACTAGATTATGACTATAACAGAGATACCCCTACTACAGAACTGGAGTTACAGGACAGAAACTACTCCTTCTGTGTTTTTCGACCTCCCTCCCTCGCTTCTTTTGTTCCCCCAATTGCTCCCCCCTTTCGCATTAGCTCCTCTTTTCCCTCCCCCCTAGAACCGACCTCCCTCTCTCACCCTCTCTCCCTCCGATTCCCCACTTAAGTTATTTCTTTCTTTTTTCCCCCCTCTCCTCAACTCAGTGACCTGTCATGTCCCCCCTCAATCACTCCTTCTTCTAAGACTCTACCCTCACAAGACATGGCCCCAACTCTTGGACCATCCTTTACCCTCCCAATCTCTCCAAAAATGGCAAGACATTTTTTAAACATAAATTACTGATTCTGGACCCAGAAACATTAATTGTCGATAACTAGCACAGCCTCTCCTCCCTTATAAAAACCAACTACATCTTCTACTCTAAACGCCCCTCCAAATGGAAAAGCATCTTCCTCCACTTCCTCCCCGTATCTAAATCTAGCAAAATTCCCTATGGATTTAAACTGTCCACTACCCCTTCCCCTGCTTTGCGCGGTGAAATTGACATCTCCATATTTAAAACTGCTAAAAGCCTCCAAAACCCACCTCACCATCTTTGAGCTGCACTTCAATACCTTGTCATACCAACTATCCACACCTTCTCCTAACCCCTCATCTTACCCCCACCCAGCCTCTCACCCCTCCGCACATCAGATCATCTCCCAAGATTAGCACTGAACACACCCCACCCCCTCTCTCTTTCTTAACCACTTCTCCTTTCTTTCTTTTTACCCAGACACTGTCCAACATAGAATGCAATCTCTCAACCATGAGGACCGAAATCTCACAACTCAGAGACGATTTCAACTCCCTCAATTCCAGATCCTTCATTTTTCATTCTAACTCCCCCGGTTCTTGCTTACCATGCATCTCTAATCCCAAACCTTGGAGTACTACTCCCCTCCACTGCCGTACTCATAGGCCCCTCCGTACTTCGAGTCATCTCTCCTCTACCGACCTTTTTGACCTCTGCAACTCTTACCATACTACTTCCCCCATTAATAATCCTCATCCCCTCACTGCAGCAATCCCGTTATTCTGGGAACCAGCAGAATCCCCTCTTCTACCCCAGACCCCCACCCCAACATACCACCATCCATTCGAGCTCCATCCCCAATGATAACCCTAAACCCCTCTCCTGTGTGCTTGTGAACTGCCGGTCAGCTGTCCAACATGCTGTCAAAATTTCTGAAGCTATCAATAGCAAAGCTATTGACATCGCCTTCCTCACGGAAACCTTGCTCAATGACCACTCAACGTCCAGCCTTGACTTACTCTCACCCCCTGGTTACTCTATCATCAGAAAGGACAGAACTGAGGGAATAGTGGGTGGATTAGCTATAATCTTTAAAAATGAGCTCCAACTTTACCTTGTTAAGAACTCTGACTGCTCAAACTTTGAATACCTTGAAGCTGAACTACATAATATATACCACCCTCTTGGTGACCCTCTTCCCTTCTCTGAGGATCTATACCGACCTTCTTACTCAATCCTCACTTTCTAACTCTAAAAATCTCTTCCTAGGAGATTTTAACCTCCACTGGAATGAGACCGAGAATCCCACAGTCAACCTCCTCAATAATCTTCTTGAGAACAGTGACCTCAAACAACTCTGCCGTTCGCCAACCTACACCAAAGGGGCCACTTTCTACACCATCATTGCCAATAATGACTTGGCCACATCATCCCTATTGACTGGTCTGACCATTACCTCATTCTGTTATTTATTACCTCCACAGCTCCCCCCCCCCCCCCCCCCCCCAAAAAAAAAACATCCAATCCAAGAAATGGACCAGAAATCTTAATCGTTTTCCCCCGGTGAACTGGAGTCTAAACTCCAAGCACAATTTCCTCGCACCCCTCTCTCCAAAAATACAAACAAACTTACCAAGCATTTTAATAAAACTGTCTTCGATGTCTTAGACCAAATTGTTCTGTCGAAACTAAAAACTCTAAGGAATATTCCTTCCAAATCGTGGTTCAATTCAAATCTCAACAACGAAAGACCTGCTCTTAGACTAGCTGAAAGAACATGAAGACAACACCCATCTCCCGCCCATCTTATTCTCTTCAGATCCGCTAGATCTACTTACAAGACACACATTTTCTCTGAAAAAGCTTCCTTCCACACACAACTCGATCGGGCCAAAAATAAACCCAAAGAGCTGTTCAACATAGTTCAAAACCAAACATCTTAATAAATCTAAATCTCCCTGAAGGCCCTTCAAGTGTCCTCTACGCCATATCTAAAATCCGTGCCGAGGCTCCCAGAATATCCAAGAGTCTATTCTGGCACTGCTTTAAAGATTGTAAACAAAAATGAGATTAGTTCCAAATGCAAGTACTGAAAGGAAAACACCTTCTCATCAATCACTGTCCTCGAACATTCAACCTGCATCACACTCCTTATATCTTTTTCTAATGGTTACCTAATCCATTCTTTTAAAAATATTCCAAGATGATCCAATGGCCATCAATCTACTGGGATGTCTTAATCCTTGAAGGGGAAACCATCTTGTTTCCCAGGGTGTCTTTTACTACTGACATATTTGTGGAAGGACCTACCATAACTTCTTTTAAAATATAATTCAGGACTTCATATTGCTGAAGATCCAAAACATACTCATCTAACATTTATTCACCTTCTTTCTCGTAATACTAGCCAAATTCATGAATTTAAATGCATTTCTTAACCTCTAGCCTTGTTTTGGATGAACATTTCATAGAACTATTGCAATGTAGGCCAACATTAATCAAGAACACATTACTAGATTTTAAAGATTGTAAATGTAAAGAAAATTATCTACTTTTCTTATTTGATGTAGTGATTCTGTGGGAGAATAACACACGAGGAGGGCAAAGACGCTGTACAACAATTGCTAATACGAATATTGATGGATTAAGTAAATGCTATATTCATATTGCATATTCTTCTAATGATTCTATATCATTCCTTTTATGAATTTGAAAATAATTTTTATCTACAAACTGTATGCCTTACAATGGAAAGCAATACAAACCTACAAATGTGAATATCTTTATGTATAAAGTGGAGACAGATTCAATGTTGGAAAGTACTGATTGGAAACATTATATATTTAAATGATGGCGGTATATCAATGGCATACGTGTAATCTGTAAAGGCAATGAAGATCAATTGAGTTTAGAGAATATTTAAACTCTTGCTAACACGCAGTCAAATTGACCCTTTATAAAGGTGATCTTGGGGTATACTTTTTGGATTTAAACATCAAGACTATCAATAAAACAAAATCACCAGAGATCTATGTTAAGAGCAGAGATAAAAAATATTATTCGCCATGCTACTAGCTTCCATCCAAAACAACTCCTTGATAACCTACCACATGGGCAACTATTAAGACTCAAAAAGAAAGGCAGTTTAAAGAGTCAATATACAATATGAGAAATTGAAATATGTGTGAAATTTAAGCAAGAAAATCCCAGAGCCATCTGATTATAACGTTATCCAAAAAGTAAATAGCACACACAGAATTGAAGCATTGATAAATAAAGCTAAAAACAATAAAAGTCAAAGAAAGAAGATAATGTAGATTTTCATCAGCTTTGATGGACAGAAAATTCTCAATTTTATTAAAGACACGGAGGCTAATAGTATTGCGCCACCCAAAGCAGATCCTTAAAGGACACGAACATTAACAAAGTTCTAAGAACTCAACAAAGGTCCAGAACCACTAGCCATCTTCCTTCTTTTTTGTGCACTGCAACATAACCAAACATAAGTCCATAATAACAAAAGTTCAATAACTCCATACGAAAGTTAACCATTGATTTCTAGACGCCATCTTCTCATCTCATTGTTGTCCACGACCTAAGATAAAAACAAATGACAATTACTAAACAAGGGTTGGGTTAAGGGAGGGATAATATTAGCCTCCGTGTCTCTAATAAAATACAGATTTTCTGTCCATCAAAGCTTATGAAAGTCTACATTTTATGACAAGACCGGTGACTAAGATTATTGGAAGTTTAAAGCTTCTCTAATAAACAAGAAGCTGCATTAATTACTGGTTAAAAAAATAATTCCAAATACTGAATCATTCGACCAATCAGCACATCTCAAATCTCATGCAAAGCACCATCAAGCATGAACGCTTTTAAGGTAGAAGCACCTCTGAATGTGCACCAAACCTGCTCACATCAATACGAGCATTCCTCATCACCTCCTTCACTCATCTAGCTGACGTTAGGCTTGACACAGCCCTATGAGGTTTCCTATCAGAGATTAAAAGCTGCTTTTCATTTAAAGAGCAAATGCCTGAAGTTCTCTTCTCATACTTGTGAAGTGGTGTGGCTCACTGGTTAGAGGCGGCAGACCCGAGAGCAGAGGACGGCCCGGGACCAGGGTTCGATTCCCGACGCGGCAGGTTTCTGGACCAGGGTCAGCGGACTCGATAATTCTCTCGCCTCGGTGTCCACTCTGATCAGCGATCACACTCGGCAACTCTGGGCATTAGCTTGCCTCATCTTCACTAACGGCCCCACCAGACCGCCGGGGATGCCTGGTCTCACCCTGGAGGTACCCATTAAGGGACCATCTCTCAGGGAAGCCAGGAAGGGTTTCGCAGCGGTCGAAGCGTGGAGATACTCCTCCGGGAGTCGATCCTAGCGCTATATAAACTTGCAATTAATTAATTAATTAATTATACTCCTTCAATTAAAGCACAACATATAAACACTCATGCTCATCAAAATAAGGGTAGAAAATGGTTTCTGAATTCATTTTCATTCTTCTGCACAGATAAAAACAAACATCCTCTGGATTAAAAATCCTCGCACCACCATCCAGAGCTTTCACATCTGAAACCCTTCTAAAAGAAAGCAAACATAACAACGTCATCAATTTCCCACTTAAAATTCTCAAATCCAACCCTGTGCTGTTTCCTAAATCCTCCAAATATGATAAAACCTTTGATACATCCTAAATCAAAGAATATCTGTCCACAGGAGGCTTAGAGACTCTCACACTTCTCATTGACCTTTTAACCAAAATATTCTGCCCCACATACACTCCATTAACCAGCTCAAGGCCAGCAGAAATGACTGATCTATGTACATTGATAGTCCTGTAAGCTAGACCAGCACTAAACAAGCTAGGAGGAAAAGCATAGGGATGAAGCCCCCTCCAATCCTACCTGAAAGCATCTATCCCCGCAGAATCTGGATCCGGACATCAACTGAAAAACTTCTCCAACTGGGTATTCCCCCTGTTCGCAAACAGATCCAAATAACATGGACCCCAAGCTTCCATCAACCTCTGGAACACTGACCTGTGGAGACTACAGTTGCTGGAATCCCTGTAATGCCTTGAGTACCTATCTGCCTCCACATTCTTCAGTCCTGGAATATGTTCCGCCTGAACTAGGATATTCTGGCTCAAACTGTAATCCCAAAAAATTCTGTCTAAATCTGCTAGATCCTTTGAACGAGGGCCTCCCAACTTGTTCACATATCTCACTGCTGACGCATTGTCCATCCTCAAAAGAACTGAACAACATGCCTTGTCCTTTGTAAAGCTCTTTATCGCGAAATACCCTTCTAGTAGTTTCAGACAGTTTATATGCATTTTCCTTTCTTCCACTGCCCAAATACCTCAGTCGATGTCACACCACAGCGAGCTCACCAACCAGTCGAACTTGCATCTGATTCTATAATCAATTCCGGATTTACTCCGAAAATTGCTCTCCCATTCCAAGCCTCCATATTTCTTAACCACCATTGAAGTTCTAACTTTGCTTCCTCTGAAAGGGTTATTTCCTCTGACTATTTCATACCACGTTTTAAGTGATTTCCCTTCAACCTTTGCAGAGCACGATAATTCAAAGGTCCTTGAAAAATAGCTTGAATTGTTGATGACAACAGACCCACAATCCTTGCCAACATTCTCCAAGAAATCACTTCGCCAGAACTCTTCGAATTTCCTTCCTTTTCCTCTTTACTTTTTCCTTCGGCAACCTCAGTTGGCCTTGAATAGTATCTATCAATAACCTCAAGAATTGAGTCTCTTGACTTGGAACTAGGCAAGACTTCTCTATGTTTACTACAAACCCAAGTTTCTCTAGAAGATTTATTGCCAACCTCGTGTGACCCTCTACTCTCTCTTTCTCCTAATCCATTATTAAATTGTCGTCCAGATAAATAATAAGACTAATTCCTCTCTCCCTCAAGAATGCTACTACAGACGACTGGTTTAGTCATAATTTTGATAGAGACAAGTTATGTTTATAAAATATAAAAGTAAGACGAACTGCGACCGTGGATAATACTGTACGACTGTAATAAGCCAATGTGTAAACGATTTAAGGCTGGCTGAAGAGGGTCGTTAACGTTGCGTTAATAATGGGATATGTACATACGGTAAATGGCGGCCAGCCTCAGGGTTGTGGGCATGACGCTGTGTATGGCTGAAAGAAATTAATAAACGTCTTATAAAAAAAAAAAGAAAAAGAATGCTACTACAGGACGGAGTATTTTGGTGAAACACCATGGGGCCAAGGATAAACACACAAACTTCCATATCTTTCCTCCCCACCTGAACCTTAGAAATCTCTGATGTCCTTCCCAGACTGGAATGGTCAAGTAAGCATCTTTCAAGTCTAGATGCGTCATCCAGTCTCCTGATTGAAACACATCTCTTAACATATGCATTCCTTCCATCTTGAAGTGATGGTATCCCACCCAATCATTTAGCTGGCTCAAATTTATAACTTGTCTCATATCTTTTCCTTTCCACCAGGACAATATTGCTCACAAACCCCTCACGGAGATCCAATTCCTCCACAAAAGCACCTTTCTTCACCAATTCTTTCACTTCTACATCCAGCAGTTTCGATAGCTTTGAATAGAATCTTATCATTTCTGGACAACGGTGTTGAACCGGTGCCTCTACAAAATCTATGTGATACCCAATGACTGTTTGAAGAACCCACGGGTCCCCTGTTATCCAATACCAATTTTGATCAAGTTGAGCAGGTCTGCTGCCCAACTTTACTTGGATAACAAAAGGGCCTTGATTTACCTGATCCTCTAGACCTTCTATTTCCTTTCGAATTGGCGCTCTGCTTTTGGGGGTAAAACTTTCCGGGTTGGTACACACTTTGTGGCCCATTAGGATGGCGGGCGGACTTTCGTCTGCCCGCTACCCTAGCGGTGCTGGGACCAGCTGCCAGTGGTGTGGCGGTCCCGCACTGGCGATTAGGATGCCACCACCACAGTGGCGGTGGCATTCTCCATTGCCAGCATTGTGGCAGGCGGTGCTCCCATGCTAATATGGATGGCCGTGTCTAGCATACACAGCCACCATATATAGCCCCTTTTCTGCCCAGTCAACTGGTCGACCAGCGGAAAACAGGCAGGCGGTCTTTCTGTCCGCTGGGGTCCCCCGCCATACTAATATGGCGGGGGGGGGAAATGGGTGGCGGGCGGGGTAGGATGTAGGGCGGATCGCCACCAACATTGCGGGCGGTGGCAATCTACCCTACATCCTAATTGACCACTTTGTGTGATACTGGAAGGGCCTGAACCCTCTAAAAAAAGAGGTCCTTGTAATTCCTTGTCCACAGCCAGGGAAATAACCTCTATTTCTCCCGGCCCCACCAAAAACACGATGGTCAAATACCTTTTTAATCTCTCTTTTGCGACTTGCGAATTGAACGCCCCAACATATTTTGACATTTCTTTTATAAATGCCTCTCCAAACAACATTCCATTGGCTTCCAAGCCACCTTCATTAATTGCAAATTCAGCTAATTTAGGGTCTATTTTGAGAAGTATACTCTTCCTTCTCTCTACTGAAATGGCTGTGTTTGCCTTGCCCAACAAACAAACAGCTCTTTGTATCCATTCTCTCAACTCCTCAACATCCAAATCTTTTTTACCCACATAGGTCTCTTCGGTCATATCAAAGATTTTCGTGAGCGGACCAGTCAGATCCAAGAGCCTATCTTAGCACATTCTCAATCCTTTATACAAACCCTTCCGTGGATCTCTACCACCTTTCCCAATGAACTCTATTTTTTTGCTTGAAGGTCCGGTGTCATAACAATTTTCTTTGCCAGATTAGGATGTGGGCACTCAGACCGAAGTCTCATTCTTACATCTTTAGGGATTTGCTTCCATAACCACAACTCCACGTACTCTGCCACATGCGGAGCCGGGCTCCATTCTGGAGAAAGATGACGTTTCAGCATCAATGGGTCAAACATTGACTCCCCCAGTGGGTCCACCACACCACCAATGCCATCCGCCTTGTCACTTAATTTGTTGTCCAAAGACTTTTCATTCCCCACAATTTCCACCCCAGAATCGAATTCAGAAGAGCAACTCAGCTCTATTTCTGCACTCCATGTGGATTCATCACATTGGATAGTAGTATGCTTTCTACTTCTTTTCTCCCTCGATTCTGAAGCCTTCTGACCTCTTCCATGGTCTCCTTGTGTGTCCCCGACACAGCCATGTTTCGTACGATTACAAAATCCTCCATCTGCATAACCTGCTTTTGCTCTCTTGCTTCTAAAACCATCAACCTCCAAAGTTTTCCTTTTCCTACTTACTTTACCTCCCTTCTTCAACACAGGTCCAGGTCCCTCACCTGCTGAGCAAAAACGCTCCTCTTGAGAGGATTTACCTTTATTTAGGATTAAATCCTCAAATTTCTTTTCCATCTTTTTATCAAGATCAGTGGCAAATTTACTTAACATATTGCTAATCTTTTCCTCTAGGCTCATATCAACCTGTCTGTTTTCTACAAACATTTTATCTCACAATATATTCTCGTCCTTAAGCACTTAAATATAATCACATAGAATAAAAATGCAACCTCATAAAAATATGTCCTTCAAAATAAACTCCTTATCCTAATTACAAGAAAAAGACCTCAGACTAAACTCATAAATTTCCTTTCACTAATAACATACAAAAAATTCCTTTGAAAATACAACCGAATTTCTATAAAACGTACTCTTCAAGAGTCTTGCCTAAAACAAACCTGCAAGTATTGTTTTAACCTGGAATTGTAGCGTATGTCTCCTGTCAGTTTTACCGATTGTGAAACTGACCGGAAAGCTGGTGCACGTGTCAAGCTCTACTTGAGAGCATGAGCGTGTACGTTATGCCGCTGAAACTATGCGTCCACTAGGGCTTGGCAGTACAAGAAGACCAGCATTGTGACGAGCTGACTCCTGACTCCCACGCGCCATGCAACTGTGACACGCTAAGCTAACGGTCAGTCAACTTGAATGTATTTCAAAACTAAATTAAACAGTTAAATATTTGCCCAATTCCGCGGTTAGCTCGAAATACAGAGAAGCGCCCTGCAATTACAAATGCGCCAAAAAACGCGTTGTCCTCCTTTTTGACCCAACCCGCACCTCGCTAAAATCCCATCGAAATAACACCGTCGGGCGCTCGTTAATCAAACGTACCCCTAATAAACAATTTTAATATAATATCCTAAAATACAAATTTCAGTACAATCGTGTTAAAATGAAAACACGATGTGCCGCGACTTGAATATTAACATAACGCGACGCGCTCTACACAAAAATAAGTGTCGTATCACAACAGAAATATACAAGGTTGAAAGAAAATGTTATAAATAACTCCCAGGCTAATTAAATGAACACTTACTACGAAGTTTAACATAAAACCCACTCATACCAGTGAATCATCACAACATTAAATACATTACTTATACAAACATTCATACAAGAGCAATCTGCAGACAAGACTTATCTGTTTGGGCAGCAACGAAAAAGAAGGAAGATGGCTAATTGTTCTGGCCCTTTGTTGAGTTCTTAGAACTTTGTTAATGTTTGTGTTCTTTAAAGGATCTGCTGTGGCTGGTGCAATAAAGAACATTGCAATAATCTTAGCCTCCGGTCTTGTCATAAAATTCTTCAACATTCCAAACAAAGTTACTTTATTTATATACTTATTTAAGGTAGCTTATATAGTGCAGTTGTCACTCCAAGTGGAGTCTCTTGGTGCTGTGTAGCTTAGCTCTGCCTGTTCAGGTGTGCGTGGATGGAATTTACTGTTGACTTGTTTTTGGGGCTTGCCTGAACTTTTAAGATTGTTTGAAATTTAGTTCCAAAGTTTGGCTCATTGCAATCCGAAAGCACTGCACCTCATATTCAGTACTTGAAACAGGGAATGTCAAAGAAAGATACTTTTGTGAAGGTAGAGGAGATTTCTTGATTCCATATTGTTCTTTCATTTACAAGATTGAAAATTAGGAATGATGGCATGAAAGATATTACGAAATCATGAGAACAATATACAAACATTGACACACATTAAAATATGATAACTTAAGAGAGAGAGCTAAACAACAACCATTGTGGGAGTTCAGCCATAAAACAGATCTTCAGCCAATATTAACGTGCTGAATCATCAAAAGGATTATTCAAAGTTATATCACTGCCCCAAGAAAAGTCAGGCTTCTGTGCTTTGAGTGTTCTCAATGTAACACTATGAGCAAGAGTGAATTTTTTTTTCATCCTAACTCTGAGATATTTTAAAAACATTATTCAAATTATCGAAATGCAATTAAATAATGTCATTTATATAATCCCAAAGACAAATGGTTCTGTTGGGTAGCAGAATACATTACTTCGAGGAAAGGCAATATTAGCTCATGACACAATACACAAATTATATTCAATCAAATTCAATGAAACCTCTCTGAAAACAACTGAAATTCACAGCTTTTATGCATAAAGAGTCACAATTACGACATAGCGGAATTACTTCATTCGGTATGCGTTTCAATAAATGCTAAAAACAGGTGAGAAGTGACTGTTGGTGAACAAAAGTGAGTGATACAATGTTATTCAGTGACACTTATATACAACTTTATACAATATTGTACACAAAAGGGGGGGGGAAAGGAGGGATGTTATTGATTTTTAGGTCAGAGTTCTGAGTTAGTACTCCAAGGAAGCAGATGGTTACTGTGCCCGTTCCTGGAGGTTGCTTGACCAGAGTAGTACGTCGATGTCGACGTTTCGACCCTAATGTGCCCCATTTGGTGGTCACGACGGGTCTTTATCAAGACAGAGGTGGGGCGGGGGGGGGGACAGGTGGAGCTGGACTCACAGGCGGAAATGTCACACCCTGGAGGAAAGCCGGAAGGTCAATCCTAAATCAAATGTGATGTACGCTTTCACTGCAATAGCCGAACGCCGTCTGGTCTGTCATGCATGACAGACCAGACGGCGTTCGGCTATTGCAGTGAAAGCGTACATCACATTTGATTTAGGATTGACCTTCCGGCTTTCCTCCAGGGTGTGACATTTCCGCCTGTGAGTCCAGCTCCACCTGTACCCCCCCCGCCCCACCTCTGTCTTGATAAAGACCCGTCGTGACCACCAAATGGGGCACATTAGGGTCGAAACGTCGACGTACTACTCTGGTCAAGCAACCTCCAGGAACGGGCACAGTAACCATCTGCTTCCTTGGAGTACTAACTCAGAACTCTGACCTAAAAATCAATAACATCCCTCCTTTCCCCCCCCTTTTGTGTACAATATTGTATAAAGTTGTATATAAGTGTCACTGAATAACATTGTATCACTCACTTTTGTTCACCAACAGTCACTTCTCACCTGTTTTTAGCATTTATTGAAACGCATACCGAATGAAGTAATTCCGCTATGTCGTAATTGTGACTCTTTATGCATAAAAGCTGTGAATTTCAGTTGTTTTCAGAGAGGTTTCATTGAATTTGATTGAATATAATTTGTGTATTGTGTCATGAGCTAATATTGCCTTTCCTCGAAGTAATGTATTCTGCTACCCAACAGAACCATTTGTCTTTTTAATCATACTTACCCAGGTTCTGAGGGACACAGGGTTCCCCCCCCTTTTTTGTTAAAAAATTTATATAATCCAGCCCAGTATGTTCTCCAGGCATTTCAACACTCTGACCCAGGAGTAAGAATGTAAGGGCAGTGTTTGAACATATGAGGCAAATCCTCATTTGGGCCATCACACCACAAGCAGCTCCCTGTAGCAATCAGTCTCATGTGGTGCAATCACGCTCTGGTAAAATATGTGCAGTGAAGCAGCTTAAGCTGTATTAATCAAAATTGGGAGGTGTTAGAAATGGGGGTCTCTAGTTGGCAATGGTTTTCACCTTTGTCCATGTAGAGACCCTTCCTGGTTGTGGTGTGAAGCTTAGAGGTGCGGTACCTTTACGTCGCGGTGCAGGCTGCGGCTCGGTGACGATCGTCCAGCGGCATCGGTGAGACCAGGGCTGCGATTTGGACTGAGGCAGTGCTTGTGGCAGTGCTGGTAGATCACTGTGCAAGTGACAGTGCTGGTTGTTGAGAGCTGGCCTTGGTCGGCCCAGACGGCGGTGTGGGAAGGAGCGGTGCATTGTGTAACTTACAAATGGTGCCCCCAAACCAAAGTGTGGTCACGGGTGTCGCTGTCAGCCACATCGACGGTTAGACCAAGGTGGCAGAGTGAAGCGAGGTGGTGCGGAGTGCGGTGCCCGCAGCAGCTCAGTGGCAGCAGCGGTCATCGATGAGACCAGGTTTGGGGTGTGAAGTGCAGCAGTGCTCTCTGTGGTGCCTTCATGACACGGAGTCCGCAGTGGTGTCAGTGATGATATCGGCTACTTTCCCCCTCTGTCGCAACTGAAACCGCGGTTGCAGAGGCGGTACCCAGAGGTAAGTGAAGTCTTTTCTGGCTGTGAGACTTCGTGAACTGGAGGCAAGGTCGGTTTCAAGCCCTTGAAGATACTCAGCACAAGTTTAAGCAAGTTCAGTCCACTCCTTTCATTTCCCAAGGCAGAAGCAGCAACTGCAGGCCAACCCAACAAAGCAACAACACAGCAAATGGCCAGTATTCCTCCTGGCAGTTCTTCCAGCTCCTCTTCTTGGCAGTTTCATTGATTCCAGGAGTTCTATGAAGTCTTTTATCTCCCTGAGACTTCCAACAGTCGGCAAGCTCTACTTCAAGCCTGGGAGAAAACCGTGACAGCAGGATGATGAAAGTACAATCCAGTCCTTTCGCTGCCCAAGATAGAAGCAGCAAGCAGCAGGCCAACACAGCAGAGCACGCAGCAGAGTGGCGGTTCCTCCTGACAGATTTTCCAGTTCTTCTTTGTGGCAGGTTCCTTAGTTCAGCAGTAATCTAAAGGTCTGGGCCCCAATATTTATACTCAGTTTCTTTATGTTCTTTTGGGCAGAGAGTGTCTGTGCTCAGCCCAAACCAGTTCTGTCCTCTCTGGTACAGCTTCCCGGCAGGAGATGGAGACAGCTTTGTCCAAGGGAGACGGGCCTATTCAGTTACAAAGGAAATCTTCTCCCACCACTCTAAATGCAGACCAGGCCTATTCAGTTGCTAGTGAAACACATCCCACTACTCTGATGCAGCCCAGCCCTGACTCACCCAGGAAAGGCAGAACACACCTCAACACCTCCCTGTGGCTGTCTACGGGGAATGCACATCCCCAGCTCCTGTCACTCCAAAGCCAGACAGTCAATCCACAAACTCACCAGAGTCACACAGGATGGCTATGCAAGAAAATACTTGGGCAGGTTTACAAGAAACGAACACAGCGCGGTAAGTCATTTTGCTGCACCGCACTGCATCGTTTTGAAGCACAGGGATGCAACATATTTACAACAATATGTCACATCTCTGTGCTTCCTCCTACGCTGGCGCACGAACTGCTGCCTTGCACCAGCGCCTGCACCCTTGCACCATGTTGCAAGGATGCCTGCATCGTGGGGAGATTGCTTTTGTGCAGGAAGGAGCAACTTGAGGTGATTTCTTCTTCCAATGCTTGCTGTGGAATGCAGCACGCATTGAAAAAGGAAAAAACAGAGAAATAAAAACATTTCACCTCGTTACACATTGCTACGCCACCCCTAGCATGGTGTAGCATTCTGACGCATCAGTGGACATGGGTGTTGCGTGGGAACACCCACAGAAACACCCATGTCACGCCTCTAACATGCAAAGTGTTGCATGAAAAGGGGCAATATTTACAAGCACAAGTTAAAAGTCACGCAGGGGGGCTTTACCTGTGCTTGTAAATTTCACTCAGCAAGTTGCACCGCCGGTGTGTAATGTAACGCGACGAACCGGCGGTGCAAGGGGCTTCTAAATCTGTCCCCTAAAGTGGTATTTTAAAAAACAAAACACAAAAATCATCTGTACTATGCATTTTTATATTCTGAGTTCAGGCATACTAAACCCCATTTCTCAATCTTGTCCCAATACGAAGATATGCTATAAGATGTTATAAGTAAACTCCCATTCTAGCCTATGGGATTGTGGGAGTGGATTATTAATAACCCACTGGTGCAGGAGTCAATCTTAGCCCACGGGTTCTTAAAAAGTAAGGAGGAATCAACAGTGGAGCGAAATACAAACCATAGGTAATTTATTAAGCATTCATGAATGGGACTCCGTCCGACAAGCACCATAGAGATACTCAAGGAGAGAGCACACTGAACGAGGGTTACATGGGTGTTTATAGCAAGAGATCACAAACAAGGGACGCCCAGGGATAAATGGAGCTTTGGGAAAAACACACAAATGAGGTAGGGCAAGAATCAACAGCCTCGGTGTCTTGTGCAATTGCTACGTCCTAAGGCTGAACAACAAGATATGCTATCTGAGTAGACTTTACTTGTGGATTAACCATTGCCTGAAAACCCTCGAGCAGATTGTCAGCTGTTCTTTTGTGCTGACTTTGCATGTTTATGCAGCCTACAATGTCCCAATCTAGATTCTTTACTAATATTTATGCACGTGCGGTGTCTAGGATAGAGCCAGGCTGAAAGCGTGACAGGGGTTGGGTGAAAAAAATGGACGAGGCACAGCTTAATTAAAAAACAAGAGAATTCAGATTTTACATTTCAACAGTCCTTCCATTTCAGCTATGCTGAATCCATTTTATAAGGTACATGTATTAATCTCTGATGTCAATATTCATAAGTTCGTAAATTTCAGTTTGCATCATCATTTCTCTATTTGATTCATGAACATTAATTGGGGAAGGCTTGATACTGTTGCAAGTAGCTATACAAGCTGCCCATATCACAGGAACATGCTGAAAGCAGCAACAGCAAGTGAGAAAGATGGCTCCTATAATTACTATCTCCATTAATAATTTCCAGGCCCAAGCAGAAACAATACCCCCAAACCTTTCTGACCAAGTCCATGTTCTTTTTTTCAGGTGTATTTCTGCAGCTATTTGGTGAAGCTTTTGTGTGGCTCAATTAACATTTAAGGGTATTTTATGTAAATATTGAACAAATATATTGTGCTTATATATTTGGCAGTGTGAATCCTTAAGGGAAGACAAGGTGAAGTGATAATGTTCAGATGCGGTAGGAGTAGAGGGCACTAGGCTATGGACAGGGTAGGATGTATGACATTACAACGCATGCATTTACATCGCATGCCTTTACAACGTAAGTATTACAACGCAGTCCATTACAACGCATAGTGCTTTGGGGTGCTGGATAGTGAATAGTTTAATTTACTATTCCAACTCCAGTCCCCGTGGACACTAGGGAAGGTTAGTGGATAGTAAATTAACCTATTCCCTATCCTAGAGCGCCCCCCAGAGCAATGCGTTATAATAGTTTGCGTTGTAATGGTTGCGTTGTAAAGGCTCTGCGATGTAAAAGTTGCGTTGTAAGTGTTGTTCACCGACAGGGTAATATGTTTCAAGCTTCCAAAATAGACCCAAAAATCCCAATACTAACAATAAAAAGCATACAAGTATCCCTATTTTTCTCCTCCTAATTGAAAATTGTCGGCTTTTAGCAGGGGCATTCGGGGCAAGTACTTCTATTCTTCCTAAAAGGACAAAAAACACCTTCCCAAAAGGGGCTTAATGGTAGATCGACAACTCTACCCATTTCAACCTAATCTATATACAAATACCTATTTCAGAAGAACACCTAACACTATTCCCTACACTGATCTTTTATATTCAACCTGTATGTTTATTAACCTTCCTTCCTCTTACTGTAGTATTTGTTGTTTGATTGCCAAGGTAACAAAGAGTAGCGTAACGATCAGCCAGAAACAGTGCAATGTAAACTCAATTCTCCCAAAATTCCCTCACTACACTATCGGAGAGCATTTGGGGCCCGATGTAGGTCGGTCGGTAACGGCCGAAAATCGGTATTTTCGGCCGTTACCGACCGGTATTTACAAAATGGTATGTAGGGCCACATATTTTACAGATTCGGTAAATTTACCGATCGGTAAATTTACCGAATCTGTAAAATACCGATTCGGTATATTTACCTATTCGTTAATTTCGATATGTAGGTGGGACTCTTCTGAGTCCCACAACCCTTACCGAATCTGTATTTTACCATCAAATATATTTGATGGTAAAATACCGATTCCGGTGTGCATGCATATGTGTGCATGCACACCTGTGCCATATGACAGGCAGACCTGCCCTTAGGGCAGGTATGCCTGCCACATGGCACCCAAATCTTTTTTGGGGGTGCTAGAGGGTGTCAAAGTGACACCCCCTGCACCCTTGTCAAAATCTGTATTTACCGATTCGGTAAATACCGACCGGTAATGCCCCATTCATTCCTATGGGCTTCAAAGCCCATAGGAATGAATGTGGAATTACCGGTCGGTATTTACCGAATCGGTAAATACAGATATTTACCGATTCGGTAAAAGGAACATCTGGATGTTCCTACATATCCACCCCTTAGATTTACCGATTTTTAATTACCGAATCGGTGCAATTCGGTAATTAAAAATCGGTAAATCTATTTTACCTACATCGGGGCCCTGGTCCCAAGTGTCTTTTGCTTCAAAGCCTCTCTGGCAAGCTTATGTACCGGTCCGGATGTTGGCGGTCTTGACAATGGGCATGGGTTGCCACCTCTCCAGAGATAGTTTCTTCAATCAAAGTCTATAGTTCTTTTCGGCCCTTTGCCGCATTTCGTATCTGGGCTGAACAATGTCCGAATGTTCAAAGAGAATTTGTTCATCTGGATCAGGCATGATGGCAGCAAGTTATTGTTCCAATGACACCACTTCAACATGTTTCTAAAAGATCACCATCCCCAAAAGGCACTTGTTGAGAGATCTGATCATATTCAAAATCAGGTATTCTTCTTGTTATCCACTGATCATATGGCAAAGGCAGTGGCGCTTGCTTTCTCCACATCACTAGCATAGATCCAGAGTCTGTACCCTGTGCACTTAACAGCAGTCTGGGTGGTGAACAGAACTTGCATTGTCCTCTGAAACTGTTGGGTAAAAACTGCGCTTCCCTACGGCAAAACCTCATAAATGAGGCCCACAGTCTCTAGGCCTCAGCTTGCGACCTGGACCTTTAAGACTGGAAGAGAGACTGGCCTTCACCTGTGAATAGATCAAATGCAAATCTTTAGTCAACACAGTAATCAACAAGAAAGGTAAATTCAATGTCAGATTGCCCTTGATCTTGGTACACCCTATACATTTGCTGGCCTCCCCATAACAACCTCAACTGGTTGCAAGACCTCAAAGGGCAGATCTGGGGGTGCAAAATATCCTGTTGAAACAGGGTACCTTTTCCTGTGCTATAAGTATGGCACATCTTGCACCTCTTGACATAGTACTCTGCCACCCTGGGAATCAGATTATTGAACCATACATGATATGACGTGGCCACTATTCCTTTAGCACTGATGTAGGCTGAACTGTGGGCCATGGTAACAATAGCATTCACATAACAATTTGGAAGCATTCATCTTTGCTTTCCTGATAGATCTATCCAACTTCCTGTCGCATCCTGACACCCATATCTATTACACTGTTCCTTCTCGTCCTCCGTAGCTTCTTCCTGTACTTCCCTAATGCAAAGTAGAGTCTGATTAAACATAATCACTTCTGGAGTCCATCTAGCTGTCCCTACAATATACATTAAACTATATGCTGAATAGGCCGTTTGTTTAGCTGTTTCATTGGCAAAAGTATTTCCTTGTATTACCTCATCTATAATTTTCTTGTGGACAAAACAGTTAACAATAGCAACTCTTTTTTGGTAACATAAAGGTATCCAGTAACCTTACAATTCATTCCCCATACTGTATCTCATCTCCATGCAAAGTCAAAAAGCCCCCTTTTTTTTAGAGTCGTTCGAATTAATGGGCAACTCCAAAGGCATATATATTGATATTTACTGTCAAATCTTTACTTAATTCACAGGCTCTAGTCAAAGCTGTCAGCTCCACAGATTGCACTGACATTTGTTGTATTTTACGTAACTCAACCACAGATTTCAAGGGAGCAACTGTATAGGCCGGTGTACTAGAGCCATCAGGTAGTTTGTAACATGAAACATCCACGGACAGTTTCCCTAGTGGGTCAGATATAGGGGTATCTGTCAAGTCTACCCGTCCCTTAGTCTCCTTCTCAGTAATAAATATGCAATCATGCTTCTCATCTTGTTGGGACTCAGAAAGGGGCAGTACAGTGGCTGGATTCAAAATGTTACAGCATTTCAGAATGATGTTTGGAGTAAAAATTGCCAACTCATACCCTGTTAATATCGCACTGGTCAGGTGCTGGGTCTGAATTATTATTTTTTAGATATCCACTAAATGTGGTACCATAACTGTCAAATTGTGACCTTAAATATACATTTCAGATTACTTTATCGAAGTGGGGTCCAATGTGGAGGAGAAATATGCGCATGACCTATTCCTTCCTACATGGGACCGTGCCAAGCTGCAACCATCTTTTGCATGCACAAATTTGTAATAATCAGGTTTTACCTAAAGCAGGAGCATTACATAAAGCATTTTTCAATTGTAAAAAGACAGCTTCACACTGATTAGTTCAAGGAAGCGGCATGCATACATGCTTTAATGTTAAAGCAAGCAGGGGTTTTGCAATTAGTGAAAAATTTGGTAATAAACGCACAGATATTAGATTGAGTCAGTGGTTTCTGCAAGTTCTGCACCAATTATATCCGATGTTGGTGTAGCGTCTTACCCCCCCTTTGACAGGAGGAGACCTAAAGAGGTAACCTTCTGTTGACAATACTGTAATTGAAAAAGAGATACTTAGTCCCAAGGAGGCTAAGTGATGCAATCATTTCACTGTAGTCTGTTTGCAACCTTCTGCTGCATTGCTATGTCGCCAATGAGTGGTTCGTGAGCTACCAGTAGATTACCAGGTACCTGTGAGTAGCTCTCCTGTGTGCTGTCCAACCTGCATTTTTAAAATAAAACTCATGCATTCAAGACAACATTTCTTTTGTATTTTCACAATTCATAAACTGATGTCTACAGAAAAATAGTTGACATTTTGAAAATGTACTTACAGCTATTACTTCAGTTGGAGATATTTATTACTCATAATTATATCTTGGCGCAAGTGAGTATTGCAGCTATTGTTTGTATCTAGTACCCATGTAATATTTCAGTTCAAATTGTCAAAACCTTTTTTTTCATTACTGCTTAAAACCTGGCTAATGCACTAATGTGATCACTACTGATACACTTGGATGGGGTGGTCACTTTTTCATCGCTAGTGACTTTTGTTACAGAAAATAATGGAGACACTTGTACTAACATTCAGTTGTTGTGAAATAGGGCTTTGAATGGATATGCCAGGAAATCCCACAGGTGTATTAACTTTACCTAAGAAACAACAGGATATTGAGGGACTACTATCTTGTTACTTTCTCTCAAATCAATCACAAATTGATAAACCTTTATCCTGTATTCCATCCCCTCTTTTAAGGACAGGAAGAATAGGGCTATTACATACATTAGAGGAAACGTCCTCAAAGCAAATAAAGAAATCAGGGATGGACTTGCCCTGTCTTCGCTTACAAGCAGTAAGGAGCATCCAATCTATTTTCCGTGCCAGAATTATCGTCCACTAGGCTTCCTATCAGCTTCAGCAGCTATTATTGCAGTCCAATCTCTTCCTGACTCAACAACATGATCCTGTTTCCGGGTGAGTCGCCACATATCTGGTGGCAGGATCATACCAAAATAACATATCAATATCTGCTAAAGTCATGATACAGGAATCAATGGCTGCCTGTACATCATCATAAAATCCTCTAGGATTTTTCCGTATGTCAGGTAAGGAGGCCTTTAAAGTGAGTACATCCGTACTTTTCCAGGGCGTATATATCCAATTATATAAAAAATTGGCTCTAGCATCAGGACTATTAGGGACTATTAGGGTAATCAATATCTGCATTCCCTCTTCCAGGAATTAACTGTGGCGCAGCTTCCCTCATAGGTTTTATTTGATGAGAGGAAGAGAGTTCATTACGATATATCCAATTATCATTGCTATGGCATTATTGACCCTACTTACAGGGAATGCCCCTATCTGACACTGTTGATTAATAGCTGTAACTTTATCAGGACCATTCTGTCCTGTAGTCATCTCCCATTGGACTATAAGTTGATGAGAAAGCCAATTTATCAGACAAAGAAGTTCACCCTCTGAAAAATCCTGAATCGGATCTATCATTTCTTCTACTTCCATTTCTTAATCACTCAACCAATTTAATACCATCAACCTTATTGCGTCCTGACGAAACTAAGGTACAGTAGTACGAAAAATTCGAGAGGTGGAGATAGATACAGGAAGTACGGGATCATCAGTCATTTCAGGTGCAGTGGCCTGGGATGGCGGGGGGGGGGGGGTAAGGGACGTACCGGTACTGGTTGGAAAATAGGGAGCTGGGCAACTGCAGGCAAAAGAGGTGGGGTCGGGGGTACAGGGGGAACAACATTTTGTAGTCCAGGGGGAAGAGGTGTTAAAGGTACGTATGGGGGTGGGGGTCGTTCAATAAATAATCCATCAATATTTGAATCCACATCTTCTTGGTGGACCTGAACTGCTAATGTTGGTCTAACTATATATTCCTTAGATGTTAATAATCTATGCTCTCTATCTAAACATTCCTTTTTCTCCTGAACTTCCTTATCCTTCAATTCCTTATACTTCTGATACTCTGTCTTCCTTTTTCTGTTTCCTTTGTACCTTCTCTGCCTTGAGCTGCCACTCCTTCACTTCTTTCCTCCGCATACACAAACTGTCAAACATAGCTGGCCAAAATTAAAAAAAAAAAAACAATTGTTTCTCTGGATACTCGAGTTTGTGAGGGTCCATGGTTCCCTCTAATGGCCATTGCAACTGGGGATCCCCTTTTGTATATTTGTTCCACAATAAATTATACATGATGGGACAAATACCATATTTGATGTACATCTCAAAATTTGGCGTACTTTCTGGTGGCGCCGGCTGACTTGCTTCCAAAATGCTATGCTTATCGCAGCAGCAACAACAAAAAACTTCCAAAGCGTACTAAGTACAGGCATGTAAAATAAGATTTAAAAAAATGATAAACTGAGATAAATAAAAAATATTCTCACATTACCTGTAAGGAAAAAAAGTTTAGTCAAAACAAATAGCAAGGTTCAAAACAGATTCCAAATACCAAATCAAAACAGATTTCAAATACCAAGTCAAAAACAGATTTCAAATACCAAAACAACTTCTAACCGAATGAACCAGTTCAATACAGATTTACCTTATGTGTAGTCTTCAACTCCCACCTGTCAATCCTCCCTGATCCAAAATAAATGATCGTCTGAAGGCCCGAGTCAAGGCCAGCAGCCGCCAGGAAGTCAGAGAGCTGAAAAATCATCTTGGACCATGAGCAAATCTAGTCTCTTCAGGTGGTGCGCCCCTCATAGGTTCTCACGTTCGGGCGCCAATTTGTGGAAGTGGATTATTAATAACCCATTGGTGCAGGGGTCACCCTTGGTCCACGTGTTCTTAACAAGTAAGGAGGAATCAACAGTGGAGCGAAGTACAAACCATAGGTAATTTATTAAGCATTCATGAATGGGACTCCGTCCGACAAGCACCATAGAGATACTCAAGGAGAGAGCACACTGAATGAGGGTTACATGGGTGTTTATAGCAAGAGATCACAAACAAGGGATGCCCAGCGATAAATGGAGCTTTGGGAAAAACACACAAATGAGGTAGGGCAAGAATCAACAGCCTCGGCGTCTTGTGCAATTGCTACGTCCTAAGGCTGAACAAGATATGCTATCTGAGTAGACTTTACTTGTGGATTAACCATTGCCTGAAAACCCTCGAGCAGATTGTCAGCTGTTCTTTTGTGCTGACTTTGCATGTTTACGCAGCCTACAATGTCCCAATCTAGATTCTTTACCAATGTTTATGCTTGTGCGATGTCAAGGATAGGGCCAGGCTGAGAGCAGGGCAGGGGTGGGATGGGGGTGAAAAAAATGGATGAGGCACAGCTTAATAAAAAAAAAGAGAATTCAGATTTTACATTTTAACAGGACAGATAGCCATTCCGTAGCGAAAAACAAAATACACTTTATTTCACTATCAGGACATGTCACACACCAGTACATGTCCTACGTTTCACATACACTGCACCCTACCCACAGGGGTACCTTGGGCTTACCTTAGGGGTGCCTTACATGTAAGAAAAGGGAAGGTTAGGGCCTAGCAAGTGGGTGCACTTGCCAGGTCGACATGGCAGTAGAGACTGCGTGCAGACACTGCAGTAGCAGGCCTGAGAATCCTTTAAAAGGCTGCTTGTGTGGGTGGCAAAATCAGTGCTGCAGACCCACTAGCAGCATTTGATTTACAGGCCCTGGCACTCTCTCTGCACTTACCTAGGGACTTAACAGTAAATCAAATATGCCAAACATGGAAACACCAATCCATGAACATAATTTACCTGGAAAGCATATGCACTTTAGCACTGAAAAGTAGTTGTAAAGTGCCCAGAGTCCTAAAACCAACAAAAACAGGGTCAAAAACAGGAGGCCAAAAAGCAAAAAGTCTGTGGGCAAACCCGCTGAAAAAGCCAAGTTTAACAGAAGGATATTACCAACTCTCTAGGGGCCTCCACCGCCTCCTTCCAATCCCCATCATCCATCATTCCCAAGTCCCCCTCCCACACTATCTTCAACCCAGTTATTGGGTCTAGTACATTTCAGAAAATCATTTTATATGTCAGATAGCTTATGGTCTTTGATGTTTGTAGGGAGAATTTTTGCTTCAAGTGGGGAAAATTTGGGGATGTCGTCTTCGGACTGTATACTGTGTAAGAGTACATGATGGAGCTGGATGTATCTAAAGAACTGCATGTGGTGCCTGTCATATTCTGATTGCAAATCTTGGAAGGATTTCAGTGCCCCGTTGTGCAACTCGTCACCCAATGTTAGTGTCCCATGCCGAGAAAACCCACAGAGCTACGACTTACGGAAGTGTGTTACCTTGCCACAATGAAATTTCCAGCGTCAAACTATCCACTCAGCCCATGGATTATGCAGCAGTCCAGACCGCCAGTGCCCCCCACGTGGCAGAGGGCAGGTTTTGAGTGGAGTCACATCAGTGAAGCAAATGTGGGAGGTTGCAGTGACCCATCGCACATCCCTCCGTTGCGTATGCCGGGTCATCAAAGCCCTCAAACCACCATAAGTAAGTGTACTACTTTACAATACAAACGAATGTCAGGAGTAGCTATCCCTCCATCAAAGACAGGCTGGCAGCATTTCCCCAAGGTTATTGAAGGAGGATCTCTTTCTCATAACAGCATTCTAATTAGTGTGTTTGTTTTGGTAAAAAAAGGCCTTCTGCAAAGGGAAAGACAAATTTTGCAGCTGGTACAGGAGTCGTGGAACAGAAACCATTTTAAAAACGGCAGAACGTACTAGGAGGGACAGAGGGAGCGTGGCCAGAATTTCACATCCTTCTCAAGGACTTCCAGCTGTCATAGGAGATTGAGTTCAAATGACCATGGACAATTATCGGTAATGAAGACCCCTAAGTACTTAAACCCCAAAGGGAGTATCTGTATCTGCAGCGCCATGTCATGGCCGGTGGGCAGGGAGCAATGGGGTGAATCAAGAACTCGTAGATATTTATGAGCAGTCCAGAATAGTGACATTCCGTGGCACAGAAGCCTGCGTGATATTTATCAGGCAGCAATAAGCCACTTTTTTTGTCTTAATGCTGCCTGATAAAAATCAGTCCCTTTAACGCAGTGTTCTGGGTTAAATGGGCATGCAATTGGTGTTGCTGGGGGCGTTCCCAGCAACATCCATTGCCTTTTGACACTGCCCCAGATTTACGAGAAATCGTAAATCTGAGGCAGTGGCAAAAGCTTACGCCTCCCATGGGGAGGTGTAAGGGAGGTGCAACGGGGAGAAATCTTTATTTCTCCTTGTTTTTCCTTTTTCTATGTGTGCTGCATTTTGCAGCACACATAGAAAGAGGAAACGCCTATTGTGATTATTTTTGTACAGAGAGGTTTCCCTTACTGTACAAAAATAATCATCCCTGCAAGGCAGGCACCCTTGCAAAATTGTGCAAAGGTGCCTGCGTTGGCGATTGGCAGCCCACTGTGCGCCGGCGCAGGAGAAAAGGACAGGAATGCGCTGTATCTTATAGATACAGGGCATTCCTGCCCTTTTCTTTTGCCGTAGGGAAGCGCAGCAGGAAGGCCTGCTGCGCTTCCCTACGGCAAAACCTCATAAATGAGACCCTCAGAGTCCACTGAGTCAAAGGTTTTCCTGAAGTCAACCGAGACTAAGGATTGGTGTCCGGGACAACCTCTGCACATCTCAATGGCATTGTGGACCCTGCGTATATTGGGGCGTATGGTGGGGAGATGGGACATAAATCCAGGCTGATCCAGATGCACTAGGCGAGTGATGACTTTTGTGAGCTGAATGGCCAACATCTTGGCCATGATTTTTACTTACGAATTCCAAAGTGAAATCGGTTAATAGTTTTCACAGTGTGTATCGTCAGTTTCGGGATTACCTAAGGTCAGGCGACAGGTCTCCATGTGTTACTGCCTCTTTGAAGGCCGCCACCAACAAGGGACCAGTCTTGGACCACATCAAGCACCAAAACTCTGCAGGGAAACCGTTAGGACTCGGCGTCTTGCCTGCCTGCGCTAGGGCTGCCCGTAGTTCCTCACAAGTGAATTCGGTTTGCATGGACTTTCAGTCTGTGGGTGATAGGTCGGGTACCAGTAGGTCTGCTACAAATTGATGAAGATCTGCTCGGGGGCTTGAGGGATCAGAGCTATACAATTCTTGGTAGTAAGACACAAAGGCATGTGAAATGGTCTCGCTGGCAGTTATTTGTGAGCCATCTTTGGCCACTAAGTAGGCCACAGGGGCTCCGATCTACTTGGGGCTACACAACCAATGCAAGGTCTTGCTAGCTTTTTGCCCCATTGATAGATTTGACCTTACGTGGCCATCCAGGCCTCTTGTGCCTCCTGAATGAACTCCTCCATGAGCAATGTCCGCGTATGCAACAAATCTCTCAAGAGGGCTTCCTTCCTTGACGTCACATAACAGCTCTCTAGGTCATGCACCTGTTCTTCAAGATCTTTAACTTTCCATTGGGCACTATCTTTTTGGCTCTTGGTATAACTGATAACATCCCCACGGATGGTAGCCTTCTGGGCTTCCCACATCGTGATCTGTGAGTTCCCTGATCCGAAGGTTTTTGGCAAAGAACCGTTGGTACCTGTCCTGACACATCTCACTAAACTCCTCATTCTGAAGACACCAGCTGTTCAGGGGCCAGCTTGTTGCAGCCTTGGTAGGCCACAAGCCAGATCCATAGCCACCAGTGAGTGATTCAATAGGCTTAATGCTAAGAGTCATACATCTAGAACTCAGTGGCTTTAACCACAGGGTATGAAAAAGTGAGTGCATCTGGACAAAGACAGATGGACAACAGACTAGAAGATGTACCCCTGTCTTCAGGATGGTGCGCCTGCCATGTGGCAATGAGTGTCAGGTTGTGCAAGAAAGCTGACAAGAGCGTCAGCCCTGGCCAGCTATTGAGTGGGTAGACGAACGATCAAGGTTCAGGTCACACAATCCATTAAGATCTCCTCTAAGTAGCCACTGTGACTCCGGAAGCTCAAGTATAAGGCTACCCAGCCTTTCCAAGAATTGTGCTTTAAGAGGCGGCGAGGCCGTAGACACAAACCAGAGAAATAGGAAGCCCCTGTAGGGTGTCCATCACTGCTATGTACCGGCCCAGATTATCATACCATTCTTTGGACACCAAGGGCGTGCGCTTTTGGACCAGGATGGCTGTACCTCTGGAACCTCACTGGAAACCTGAGTGATATACCTGGGCATAACCTTTATGGGCCAGAAAGGGACAATGGTTGCTCAGAAGATGGGTCTCCTGGAGCATCATAATGTCAGCATCAATCTTCGAGGCTGCCCTGAGTCCTGCCCCCCTCTTGATCATATCGGGCATACAGTTATCATTCCACCAGAGAACTCTAAGTTTACCCGGGAAACCTCACTGTCATGTCCCAATGATCCATTCGGATGTATCAGTCATTCTGTACCCATTTCGGTGAACCATAAGTGCCTGTCGAATATCTTTGACTAATAGTACCAAACAAGAAGGAACCACAAATCATTCCGGACAACCCTCCCCCTCCCACCCCATACTTTGTGAATTGGAAGTACCTGTTGTGGTGCATCTAGAGACCTTAGTCAATCAGGCTAATCTGAGATGTGCATTTACCCTACCATGCATACCCCCACTCCAACTTAAACCAACCTAAACCCCCTAGCGGAATGAGAGGAAAAAGAGAAGAGTGGGGGAAAAAAAGGAAGAGAAGAGAGAGAGAGAGGGCGAGCTTGTGAGCTGTGCAAAACCACCAAGCGTCTTCATTGAATGTCAGTGTAGCTGAGCCTTTCACTGCCGCCGAATATATTTGTCATGCCTGGGGGGTCATTCTGGTCCCAAGGACAGGGCTCTCCTTTCTCTGTGGCGCTTCTGCCTTCTCGAACATGTGTGCCATTCTCTGGGAAGACTTCCAGTGCCCCCCTTTGCACCCCACACCCTTGTGATGGAGAGTCTCCGGTGCTCAGTGTGAGGCGTTCCTCTACCCAGTCCCAGACTGCTTGAGGAGTCTCAAAGAAGAATGTCTTGTCCTGAAAAATGACCTTCACGTGGGAAGAGAACCATATAGGTGACTTCCATGGCCCTCAGTGTTTGTTTTGCTTCTTGAAAGGATAGTCTTTGTTGTTGAACCTTTGAAGTGTATTCTGAAAACATCATCACAGGAGAAGAGTGGCAGGTCAGAGATCCTATCTTGCATGCTGCTCCTAGAACGGCATTGCGAACAGCGTAGTTTAGCATCTCGACTATGAACAGGGGAGGTGGTGTGCCCACCGGAGGTTTGGCAATAAGTGCCCTATGGGCCCGCTCTATTATGAAGCAGTTCGACACTTCACCTGTGGGAACCCAGCTCTGCAACCAGTTGCGTATGGTGGGCATAGTCCCTTTAGTTCCCGCATGGATGCTTACGATGCCTAGGTTGTTGCACACCTTGATCTTCCTTCTGTGTCTTCAGCGCGGGCCTTTAGTTGTCCCACTAGGTGCTGTAGATTTACCAGAATAGTCTCATGGGATTTGACTGCATCTTCGGTCTCAGACACTCTGCCCTGTACCTCAGTGACCCTGTGAGTAGTATTCCACAAGTCTGTCTGATCAGGGCCAGATCAACCTTCAGTTCACCCATCTTGCCTTCCAAAGTAATCTTAAGATCTTGCATGTAGCATGGAGAAGCTTCATGACCCATCATCCTTTGAGGGACTGCTGCCGACTGCCCCTGCCTCATCCATGGGGACAGTTTGCTTAGTAAATTTGTTGATCATCTGTTGGGAGGCGGTGGCCGCTGGTTTGTCTCATGCCATGATGAGATCAGATTTAGGCTGTGTCCCCAAAAGTGTAATGAGAAGCTTCAGCTAAATTGCCCTCTATGACATATCCCCCTGTCTCTGTGGGGCGCAAGGTAATGTATTTTAAAGTTCAGTCAGGAATGAGTCACCCCCGATTTCTGGAGTATAAATGGGGGGGGAAGAAAAGCGGATGCAGGGAGAGCGAAGTTCAACTCCCAAAAGGGGTATGGTGCAGCCTCTGACTGTTACATTTGTGTGCAGCTTACAGGTGCTCGCAGTCCATCGCCCCACTGGAGTTGCTACCTGCACACTGTGCGTGCTCATATCTCTTGCTGGTCTCCAGTTCACTCCACAGTCTTCACGCAAGTCTCCTTTACTCCTACCCAGATGAGTGGTGGGATGAGCCCAACTCCGTTGGGCCAAATGTAGACCGGCTGGGTGGCCCTGGTGTGTTCCCCCCATCACTTCAAAGGGGAAAAGCTGTCCACACTCAGTGACTGCTCAGCAGCCCAGGGGACAAGCCGAATAAAAGGAGGAAGGCAGAGGCTCCAGGGTGCAAGGCCGCACCTACCACTCCCTCATTGCAAGTCTGTGGATGAAGCCTCCCAACGGCCTCAGTGCCCAAGTCAGAACTTCAAGATACACAGGTCACACAGCTCCCCATATCCGCAGGGCCAAACAGGAAGTGTAGTCCGGGTTCACAGCCAGTGAGTATGTATGGACCCAAATGGTACAGTCTGGGCCAGTGGCTCCCGCTTGAACAACAATACACCCTTAGTTTTAATTTCACAGTGAGGTGGGGGAGAGAGGCATCCCTTCCCCTCCTTCCAAGTCTTCAACAGTGGGCGGGGTCTCCGGTTACCATTTTGGACCCACCATGCCAGCATACAAACCGAGGCTGTGACTTCCCGGCAGCATAGCTCTGTGGGCCTTTCAAGAGCTATCCGTCTGCCCCGGCTAGCTTGAGTCACCTCTCGGTGACTGCCTATGAGCCTTCGCTCCTATAACTTCTTCTGACCCACCTTCAGTTTTCGGCCCCCTTCGGGCCTATGCCACCATCATAATGGGCCATACTATGCCTCCTGGCTGCGAACAGGTGCGGCTACCTCAGGCGTCTCTGCTGTGTCTGCAGTCCCAGCTTGCAGCCCAGCTCAAGATGGTCAGCAACCGGGCTGCGGGTGTTGAGTAACCCTGGGCGTAATACTCACTCCGCTTGCGAAGGTTGCAGAGTTTTGGCAACTCCGCGTTCCGCTTAGAATGCAGAGTTGCCAAAAAACTCTGCACTCCGCAACAGAGTGGAGTTTTTTGTGTGTTGGCGTACCCGAAATGCATTTTTGCATGTGCGGGAGCGACTTACTGGGTGCCCACGATCTCCAAAAAGGTTTTTGAGCCATTTGCCAGCACCACGAGATTGGCTAGGCGGCCGCATGGTCCCGCGAGAGTTTGCGGTCATGAACACGTCATTCCACCACGCCATCAGACTTCCAGTGGAGGTTTTGTGAAGAACACAATCCTAAATGTGCAGAATTTACCGTGAATTTACCGTGACTGCAATCTGGAGAAGGTTCTCTCCCCCAGCATCAAAACCCTCTCAAAATGACCATTTTGAGTAAAAAACTCCTCAAATTGACATTTAGCTATACTTTTTTTGTGTAAAGAGTTATTTTTCTTTTTGTTTCAAGAGGAAAGAAGTGCCAGAGAGTCTCCAACTTCCTATTCCTGTCCAGCAGGCTCCTCTCAGTGCTTTGTCCATCTCCTGGTCACTTTTCATTTGGATTTGGAGCTGGAACGATCACTCTTTGTGTCTGCGGCATAATATCGTTGGATTTGAGGACTTTGAAGTAGAGATTACACAAGTAAGTTGGAAAACTCGTGTTATTAGTTTGAATGAGGCCATGCACCTAGATTTATTTGTATTTTTCATAAATTAAATTTTTTTAAAACTTTTTTTATTTGTATTTTGCAAATGACATCAATAAAAAGAAAAGAAAGAGGACAACATCCACATCCGCATCGCTACACTAGGACACGTTACAGAGTTCACATAGTTTTCCACAACAACTGTCGAATCATAGAAACAATCTCAACATATGCAATAAAGTCCAGCAGTGTTATAACAATCCAGTAAAAGCCCAGGCAGATATGGATCACAATAAGCCAAAAGAAAATATAAAAGAACCCCCCATGTTGACAAATAAACAAAGGAAAACACAGTGAAAGAGATTAAACATAAAGAAAAAACGATCTAGATCATAATACAATTGCTTTGCAAGAGATCACTCACTATGCAATTCAACTATCCAAGTGTTCCTGTAGCCATCGCTCCGCTCCCATTGTTGGACTCCTCTGCCACAAACACTCTACAATACAGCTTCCTCCCTACTCCAATTCAATCAATGCCCTACTCAGAATGCGTAAGCAAATACAATCGCAGTGGCTCCCAGATATCCCTCGGCCTAGACGACAGGGGCAGCTCCTCCGCATACATGCTGAGGCTAGCTCGACATTACACCAAATTGACCAGCCAGGCCTTTAGGATGGGTCGCTTACCCCTCCCCCATGTGATCGCTACCCTCCTAGCAGCCACGAGCAATGCCAATCGCACAAATGTAACAGTCGCCCCCCTAATATGTGGCACACAACAGAGAAGACACACCAGCGGTGTACACGGGAGGTCCGCGGCGACCATCTCACGTAAACCGCACATCACCGCATCCCAAAAAGCAGCCACTGGCTGGCAGTTCCACGCTAAATGCAGAAAATCTGCATCATCCTCTCCGCACCTGTCACACCTCGCCGTCTCACGCAAGCGTATCCATGCAGTCGTGCCGGAGTGTAGTATACTTGATGTATATACTTAAAATGAATAATCTTAAGGTTGCCATTCATGCAGAGTGTCCCAGTCAGTCCGCATATGTGCTTCCAATTCTCCTCAGATATGTTGACATTCAGACAAGTATTCCACTTGACCCAGCTTTTATCCACACCCACTACTGTTTCGTCTTTGATAAGTTTATATATCTTAGAAATTAGTCTCTTATTATTAGGTACAGTGAGAACAGACTGCAAAGATGCCAGAGCTGGAGGCTCGTCCGGAAAAGTGGTATAATGCTCCCGGGCTGCGCTCCGCAAACGATGAATCGCAAAGCGGAATAGAAGTGATTGATTCGCAATGTGACTCAAGACTCCCTGCTCGATAAACGTGCCATTTGGGTATACATCCCGCATGTGAGTAATGCCTACCTCCTTCAACATCCTCAGAGACGGGGCCTCATGTGTGACCGATAAATGCGCATGATACTCTAGGCGCAGGTCCGGTGCATATAGCAGTAGTTTCTGTGCCAATTTCCCTATGCGCTGCCATGCCGATATCGTGTCGTCGAACGCATTGATCTCCGATTTCGGGGTACCGCGCGAACTATGTGTGACTACACTATGCAAGGGGACTGGAGCGGCATCTCCCTCCTCCACCGCGACGTGTGGCGTGAATGCATGCGGTCTATACCAGTAATAAAGATATTGAACCTGCGCACTTAAGTAGTATGCATAGAAGTCCGGGCTGCGAATCCACCTCACTCATACCCCCTAGTTAGAACCGACCACTGCACTCTCGCTGCCTTACCTCCCCACTCCAACCGAAGCAGATGACCACGAATCGTCTTGAAAAACGACAGATTGAGCACTATGGGCACGTTCACGAACAAATAAAGAAACCGAGGCAGCACCACCATTTTGATAAGAGCGATGCGATCCGCAAGCGATAGTGGCAGTTGCAGCCAAGTCTCAACCAGGGTTTCCAAATTAGAGCTAGCCCTACCGTAATTCTCTCGTATAACAACTGCCGGGTCGCGGTGCACCCACACTCACAGGTATTTAACAGGGACCACTGACCATACCAGTGGGAACTCCAGATCAGGTTGTGTAGTCCCTGCCGTCAGTGGGATTACAAACGACTTCTCCCAGTTAATTTGTAAACCAGAAATGCGTCCGAACCGCACATATTCTCGCAGCAGCTGCACCAAATATCGAGACGGTTCCCGTACGAACAATACCATGTCGTCCACGTACAATGAGATAGAAACCGGCCGATTATTAAAATTCAGTGCAGTTTCCCTATGACGCTGCCGGATAACGCAAGCCAGTGGTTCCAGAATAATCCCAAACAGCATTGGCGAGAGGGGACATCCCTGCCGAGTTCCTAGTTCAATACATAGCGAATCCAATGTCAACCCACCGACCCTCACTCTCGCCGATGGCGCCATGTACAGCATCGTTATCCACTGAAGAAATAATGGGGGAAACCCCATGCGTCGCAGTACTCTGTGCATATACTGCCATTCCATGGAGTCGAACGCTTTGGCAGCATCCAATAGCACTGCCGCAGCCTCCAAAGTTGGTTCCAGCACATGGAACATGGAGAAGAGTGTACGCAAGTTATGCGAGGTGGACCGCTCAGGTATGAAACCCGACTGATCTGGCAGAATCAATCCGTGCATCAGGGGCTGCAGCTTGGTGGCTATGATTTTTGCTAAGATCTTGGCGTCGATATTAATCAAGGACAGCGGGCGATAGGAGGCGCAGCGCTCCGGGGGTTTATCTTTTTTCAGCAATGTGACAATAAGTGCCTTTCTCAGTGATGGGGGGAGCATCCCGGTATCATGCGCTTCCGCATAAACTTCCAGTAGATGCGGTGCTAGGAATCAGCATATTTTTTGTAAAATTCGACCGGCAGCCCATCTGGGCCCGGTGCCTTACCATTAGCCAACGCCGCTATTGCCAACTTGATGTCCTGCTCATCGAAGGAGAGACAGAGATACTGACGCTGCGCATCTGACAACCAAGCGCACGCGATGTCATCTAAATACTCATCAAACTCCTCAGTAGACAGCGTATTTCGTGTGCTATACAAATCCGCATAAAATATACAAAATTGATCCGTTATAGCCTCTGGAGTGTAGTGCTCAGCCCCCGTATCATCTACTATCCTGTCCACCCGCTGCTGCTCTAGTCTCGTCTTTATCTTGAACGCCAGCATCCGTCCTGGCCTACCTGCCTCACCCTATCTTCGAGCCTCATACCTACGAGATATATATTTGAACTCTGCCTGTGCATCGTATTCTGCCATCAATTCCCGTATCTTAGCCAGTTTAGACAGCGCAGGCCGGGCAGCATAATCACGCTCTAGATCACGCAATTCGGATTCAAGTAGCTGCAATTGCGTTTGTATATCCTGAAGTATGCCCGCTGCTGTACCGATACATGTCCCTCTGATGGTGACCTTGAAGGCCTCCCATAGCGTTGCAACCTGATCAACCGTGCCTTTATTCAACGTAAAGTATTGCACGTTAGCATCATGTATGGTTTTGTCATATATAGGATCTAGAAGTGCTTCAGCGCGCAATCGCCACATAAAAGGACGTCGCACTCCAGCTGGATCCCTCAAAAGCAGGCGCACCGGGTTATGGTCCGACAGCTTACGAGCAAGAGGCGCCACCTCTATCACCCACTCCATGAGCTCATCACCAACCAGCCAGTAGTCAAGCCTCGACCAACTTCCATGCATAGGTGTCGCATGCGTACCCTCCTGCCTTTCTGGACTGCGCACTCTCCACACATCACGCCTTGCAGATGTGCTTCGTAAACTTCAACGCAGACTTGGCATCTGTAAAGAAATGTGACTGTTCCTAATGAGATATTTCCAGCTTTGCGGGATAAAGCATAGCGTAAGGCACCTTCGCCTCCCGGAGCAGCTTTTTCACCAGGTCAAATTCACCGCGCGCCGACTGAACCGTCGGGGTATAGTCTGGGAAGAAGGACAGTGTGTCGCCCTTGTACACCACTGGATCTTTTGCCCTCGCCTCCCTCAGAATAGAATCTCGGTCTGCATAATTAAGTAGCCTGGCAATGATCGGCCGTGGCGGCGCACCTGGTTTTGGTCTGGGCCCCAAGGACCTGTGAGCCCTTTCCACAATCATCACACTGGAAAGAGCAGTCCCAAAGAGTTCCCGCAGCATGCCGTCAATGAAAGGCTCCATCTTGGATATAGGTGTAATCTCTGACAGGCCAAGAATTCGTACATTATTGCGCCTAGATCGCGCCTCTAAATCTTCCTTTTTCGCGCTGATCACTTCCAGGATCTTTTCCATTTGGAGGAGCTGCGTGCGGGTCTCAGCCTGCGTGTCGTGGCCATCAGACACCCTGTTCTCCAGCACGTCTAACCATTTTTCATGCTTGTCTACCTTCTTTTTCACCATGTCCAGTCCGGTCGCCAATGCATCGATTTTGCTATCTATGGACTTCATACCCGCGCGCAGCTCAAGGAGTATAATGCGGTTGTCGTCCTCCGTTTCATCTGGCGTAGATGTTGCACCCCCAGCCTCGCCCTACTCATGCAGACCGTCCACCGCTCGCGTTAGCCGCTTGTTTTCAAAGGTCAGCTTGGCCTGCCTGGGCTCTGATTGCCCATGGTGCCACGTGGTGCGCCCCAGCAGTCCGACACCTCCTACACCTCTGTGAGCAACTATTAGTACGAAGGTCTTGACTGTGTGGGGCCCCTTAGCCCTCCGTCGTGTCTGCTCACTGTGTCTTGGCGCTTCCACCCTTCTGCGTCGCTGACGCCGCCAAGATGACCAATGTCTCCAACCTCGTGTCAGCGTGTAGTTATACAGAAATGGAGAGGGGTCACTAATCGCCGTCCGGCTGTCTCAATGCGCACCGGCAGTAGACACCTACAGCGCCATCCAGGCCCTCCACTGCCCACAGTCCCTGCCGGACCCTCACCCCGGCCTCCCACTCGCCCCGACCTAGGCTAGCTCAGGGACACAGCAATGTAGCCAATAGGTGGTATCCCACAGTTCCCGCAGGCAACGCAGAGCCCATTCAGTCGCCGCGAGTAGTGCCAACCCAACCACAGCTCTCAAAGGCCCCGCCGCGCAGGACCCGCAAGTCGCCACCGCCTTCCCCGGGCAGTATGCCCCGCCAGCCCTACGCCACCAGGCCCAACGAGCCCGGTCACAGTCAGCGCCCCACTCACCAGTCCCAGCCTTATGCCAAACCGCACTGTGCCCTCCTCTCCGTGTCCGCAGCGATGCAGGAGTGGGCCTTCGATTCCTCTCTGCTCAGCAGTCACTTCCGCTGCCGCCAGCAGCACCGTGGCCGACCGAGGCCGGAACCGCCATGGACTCGCACTTAGTCTCCAGCTCCGCACCGCCCTTCCAGCCGAGCAGCGCTTCCCGGTCTCTCGTTCCACAGCAAAGTCACCGCGGGCCCGAACGGAGCAGCAGCCTCGTCTCCCGCCTCTCAGTGTCTGCCTGCCAAGTTTATCACACCGCCGAGGCAGGTTCACAGCTCGCGCTCACAGCTCCGAGCGCGGCGCCACCATTTTGTCCTTCACTGGTCCTCCCGCTGCCTTCAAGGAATCGGGGCCAAGGCGCGGCGCCCAGACTCTCTTCACTGGCTCGATTTGCGCCGCCACTATCCCAGGCTCCCCAGGTGCGTCCACGGCTCGTTTTCAGCGGGGTTCAGGATGGCATTTGCCCGGTGTAAGATCCCGGCACGCGGAGCTCCCTTACAAGGCAGCCATTCCGCTCCGTGCCGTAGCCACGCCCCCTTTTTTTTAAAGTTATTGTGGTGGATGGCCTGTACTTTCAGTAGGGGCCTGGTTGTTTCTTTGTAAGTAATTTTTCTTCTTTGATAAAGGAAACATGTTGTACAGTTCACTACATTTTCTCCATGTTTTGCTTTAAAAATTAATTTGCAATATATATTTAATTCACTATGTAGCCCAGTAGTCTGCCAATAGGCCTTTCCCAGCCAGTAGGCCCAGAGCTACTCATCGGTGCATGAAACAACAACTGTTTCTGTGGTGTCTATTGAATTAAAACATAATTTAGGGCATGGATGGCATTGGATTGAAATACAAAATGTGTTTTTTTGTGGTATTTTACATTTTTTATGAGATGTGCTGTTTAGCATGCCTCCTTTGTCTGGCCAGTGTGTGTGTGTGTGAGTGTGTTTGTAATAGTAGGCCCCAACATTTGCCTTGGCTCCCCATGTGGCCTGGGACCATTTTGTAAAGTTTGTGTCCATAGGCCTGCTTGTGTTCATTGTTTCCAGGCCTCCTGCTTTTTGTTGTGAGTGACCATGTGGCTGGCGGCCATTTTGTGGAAGCAGTCAGTGTGCTTTTTCCATAGGCCTGCATGTCTTTCCTTTGTTGTGGTGGCCTGGCCATGTGGCTGGCGGTCATTTTGTGAAGGCAGCCAGTGTGCTTTTGCCATAGGACTGCATTGTCTCCCTTTGTAGGCTTATTGCTTATTGTTGTGGCCTGGCCATGTGGCTGGCGGCCATTTTGTCAAAGCAGCTAGTGTGCTTCTGCCATAGGCCTGCATGCCTTATTTGTTGGGGCCATGTCTTCTTCCTGGTTGTTGTTTTGCATGCAATTTTTTTGCCTATTATTCAGCAAAAATGTAGCACAGTTCACTACATTTTCTCCATGTTTTTTAAAATAAATGTGCAATATTGATTGGAAATGATTGACTAAGTAGCCTAGTCTGCCAATGGGTTTCCAGCCAATAGGCTCAGAGCTACTCATGTGTGCATGAAACAACTGTTTCTGTGGTGTCTGTTGAAATTAAACATCATTTAGGGCATGGAAGGCATTGGATTGAAAATGTGTTTATTGGGTGGTATTTCACTTTTTTTTCTATGCGTGTGAAACCTTTTTAGCCCTGTGGATTTTCGTTTTTGGCATTGTTGCATTAAAGATGTGTTGTTTCAAATGCCTTCTTTGTCTGGCCATTGTGTAAGTAAAGTAAGTAGTAAGTAGACAACTTGTAGAGTGCACGAATGCCAAAGCATCTCGGTGCTATGTGTAGCAAAGAATCAAATACGGTCGGGTACAGACGGCTTCATTCTCTTGCAGGAAAAAGCTAGGTCTTAAGCATTTTCCTGAACTGGAGTCTGGAATTTTGAGGCCTACTGCTGGCAGGTACTTCATTCCAGAGCTTCGATGCTCAGTATGAGAGACTTCTACCTCCCCATCTGGCCTTATGGGTCCTGGGGACCTGATCTAATCCTTTGTTGGCAGATCTAAGCTTCCGATTTGGTAAATACCACTGAAAAAGTTTCTGTAGGCCCCCAGACCCTCCACCATACAGTGCTTTATGCACCAGGCATAAATCCTTAAACTCAATGCGCTGCCAATGAAGCTCCCTAATCCTACTTGAGATATGATGGTATTTTGGAATATTGAGCAGCACTTGAGCTGCTGCAATTTACAGTGATTGAAGTTTTAACGATTGGCTTTTGTCAACACCCAGAAAGAGTGCATTACAGTAGTCGAAATGGGAGAGGACTAGCGTGACTATAACCACTGTTCTGAGGTCTAAAGGGATAAAAAGTAGGACTTTACGCATGATTTTCAACAGATTAAAGCAGGAAGATGTCAACTTATTGATCTGTCCAGCAAAGTTTAGTTGGACATCAAACAGAAATCCTAGGTTACTAACCTTTGCTGAGGCATTTGGGCAGTGACCTGCTTCTGCCGGCCACCAAGATTGATCCCAAAGAGGAGGCCCTGTCCCCATCTCCATGACCTCCATTTTGTCTGTGTTTAATTTGAGATGTTTCTGATGCAAGCACCCTATGATTTGCTTCAGACAACTGTGAAATCTCCCTGCCACAGTTTTGGCATTTGAGGAAATGGAGATGATGATCTGCGTGTCATCGGCGCAAGTTATCAACGAGAACCCCTGGGCCCCTCGTTAACTTGGCCAGAGGCATAACATAAATGTTAAATAGAGTTGGTGACAAGGCTGAGCCCTTCAGAACTCCACAGGGGAGGGAAAACCTCTCAGATGTAAAATTATCCCAACACACCCTCTGTTCCCTGGCAGTAAGGAACGAGGTGAGAAGGGTTAAATCTGCCTCTGTAATTTCTATTGCCTGCAGCTGTTGCAACAGTACCAGATGGTTCACTGAATCAAACGCGGCTGATAGATCAAGTAGTATCAAGACGGCTCTTCTTCCTCCGTCCAGATGCTTGCGTATTTCCTCTGTTGCCATGATTAGAGCTAACTCTGTTAAGTGCCTTGGTGTAAAACCATGTTGTGTAGAATCCGGAAGGTCATTAGCGCCCAAATAACCAATTTGAGCTTGATTAATTGATTTTTGTAGTATTTTTGCTGCCAGTGACAGGCAGGATATAAGTCGATAGTTTTTCACATCTAGTTGATCGAGAGACGGTTTCTTTAGAATAAGTCTAATACAGGCTTTCTTCCAAGAGACTGGATAAGTTCCAGAACTAATTAAGTTATTCAGAAGCGGAGTTAGTTTGGTACTGATCTTATCAGAGGCCAGATGTATTTTAGCGGGGGGACAGGAATCAGTCTGGGACACAGATTTTGTAACTAATAACAACTCATTAACTTTGTCCACAGTTAAAGAAGAAAAACTTATCAACTGACACATCGAGGTCACTGAGATGAGCTCCTCCGACGGCAGTGAGTAGGGTTCCAATCAATGCCGGGACCATACCAGCAAGCTCGGTGTAGACTTTTTTTAACCTTCTCCTGAAAGAAATAGCCACTTTATCACAAAGGGTTTGAGATCTGAGTTGTAGCAGGGAGCTGAGGTTCTATTATTTCAGACTTCATTTGTTCTTACTGGGGCCGGCTGAACCACAGCTGATCTAATTCAGCCATCAAAGTTGTCTGCTGCCTTGTTATTGTCTGCTACTAGCAAAGGATAGGCTTTTATCTAGCGTCTCTATAAGATCCTCTTTCTTGATTTTGTTCAACAGCCTCATTTGGCAGGGGGCAGTTTGTTTGACTGCAAGCTGCCATTATCCAAAAAGGATAGTTTAAAATGGATGGTCATATGGTCAGTCCAGGTGAGGGGTGATACTTTGTCCACTGAGATATTGGGATTGTTCATGAATATACCATCGAGAGTCCCATATAAGCTTTAACCGCACACCCTTATGTCTATTCGTCAGTCCAACATTGGTATAAGATGATTCGGAGACGTAAACAAAATGTACTTATTGGTGCATATGATTCTGAAAAGGTCAATTCAATCAGTGTTCTTCATATCCAATAGAAAGTCCAACCAAATCATACAATTTAGCAGATTTTGGTCTTTATTAACTTTAAAAGGATTCACAGCACACGGTTTTGTTTGTACTCAGACTTGTTCAAGGTGATATGGAATTTTTAGCGTTGATAGTTGCTAATCGCGAAAAAATCAACAGAAGAGTATCGAGCTGCGTGTGGATTAGCCGTGGACTTCCTGTCAATCTGGATGTTTAATGTCCACTATGAAAATATTGGCATAATTTAAGTCATGGGTATCCAGATGGACCCATATAGTGCTGCACCGATATTGATCTATAAATATTTGAAAGCCTCTGATAAGTATATAGCATGCGGTCCGACAAATGTAGAGTAAGCTTCCACGTGGGTGTCAACAATGGCGGAACACATCCATGATAAGAATGTACCTTCAATATAGCAGTTGTCCACAGTGACTGGTGGCATGGCTTCTTATTTTGCTAACGGCCAGTCGTGCCACCAGTCACTGTGGACAACTTCTAAAAAACTGCTAAAAAATCCAGGCTACCACTCTCAGCATGCTTAAGCTGGAGGGGCAGTACGAACGCAACCGCGATACGGCACGTTTGTACAACGCGAAGCTATCTAAAATGTTAGCGCTGGACCTCTTCTCTTTTTCTATTGTGGAAGGGGTGGGTTTTCTAGAATTTGTGGCAGTCATCTACCCAAAATGGAAGGTTCTCAGCCGGTCCTATTTCTCCAGAGTAGCTGTTCCAGCACTACATCACGACATGCTGCAATTGCTTGGACAAGCTTTGCACCAGAGTGCTGTTCACACTATTCACTTGACGACAGACATGTGGACCAGTTGCCAAGCCATTGATTACATGTGCATCACTGCACACTGGATCTCTTTTGTGGGTGTTAGCAAAACGATATCTGCAGGCGTGACACTGCTGACATTTTTAATGGCGCTCGGTAGCATGCCTCAGTAGCCATGTTCCCCATGGAGAAATCTCATACTACTGCAAACATTTTTGAAGACTTTAACACTAAGGTCTTTGAATGGCTGCGACCAAGAGGGTTTAACATTGGCTTTGCTGCCATGGACAATGGCAATAATATAGTTAAAGCCATGGCTGATGGTGGCTATTTCAGGGTCCTGTGTTTGGTGCACTGAATTAACATCATTGTTCAAGACTTTCTGAAAAAAGAAGACAGAGTCAGCAACATACTGACCACCTGCAGAAGAATCTGCACACATTTCAGCCATTCTTTTAAAGCCCGGCAACAGCTGAGGATCATTCAACGTGATAATAGAATGCCAGTTAAAGCACTCATCCAGGAGGTGCCAACATGTTGGAACTCAACTTATTACAGGCTTGAACATCTGTTTGAGCAGTACAGACCAGCCAATGAATATGTCATGCAAAGAGGGGATGTTACTGTGAAAGGCATTATCATTGAGATGAACCAATGGGGTCTAGTTAAATGCCTGACAGAAATGATACTTCCTTTCAAGGTCTTCACACGTGAAGTCAGCAAGGAGGACTGTAACTTGGGCAAGGCTATCCCATTGTTGCACATACTACAGGAACAGCTAAAGGAGGTGTCTGCAATGTACGCAGGTGTGGAGGAAAAAAAAGAAGCATATGAGTTGGTGGAGAGCTTAATGCTTTGCTTATCTGAAAATACAAGGGTGCAAAGAGGCATTGTGTCATCCAACCATTACACTTGTGCCACAATTCTTGATCCACGGTACAAACCATTACTGGACACTTTCCTTCATTTTCCAGACGGGGCTGTTGCTACCTACAAAACTTGGATAGCTGGGCAAGCAAGTCAGCTAGAAAAAGATCAGCCGGAAATTAGAGGCCAGCTCCTCCAGGGCACAACAAGTTCTGCAAGGCAGCCTTCAAGTTCAACTTCAGAGTCTGAGAGCAGTACAGTTGCCTCACAGCAGTCAAAGCCACCATTAAAAGCCAGAACAATAACAACAAGAACAGGAGCATCAGCCTCAAAATCAGCAAAGGAATGCTTTCTGCTGGCAGGGCTTAAGTCCAGTGCTGAGGCAAAGGCAAAAGAGGCTGAGAAAAGTGGAGCACCCATGCCTATTAAGCAGATGGTCCAGGCCTATCTGGATACAACAGAGGTCTACTTTGATCAAAACCCATTGCTGTATTGGTATGGGAAGAGGCACCAATGACCGATGCTCAGCAGGCTGGTGATAGACTCTCTGGCTTGCCCCGTAGTAAGTGTCTCTCCTAAGCGTGTTTTTAGTGCTGCTGGTGCCGTTCTGACAGTGAGAAGGACCAGTCTCTCACCCTAAAACGTGGAGAGGTTAACCATGACCAAAATTAATCAGCACTTTATACTACCGGATTAACCATACCTGACGTTCCACAGCAGGAAGCTGATGACGGTGACTCAGGTCATGGAAGTAGTGTGTTAGGTGACCTACTCCTGGGTGAACCACCAGAGTTTGAGACAAAGCTCTACTTCTCTGACAACTAGGCTTTACTTTCTTTCTTTCTTTGAATTTCAATAAATAAACCCTAAAAAAATATAGCTTAGGAACATTATTTATTTTATTATTTGTGTGTGTGTCTGTTTGATCAATGCATCTCCACCATCCTACTCCTAGACACATTTTATTGCCAGATTGGAGCTGCAACTGTGTGTAGTTAAGTCCCGACTAGCCCTAAAGACATTTCCCTCAAGCCAGACATTTGATGGAGAAATTAATACAAACAAATGTGTGCCTGCCTCTGCCTCCAACTTTGGGTCCTGACTATCTATTTACCCTCTCCTCCTAGCCTAGAGGGACTGCCACACCCACATGTGAGATTATTAATAATTTGATTGACAGCGAAGCAATGGATGATCTGCATTCTGCAATGTGCCACCACCAATCGATCACGGTGAGCACACAGGAAGAACAGGTAAATGATGGCATGCATTGCACGCTAAGTGACTTGTTTGTGGTGATCTCAACTTGTGAACGATGATCTGTCATCATCATCAATCATGTGTCTGTCAACTTGAGTTGAGACTTGAGAAGAAGAAAGATGATTCATGTGGTGGCAGCAGGCAGTGTGAGACTGGGTGATTGTTTCTTACGCTTAATGTTTTAGTGATGATGATGATTGAGATTCACAATGTTGTGGTGGCCTACCGAGGGCTGAGCAATAATTATCCCCTGAAGGTTATTTTTTTTCCTTCCCCTTTGAAAAATCGTATATCGAGATTCCTTTACCGGGTCCACTCCACACTGCTTTTTATTGTTTTATGCTTACTTATACTCCTCAAAGACTCAGACCTGACCAGTTACTTAGTTATGCAAAGCTTGCAAACACAAGTCTAGTCTACTCTAGTCTACTCTACAGTGAGTCCATCAAGTCAATCTTTTCCTCTTGTTTTCAATATTTTTTTTTACTACTTCAGGCCAATCCATTACATTGTGTCGGACTCACTAAGGACACTTTTGGTACGGATTTGGACACCATACTTGGAGTCGTAGTCAGACTCAGGAGGATCAGAGATGATGGAATGGCTCAGAGCGTGAGCGTGACTACTTTGAGAACTGCCACCAGAGAAGATGGAAGCCGACCTACACATGTCTGTGTAGTGGTGGTGAGTGTGTTGTGAGTGTCTGACTGATTCTATAGTGGTGCATTGATTTTTATTGATTTTTTACTTCATTGGGAAAATGGCATGCTTTGTTGCTGTGTGTGTCTGTGATCAATGATTTCTGGATCAAATTCAAAGCTAAGTGGAGTTTGGGTAGGGGGCCTGTTGTAGAAGGTAACTGCCGGAAACAGACATTTAGCCATTCTGTGGGGCAGATTTATGAAGGCCTTGCGCCGCCGGTGCGTCATTTTTAACATGGGAAAAAGTGACGCACCGGCGGCACAAGGCTTCATAAATCTGCCCCTGTGTCTCTAAAACAAAGTCATGTTGCACTCCTTTGTGCAGTTTAACTTTCCCCCTTGATTCTTAAATATAATTTTTTTCTTCTATCTACAGGCCCTTACCCTGCGCCATACTGGAAAAACAACTCACACTTACCTTACCGTACTGCATCAACCAGGCCCCCAAGATTAACGAACAGTCCAAGAGGAATGCAATGCAGAGATGCAACTCCCAATTTGGCAATACATACATTATCATTTTTTTCTCTTCAATCATTACAACTGTGTGTGTTTTTTATGTTTGTTTATATGAATTTTAATTTAATTAGCTTCTCTTTCAAAGCCCGCTACAAGAACATAAATGTAACTTGGATCTCTCCAGGGGCAGATGGAAAATTAATTTACCTTTACTTGCCTAGGACGCATCATCATGCATGCATTTCCTTTTCCCCCCCATAACAGATTTATGATGGTTGGCCGCCAAGATGAATGTTTTGTCTTTGTGTAGTAGTGTTTGTCTTTGTCAAAACTTTCCCTCAAATCCCCCTTCCTATCCATTAATCGACCCCTAACCTTCTGCCCCTGAGCTGTGAGATTTATTGGTGTGGCTAAATTAAATTTACACCATTAATTGATCACACACTTGGTGGGGCGGATGTGATGAAAGCAACACCAACTCAAGGGCAGGCAGGGCGAGAATCTTAAGTTCTGCTCTAAGTATAACTATAGCCCACAATGTCAATATATAGATTAGATTGCCCACCCATGCACAGACAGTATTGGATATTCAATCTTTTTTCAGAGAAACATAATCCATCATAATTGCCAGCTTCATCATCCTTCCAGCACTAAAGGTTACGCTTGTCCACTTAAAAATTCATAGCTTGACGTGACTTCAGTTTGTAGCTTGTACTAGGCTAGCCCATCATACTGTTTTTTTCTTTACTTTAGCGTTGCTTATAATGGTTTCTCGTTTGGCAGTCTTCTTCTTGTGTCCTGTACTTCTACTAGTAGTTCTGTAGTCTCCCTCAGATGACTGTCTCATTTCCTTTTTTTGCCACTGCTACTGCAGTGTCTACTACTACCACCACCATGGCACCTTGGGAAACCAAACCATCACCGTGTAGCCATCGCTTTGCCCAAGTGTGAAGAAGTGTGGGGGATGCAATTATGTATACACTATGGAAATTAATTAATTCACACACCCACACCCTTCCAAGTCCATAGGGATTTTAGTTGCAGATTGCAAAGACTAGGAGGAGAGATTGACAGTAGTAGGACAAGTAAGGGTACCGCATCTATCTGTTGGTGTGTTACACTATTGGCAGAGTTTTTAAAAAGACTGCATCCCTGCACCAAAGGAAACAGTGCAAAGTAAAAGAGTAACCCCCAAAAAAGATTGACACCATTTGTTAAACTATAAATGTATTCCCCTAACAAATAAACTAGAATGAAAAAAAACTACAACACCTGACCCACGCCATTGTCTAACCCAGGGTGGTGTGGAGTGGAAAAACGATGGATTTGGGCCCAGATCTTTTGACTGGGGTGAATGTGTGACATTGATCCACATTCTGTCCATCATTGTTGTGTTTGCAGTTACCGCTCTAAGTGTACTGGGGATGCTCAGACGTGAGTCCCAGACACTCCACACCACTGGAATCAAGCTAGCCGGGCTGATGAGAGGTGTTACCTCGAAACCGGGCCGGTCCTCGGATGCTTGTTTCCGTTCTGGGAAGGACATGGCTTTTGTAGTTCGGACTGGACTGTTCCCATGGGGCAACAGGGTCAGCGCTGATTTGCATATCGCCATTGTCTAACCCAGGGTGGTGTGGAGTGGAAAAACAATGGATTTGGGCCCAGATCTTTTGACTGGGGTGAATGTGTGACATTGATCCACATTCTGTCCATCATTGTTGTGTTTGCTATTAAAAAGGCAGGCATGCACTCTGCTTTATTCTCCACTACTTCCATTGGATTGGTGCCATTGGTTTTCTTTGGGTTCTGAAGTAGCTGTCAAGAAAGCGCTTAGAAATATCCAGATTAAAAAAATGGGTGATTTCTTCTCTGAGGGCCGAGCTCAGACGTGGGATTAGTTTGCCACTGTAGATTATGGTGCTAGCTCCTTAGTACAATTTCATTACTTCAGGGCACGGCACGCTCTGAGGGCGTTGCTGAGACATGAATATTTAGAGCCCCAGGCTCTCCCTTCTTTCACTTATCTTCTGCATGTCAAAACCCCGTATAAGTTAATCTCCAACATATACACTATTTCCCAGCAATACTGCTGCTCCAATTACTCTCCGCCGAGAGCGCAGTGACAGTCAGACTTGGAAGTTCCCATTGATGATAGTCAATAGAAGTACTGCTGTGCGGTCACCCAATCAGTGTCTTTAAATGGTAGGCATAGATTAATACACTTTAGGTTTTTAAATAGAACATATTATATACCTTCTCGCCTGCACAGATATGGCTCAAGTGAGTCTGACAGATGCGAGCACTCCAGGGCAAACAGTGCAGATTTTTTCCATACGGCATGGGTATGTCCACCGATTGCTGTTTTTTGGAAACAGATATTCTTGGAATTGGGGAATTTCATTGGTACTCCACTTACTCTGGACCTCCTATTAGCCCTGTTACGATACACTAAACCACAGCCTAAAGGGGTTAAGAAGCTTTTGGGATTGGGTCTTCTTCTGGCTAAGAGGAGAATAGCTATGCGCTGGGCACGAGGACCCCCACCCTCGAAATTGGAGTGGGAAAAAGATATGATCTTCTGTAATACACAGTCTGAAACATATAGGGATGAGAATGGAATGGAAGACGTCTTAATCTACAATATGTTATTAAGGGTAATACTGTCACACATGGTAATAATTATTTTCATTTGGAGCAATGTTGTTGCAAAATACTCATGAGTGGGGTGTGTTATTCGACATGTGGCCTCTGTCCCTACTGCATATCTAATGGATCACTTTCTTTGCTTTGTTTTTTCATTAATTTCTCACAGATTGCATGGTATTTACCCCTGCTATAATGTTACTGACATTAAATTATGTACACTGCTATCGACAACAGTGGTGGGCAGCAGTGGTTGAGTTGCGGCGGGCGGCTGCTGGACCATGATGATGTACCACCGGAGGCACTGGGAGGGCCTGGCTGGGGCCCGGGGCATTAGGGGCTGCAGCTGGCGGAGCTACCAGTATTGATATTCATCCCGAAGGCCTCCAGCTTCCATTGCCTAGTCTTGGCTGCTATCTACTGCCAGGAGATAGCAGGGAAGGAGTAGCTATATCAAGAAAGAAAAAGACAATTGTAACTAATACTTTTAGCAAAATAGTAACACATAACATTATAAACATAAAATTAAAGTGGCACTTTAGCACTAGCAGTACACAACATTTGTGGTATCCTCGATTCCTCAGCCCTAAGATTTGGATGTGATTAGAGTTTCAGGCTTTAGGCACTATGGAGTAGACAAGTATTCTTCTTCTCTCTTTTGTTTAGCTAAATTAATCTTTTAGGCATGCCAGCTCAGCTTGCGGCCTAGACAGACATACTTGTGTCATAAACTCAAGTTACTTTACTACTGTCTGCAGGTGGGGCAGCTATAATACACATGATCTATTTTTCTATTATTATGACTATACTCTGTTAAATCAAGGGCAAATTCTCAATTTCACTTTCGTCCTGACTGTACAACAAGGCAGATGATATGATTAATTACTGATATGAATGATTATAAACAGCACAATGTGCCATGACATGAGGTACTTCTATTGTAACCATGCAGCCGATGGGCCACCCATGGCTGACACTTTTGAATTGACATGGGTGGGGAGGCAGTGGGCCTCGGAGTCGAATTGAGGCGATTGATGATGGGTGGGTTCATACATAAATAATACATATATGTTGTGCTTGCAAACTACTGTGAGTCAAGGGAGTAGTCTGATATACAACCTCAAAGTAAACCTTTGACTCAAAACCTTGAAAAAATAAATTCCTTTTATTATTCTTCCCAGGGATTTTTCTTTTTATCATTGCATTGTTCTTCTAACAAATTTTTTTTATTCTTCACCCTTGACTTTGCTACTCTGGCACGGTTTAATTTTCTTTTACATTGTCTTTGTCCAGTCTTCAACTATGATTGAATACCATACAGGCATCTATCCATCCAAATATGGCTATTATATTATATTATTCTCAACAAACCTTTCACCAACATACATTTTTGTCATTTAACCACCCATGTGTTCCCCTTGCTTGCCTTTGAATTTGACCCATCAAACCCCTAGAGGATTACTTTACCCCATACAGTTTCACCCACCCAGGCAGGCATGCTTTATTTCACCTTTCACCCATTGTGCTTCAACCACCCATGCATCCTATCAGCAACCTATATGCATGCCGGGCCCCCTTCACCCACGCATCCTTCTGTGCCAGTCATATGTTATATATCATCACCCGTTCTTCCTCCTTCCATCCCTTTTCCATCAACCCATCAAGGTATGACTCTTAGTTTTCTTCATATAACTTTCTCTGCTGAGTTGAAGATGAGAAGAGGCTCAACTCCCGCTAATGCTAATGCTAAGTAAAGGGTGTCTTCTTCAACTGTTCACAACTTAGTCTCAACAGTACAGTGTACAGTGTACACCCTTGCAGCAAGTGTATATACTATAAATTCGATTGGCAATAAGAAAGAAATATGAATTAACACCGCCCGGCACTGCTGCTGGCTCACCCCCTGCAGCTGCCACATCTGCTCCTTCCTGGCTGGCATCGCCTTCCTTGCTGGCCCCGGCACTGGTGGTCGGACGCAGAGAAAAAACCTTACACATTTTTTAGATGTCATATACGCCTCCCCCTATTTTTTTTTCAATAGCAAGATTTAAATACAATACATACACTACACACATCAGTACAACTTGGCTACACAGACTAGAGTAGACAGTATGTCCTATCAAAAATAATAAAATATCTGGTTGGGAATTATGTTGGTCGCAATTTTTGAGAAAAGTCTCTCAAGAAGAGGACAACCCAAAGGACTGGACTCCGTGGCTAGAGCTATTGGTGAATCGGAGTATTTTAAGAGAAAATGAGTGACCAAGTGGGTAGACAATTAGACATGAGGTCTTCTTGGTTGGAAAATTTAATGGTGCTGTCCTCCTCCTCCTCCTACTCATACTTTCTTCTGGCCCTGTGCATGGTAATCATTTCATCAACAACTGCTGCTAATATAATAGTACCAGGCCTAGACAAGAAGAAGACACAGCTTTGGGGTGTTCAACGTGACCATCATTCACCGATTGAGCATGAGAAAGTAAAAGAAAGCCTTCTCATCTCAACAAACATGCATAGAATACCTTAATTGGGCATACAATCTGCATAGCAGAGTAGTACAACTAGTAGTAGTAAGGACTAATGGGTTCTCTAAATCTTTACAGTACCACCACTAGGCAGTCCACAAAATGTATGAGGGAAGAGGGAAAGCTAACTGAAAACCCAGAAGAAAGCAAGCTACAGACAGACTAATTCAGAGTCAGAGGCAGTGTGAGGTAAAAAAAAAGACACTAGAAATATAAATAACTAAGTTATGATAATGCAGGGATAACAAGAATTTAGAAACAGATAGATCGAAGAGGATTTGGGAAAAAATTAAACTTGGAAACGGAAATAATATAGTTAAAAAAACATAAGGAGTGGTAAAAGTTAGGGAAATATATAATAGTATTAACAACAGGAGGACTTACTTGGGCGAGCAGAGCCATTCGATGAGAAGTGTTCCTGGGAGGCACCTCCAGCTCCAGCACCCGCCTCGGACGACCTTGTCTTCTTGCCCCTGGATGCTGGTGATCATGTAAAATATAATTAAAGAGACAAAAAATGATTGGTGTTAAATAAATATTAAGTAATCGCTCCCAAAACGTTTGAGAAGGTGTGGGGCAAATGGTTAAACCTCCTGTTTTGAATTCTATGTTTGTTTTCCTCTTATATTGTTGCTCTCCTTCCTCATATGAAACTATTTGTTCATGGGCGCTCTATTTGGATAGTACCTCCCGCTATCTGCTGATGATGGACTCCGATGTATCGTGCATTTTTTGGCTATCTTTCTATGTTTTGTTTTTTACAAATGCTAATAAAATTGATTATCAAAAAAAAAATGATCGCTCCAAAAAGATTTATTGACAGGAAATGGCAATTGCAATAACATTGACCTTTCCTAAATCAGATCAACTGGTAGTAGACTAGTATTGTGGTCGCGGAACATCCTATCTTTATTGTTCCACAGTTTCATTCCGATTCCTAAAGCCTAAACCTACCTAGCCTGCCTATTCCAAAGACTTTGGAATGCATTGCAAAAGCATTATACATGGGCCACTAAATAACTACCTAATACTAAGTAACTAACTACTACCGCTATCTTAGTGACAGGACAAAGGAAAGGAGTATCAGTAGTCCGCATTACCTAACTTAAGTTCTCATAAATAATAAAGTTGCAAACAAGTACGATTATTAGGTAGCGTCAAGCACTTGTGTAGAATAACGATCACATAATAAAAGATTTTTAAATATAACTTGCCTGCATGTGAGCAGCAGCATTCTAGTTATTTAGGAAAAAAATAATATTTGCAATAGCACAGAGGACACACACAATAATAATTATAATTAGCTACTCACCAAGCCCCATAATTTCAACACCTAGCCGGTACAGGAGGTCCTGCTCTCGTACCAGGATATCGGACCACCAGCGCGTCACTTGTAATGGGTGCGCCGGACCCCAGAGCAGCAATACATTGACCGAAGCACCCTCACCCACGGCTGCTGATGCTCCCGGAGCCCATACCCAGACCCAAGGCTGCTTCCAGGGTGGAGAGGAGGTGGGGTTGCATGAAGAAAACAAGAGCTGCCAACTCCACCTCCGAAAACAAGTCCCGGGGCTGCACTGAAGGCGGCTCCTCTTTCCCCGGGTTGCACTCTCTGCCATGATGTGGGGCGGGGCGGAAAAAAAATGTAGAAAGTAAAATAGTAAGGGAGGGTAAGAACAAAGGAAGTTAAAAAAAATGATAAAGAAAGTAATATAGAAAAACAGTACAAATTGCAGTAAAAAACACACAAAAAGTAGAAAACGACACAAAATATACACGTCAGACACAGGAAAAGATAATCAATAAAAAAGATCAGAAAAAAAGTTTTGATAAAGGATTGAAAAGATTTAGGGAGGATTCAAAAGTAGGTCCTAGCACCATAACAGAGAAGAAAAACAAGATGGCTGCGTCCGTGCGCGACCGCGTGGTGCAGTTTGCGCAATATTTCTCCCCAAACTCGCAATCCACGTTGCCGTGCCTAAGAAACATCATGCGAACGGGCAGAACAAGCAACTCCACCCGCTCGCGGAACTCTGCATAGCGCTAAGGAGTTTTTTTACTGCTTCATGGAGTTCCGTGTAGCGCAGCTACGTGAACTCTGCCCAGGCTTAGTGTTGACCGGGAATTCTCCAGGTCTCCCAGCAGCTAAGGAGAGTTGCCGGACTCAATCTCGAGCTCAGAATCCACTGCACCCCAAATGCGCCAACTCTGCAGCTGCCTCGTGACTCTGCTGTCTATAGGCACGCTCGACCGACAATGGCGGATGCTGTCGCGGGTGCTCTGTACCCCTCATCTCAGGCCAGTAGTTGGTGTAAGTGCAGTGCTGTGTGTCGGCCGCCTGTGCCAGCTCAACCTGAAGAGCGGAGATTACAGTAGATTTCGGACGCAGGTCAGCGGTGCTCTTCAGAGAGCGACCACCATGTTCAGCTGCTCAGTCACGCCTCCAAAGAGGCACAACAGTAATCAATCTCTGAAACTGTAAACAAACTGTAAAGAAGAGATGATCATAAAAAGAAACTATTCCAAACAGTACTGTGGTGGATGGAATTATTGCGATCATTCCAACCAAAAGGAATGACTTGAAAATCCCCATTTGTTTTTGTTTTTTAATAAATTCTATTATACTCAACTCAATGTACTTTTATGGTAATGCTCATTGCTTTGTCATTTTGAAACTTAACTAATATATCAAGGAAGAAAAAATATGCCTGGTGAGAGCTACATTAAAAACTAAAGATAAAGGTTTACAATTTATGTTACGGAGACAAAGAAAACCTCATTTCTGAAATTGGTGGTGAAGGAATTCGAATAGAGTAAGTTGACAGGAGTAGCTTTATTTTATGGAATCGGGAACATTAGCATAAAGAAGGGTACTAATGTTGAAACCTACATTAATCATGAAGGAAAGACTTCTATACCTAGACCTGTGTTTGTTAAAAAGGACGATTTATGGGAAAAAAAAACTATAGAGACAAAAGAAAGATGATATCTTATGTATATGTACTTTAGTATGGAGAGATATACCTTCATTATAGAACATTGTCTTTTTTATGATGGATTATATGGTTCTTAAAGTAGTTGTATTGTACTTTCAACAGATGTTATTCATTTTTGTTTAAATAATGTATGTGACCACAGCGTGCCTAATGAATCTAAGACTCATGGTGGCTATATTGATCAACATGGTCTGAACTGTCCAAACAGCAGCGTGAGCGAATATGCAGAGTTGAGAAGAAACATTATGGAATGCTAGTGAGTATGCCTTTCTCATGAATCTGTAAATATTGGTTATTGAGTGCACTTTTGTCATATGTATGTGTGTATTAATTATCGTTATACAAAAGAATTGGTACCTAAATCTTATGCATGTTTTGAAATTATAGTGCTAAGCTCATACTAGACTTTCCCCTGAAGGTAACATTTATTCTGAAACACGTCAGGAACAGCATTGAGAATTAAAAAAAAAATTAAATATAGCATGTGAAATTGATATTGAGAACAACTGTTAATTGAAGATTTCATTGTAAATAATGGATACTATTGTTTACTTATGAAATTAAATAATGAATTCAGAAACTGTACAGTGAGTGCCCCTTGTTCGGGGGTGTCTGGGTTAGACAGTGTGCTCTTTATTGATTTGTAAATTGGCCTTGGATATAACCATTGAGGAGCGCACTTACTTGGTAGCTTACATTATTCCCTCTTCCCCTTCCAACCAAACGTATTGTTACAGACAGAGATTCTTCTATATTGCTCTTCTCTGCCAGCAAAATGTGGGCCTCATTGACCTGTTTCTGTCTTCCAGACAGGATTAGACAGAGCCTGCTTTTTTGTGGTCAGCTCCTACCGTGTTGTGGCTTCTGATTTGGCATGTGGTAATTGCTTAAATGGCCCCAGCACCCTTGGAGTTTTTACCTTGAAGAAAAAATAAGTTATCTTCTGTAAAAGTCTTTTTGGTGAATCTCTCTCTGTACAGACCAAAATAATATTCTCAGGGGCCAGACTGGGTCTGGAGAATTTTCTCAGTAATTCTCCATACACTGACAGATGGCACCACAGGGTTCTCCATTCCGCCTCTAAAGTGATAGAGCCGAGCCACAAATAAGTGCTACCCTTGCACGCTGACGTCATTTTTTTTACCTTCCTCCTTCAGTGCCTCCAAATTCTGACTACTATAAAATATTGCAAGTTACAGTGCCAAAACCTTACTTGGTACCTTACTATGATGTCTAGGAGTTCATTTCACTGAACAGGGGGCGTGGGATGGCAGCGAGGGATATGTGTTTAGCTAGAGTGTTCCCCAGAGAGAGTGTTACCAAAAGTATGTAACTTTTCTCTCTAAGAGATATTTCTGCCGTAGCAGTACTTCTCGAAGGCAGACGGTCTGGGGAGTGTAGTCAGGCCAGAAAGTTTTGCAGGACTGAGAGGGCCAAATGGCTCTTCTTTCGGACCTCGCTGTCAAGATAGTAGTATTTTTTAAACATGTACACCGATGTCAAAGTTGGATACAGTCTTCCCTTTTTTTGCTCTAGAAAACCCTACAAGGGGCGGCTGGTCTGCACAATGAACTGCACAAAAAGGTGTTGGAAAAATTGCTAAATATTAAACTTGCGGCCTTTATTTTTTCCACTGAACTTTTAGATCCATCTCAGTATGGATTCTGCGAGGGACATAGCACTGAGACGGCCTTGGTCATGACGGCCGAAGAGTGAGAAGAGTGAGATCAATCATGGATACTGGTGGTAAGGCCGCCCTGATTCTATTTGACTTATTGGCGGCTTTCGACACAGTAAATCATGATATACTGATCAAGAGACTATCAGATTTAGGGCTAAGAGGCACCGCCCTCAAACTGTTTAAATCATTTCTGTCCAATAGGGTGCAATCAGTACAGACAGGAGCTTTTTCATCCACACTATTCATGCTCCCTTGTGGGGTGCCACAGGGCTCTGCTTTAAGCCCCACACTGTTCAACCCCTATGTTACCCCCACTGACGAAAATGATCAGGCAGTTTAATTTCCAGTTGTCTCTTACGCAGATGATATCCAGTTAGTGGTGTCAATCTCAAGTGACATGGAAGAGACTGCAGATCAATTCTACTGCTGTATGACCCAGGTGAACCAGTGGATGAGTTCCAACTGCCTAAAATTGAACGGTAGAAAGACCTTGCTGGGTACTGAAACCTCCTTTTGGTCACCTAGATGTTGGCCCTCTAGTCTGAGAGATCTTCCAGTCACAGTCAAGAAGGTGAAGAACCAAGTTTTTATACTTGATGACAATCTGACCTTCAAACAGGAGATCAGCACTCTTACTTCTACAATTTTATTTATCTTAAAGAAGATCAGGATAGTTCACCCTTTCATACCGCAGGACACCCAAAAACACTTGTGACAGCATTAGCCCTGTCCAGACTGGATTATGGCGATGTCCTTTATATGGGCATCCAAAAGCAGCACTTACATAAACTGCAGCACCTTCAAAATGCAGCAGCCAGATTGCTGCTGGATTTTCCTAGATTTCAGCCAGTCTCTTATGGACTGAGAACGCTACACTGGCTCCCAGTCAAAAAAGGATTAGATTTAAATCTGCATTCAAGGCATTACACAGGGTTGGTCCTCAATACCCGAAGCAGCAAGTTATCTGGTATAAGCCCTCTAGAAATTTAAGACCATCACAGAGCAAACTTCTACAGCTCCCTAGATTAAAAAAAAGCCCGCTGGGGTGGAAGAAGTCTCACCTTGGGGACAGTTAAAACATGGAACCTGCTCCGGGTTAATATAAAAAACACCCAAATGCTGCTATTTTTCAGAGGATCTCTAAAAACCTGGCTCTTTGCTAACTAGCCATGTTTACTACTTTCGCATTTGCAACCTTTCTGGGTCCCGCTAGCACTAGCGCCTAAACGCCCACGGGCATTCGTGCGCTGTACAAATTCTCAGATCAAATCAATCAAATCAAATGGTCCCTTGAGCGTTCAGTGAGACAGCTCAGTGCCCTTTTAGGGTTCAGTCAATGGAGCTTCTCTTACTCTTTCAAAGGAGGAGGTGGAGCGAAAAATGTTAGCACAGTGAAGGATTGGCCAATGTGGAAAGGTGTCACAACTTTGGGAAAGACGGCCACCGAGGCCATGGGCACTAACTTGTCTGGAAAGAAGGTGGTGTAGGGCAGCTGCACAGAGAGTGGCTGCAGATCACTTATGTGGCATGCAGGGGTCATGTCAATTATGTAGATTGTTTTGAGCATCTGCAATTGCAGTGAGCAGGTGTGCATACACTCAAATGGTGTGTACATAAGACGACCTCAAGTTCCATTGGTGCATGATGAACAGCTTTGGTGGGAAATGCAAGTCAGACTCTTGATAGAACACTTCACAACAGATGATTTAAAAAGAGGTGTTTGAACAGATTTAGACAGAAAGGCCTGAAAAATAGCCCTTAACTGTGCCTACTGCAAGTCCTTTCTGGGCCAACGATAAAACAAACACCACCACATCCTAAACTTTGTCCTGCAGAGTGACAAGCACACCGGGCAACTAAATGTTCCTAGCGCTCAGCGTAGATGGACTTTGTTGAACAACGTTGGGCTGCACAGATAAACTCAACTACTGTCCTGATCATATGCATTTACCTGTCACACTCAATCATGCATGGAAGTATAGGTTGTGGAGACTCAGTGCAGGACCGTACCCTGTTGATGAAATAAGAGGTCTTCCTGAAGTGGTAGCTGGGTGGGAGGGCAAATGATCATGCTCAAGAGCCCTACATACCATTCTCTGCAGGCCCATTGCAAGGTAGTTTGCTGCCAGAAAGATGTTCTCCTGGTCCAGCTACTTCTGTAGGCACAGGGCATCCTGACACAGGACCCAGGACCCCACCCTTCCCTGCTTGTTGCATTATCGCATTGTGGTTGTATTGTCTCCGATGACGTGTGCCAGCCTCCAGTTGGCTGATGGAAGGAAAACTTTAAGGTCCAGATGTATCACCTGAAGCTCCAAAGGTCTGATAAGGAGATGGTAGAGCAGTCTGCCTCGGGTCAGGCTGGAGTTTGTCTGTCACCACAGAAGATCCGTAGCCGTTTCTTGCAAGAGCTAGTCAGAGTCAGAGAGACAGCCCTGATGCTGAGTCCACTGAAGTTTGAGGTTCCACTGCAAGGCCTACACATGCCACCTGGCATTTGAGAGGAGGATAAACGAGGATAGGAGTCCAAGAAGTCTCAGAGCCATCCTCGCAAAGACTCAGGATTGAGCCTGAAACAACTGTATCATATCCTGAATGTCCCGGACTCTCTGCAGCAGTGGAAAGGCTTTGTACGCCACTGTGTCCAGGTGTCCTTCTGTAATACTACAATTGTATCATCCCAGAAGTACTTAAAATCTCACCTGTTAAATGTTCGTAAATCTGGTTCATAAACGTGACAGTATGCTATTAAAGATGTTCACAATCTGTCTCTAGAATTAAACTAGATCTGTCACTGGTGGCTCAGGTGAACCTGGATCTTAGCTCTTGGTTTTTATCGTAGTGATTTTGGATAGATCCTAATTCTGCCTACTGACGTGTAACAGCCATCGTAGGTTCAAAAATATAACAGTTCTTTATATCTAGGTCTCCACGTGTTCTGTTGGTTAAACCTCATTCTGCCACCCAGTATCTTTGTAGAACACCACAGTTTCACTATGCTTCCTCATCCCTCCTGATATAGCTTCACTGGGCTCACGTTGCAGAGGGAGTACAATTTAAATTTCTATGTGTGTGTGGGCTGCTGTCTTTCTTTTATTATATATCTTTTTTTATTGACATTTACAATAACACCCACAATTGGAACAAAATACTGCATCATACAGCAAATCAATGGCATATCTGCCGTCAGAGTGTTCTGTATCTGATGGTTAAATGCCCTGTCTCTCCTGAGTCATGTGAGGTTCTGTACTTGCGGAGTGGCCTTCAATCCCATCTATCTCAGCAGCCATGTAGAGGTTAATTTCCCTTTTCCATTCCATTTTCCAAAGGTGGGTGTTTCCGCAGCGCCTCCAACATCTGGCAAATGAGTTGTGGATGTCAACATCGTCTGGGATGCCCAATAATATATATTTGAGGTCAGTCAGGAGTGTTACTTCGAAGATGGTGCTAAGTTCTCTGAGAATGTCGAAGCAGTATGTCTGAATGTGGCAACACCACCATATTGTGTGTAGAAAAGTGCCCCTTGCTGCACGCCAGTGCAAGCATGTCGAGTCTGCCGCCCTCCCTCCCTCCCCATGGTGTGTAATCTGTATCTATTTTAGTAAACCCTGTGTAAGATTTTATACTGGATCAGTCGCAAGGGGGACATAATGGCTACCTCCCTGGGGTCCTGGCAATGTCCTTATGTTCTCCTATGTCTCTTTACCATCTCCCCCGAAGTTGAACAAAATGAACGGGCATGTTATTGTTTAATGTTTTGTATGTACTGGGCACCACTCCCCTTGTCAGCCCCCCCCCCCCTGCAAAAGTCTCCCTTCCAATGGGGCATATTGCTGTATTTTAAAGCCTATTGGTCCTTCCGCCAATTAGGCATCTCTCAATTGGGCATATTTAAGGAATTGGGACTTGTGCAGATTGTATTCTGCTCGAAATGTTGCCAATGGTTTAAATTTTCCGTGTTCCAGGACGTTTCCGACCGTCAAGATCCCAATCGAGTAACACCCTTTTGATAAACCTGGTTTAAGTGATGTAACAAATTCAGGAGAATGTTGTATAGAATTAGATGTATTAGCAATACCCCATAGTAAAACGAGGGAAAGATCTTTGCCTGAGGAATTAACTTTGGTAGCTCATACTGTGGCCCCCGTATGTTCCAGAGAGGCATTAAGGGTGCACTCAGAGACCTCACTTGGTCATGGGGAACCGGTAAAACTAGTCTGCTGGAACATAGCCGGAGTCGCAAAAAATTTGAGGGACCCGTCTTGGGCGAGTTTCATTGAATCTTTCGATTTCTGTATGCTACAGGAAACTTGGGCAATTGATATACCACATAGAGTGGGGTATAAGACATATGGAATTGGTGCAACTCCATCTAGAAGTGGAAGGCCTTCGGGGGGTCTTTTGACTTGGGTGAATGTAAAATTAAGGGTTCACATTGAAGTGATGGACGCAAAGTCTATAGATATACTGGCACTAAAAGTCACAACGTGTAAAGGGAAAAAACTATTTTTAATAAACATCTACAATAGGCCTTTACCTTCATCAACCGAATCACCAACCTTAGCTAAATTAGGCGATTTCCTAAGTGGATTGGATCCCAGGGAGGATCATATCATCGTGGCTGGTGATCTAAATTGTAACTTAGAGCCAGTCTTGGGCCTTAGCGACATTTTTGCTGAGGAAGACCAGGCGAATAAAATCCCTATTTTAGAGAACGTTAAACCAGTGAAATGTTCAGCTTTGGCTCTCCAACTGAATAAACTATGTACGGAGTACTGCTTGAGGGCATGTAACGGACGGTTACCATCTGATTGCTTGAAGAAACCAACCTTTTGCATGGCTAACTACAAAAGTAATTTAGACTTTGTGATTGCTTCTATACCTATCTGGTCGTATCTTTTGGACCTCAATGTCATCGATAGGCTAGAAAGTGATCATTTTCCTTTAAATCTTATAGTAGATGTATCACTGTTTATTCATATAGCCCAATTGCCTCCATTACAGGGAAACATTGGTGACAATATCGAGCTCTATATTAGCAATAATAGAAGAACACTAAAATGGCCCTTTATATTGGACCATAGTGACATTCTTAGCGAAATCTACACACTTTTCTGCGGGAACCTTCGAACCTTTCTTAGGCTCAACGCCCGAAGAGGAAATCAAAACCTCCTTTTTGCTAACACATCAAAAATTCTTTAATGATCTCAAACTATTAGTCACTAAAATGCCTAAAAAGAATCAGCAAAAGACCCAGAATCTGTCTCATAGTAAGTCCTGGTACGATAAATCCTGCAGAGAATCTAAGAGGGAACTTCTATTGGCTGTTAAGTCTAAGTCCCTACTGGATATCCAAAAAGCAAGGAATAAATACAAGTGTGTTCAGAGGGCCTCTAAAATAGCATGGGAGGAAGACAAATGGGCTGCAATGTTAATGGCAGCCAAATCAAATGATAATGTGGCCTTCTGGAGGCTAGTAGCAAATGGGAATAATGTTGGTAGAGTGGTTAAGGACGTCTTTTTGGATGAACAAACCTGGATTAATCACTTTACCAACTTATACAAAAAATATGATGACCTCAACATGGTCACGAACATCCCAAGTTACGAACACCAATAGACCAGCTTGTCTTCACATTAGGGGAAACTGAGCTGGCAATAAGCCAAATAAAATCGGGCAAAGCTCCAGGGCTCGACAAAATTCCGGGGGATCTATATAAGCATGACCCCAAAGTATGGGCACCCTATATCAATTATTTATGCAATACGTTATCTGGCACTCTAGAGTTTCCTGAAAGTTGGAAGGGAGCAGAAATTGTTTTAATTTTTAAAAAAGGAGATAGGATGGACCCCTGTAATTACCGGCCAATTAGTCTAATGGATATCCTCCAGAAAATTTACTCACGACACATTTTATTGCGAATGAGTGATTGGCTGGAGGAAAATTCAATTTTAACCAAGTTTCAAGCCGGGTTTAGATCCAAAATTAGCACATTAGATCAGATTTTCAGATTTTGTTGCCTTTATTGGAAATACGTAAAAATTAAAAGGGGCCATTTATATATTGCGTTTGTTGATCTAAGGGCAGCTTTCGATCTGGTACCTCGCAATTTTTTATGGAAAACCTTGAGCGAAGCAGGCCTCCCTAACAACTTAATAGTTCAGATCAAGGAATTACACGAAGGGAATTTTGCGCGAATCCGCTGGGGTCCAAATGGTGATTTAACCCAAAAAATCCCTATAGAGCGCGGTGTTCACCAGGGTTGCGTTCTGGCACCCACGCTTTTTTCCCTTTTTGTAAACGATATTCCCTCATATTTAGAGGGATGCAACAATGACTCCCCAAAATTGAACGGCGCAAGGGTATCATCACTATTATTTGCTCATGATACTATCTTGATTTCCCAAACCAAAAAAGGCCTCCAGACATTATTGAATAATTTTAGTGAATATTGCAGTAAGAAGGGGCTGGAAATTAATGGGAAAAAGACCAAATGCATGGCTCTAAATCCAGTAAAATCAGATAAGGGTTGCTTAACTCTAAAAGGAGTAAAACTGGAGTCGGTGCCTCACTTCTCATATTTAGGGGTGACACTAGACTCGAGTTTTTCGTGGAAAGCTCAATTAGAAAAAAGCAAGTTAATATTTGCCCAGAACGTAAAACCAATTCTCAAGGAACAAAGCCTGAGTACCAGCAAAGCAGTGTCCCCAGCGATTGAACTTTTTAAATTTAAAGTTCAACCATCAGTCTTATATGGTGCTGAAATCTGGGGGCCGGGGTCCAAGGATACCTTTCGTGTCATGGACAATAACTTCATGCGAAGCTTGGTACGGGCCCCGAGAGGTACACCATTAGTACCCCTGCAACTTGACCTAAACCTAAAAAGAACTGACCACCAAGTACTGATCCGACCCTTAATGCATTGGGTCAGATTATGGCATGTTCCCGAACTCCAAGATTATAGAGATGGGCTAAAAGAAATTATGGCACTGGATAGTTTAAATACCATCTCATGGCGTAGGCATGTTAAAACTTGGCTTATCAATATTGGTTTAATGCACTTCTGGGAGAATCCGGAACAACTACCCCCCAATTCGAAATTAATTTTAAAAAGAGCTTTTTGGTCCTTTATAGTGGATAGGACTATAAGTGCTACTACTGGTGGGACGTTAGTATCAAACTTTTTAAGCTTTAAGGAAGTCCCACTTTTTGAGACCTTTATGGATGAAATAGAGCCCCCAATTGCCAAAACTTTGTTTTTAAAATTTAGATATGGGAATCTTTTAACTAAGTCAACTTTGGCACGTTGGGCGAGAAATTTAGACTCATCGTCCTTAGCAACTGACGAGATTTGCTCTTTGTGTCATCTAAATGAGATAGAAAATGAGCAACATATTCTCTTTTTTTGTCCTGTGTATGCCCAGGCCAGGAAAAAATTGATCAAACCGATATGTTTATTGTTGGGTCTAAGGTCATGCACACAGGCACTGAGAATTCTGACAACAAACTCTTTGCAAACTATAACATTTAGTGTCAGTAGATTTCTACATAGTACTTTTTTACAAAGGAAAAAATTGGGGTATCAGTTGTAAACTGATCTTGCCTTAGGATTAGAAATAATTTAGCTTTTGGAACAGTGAGAAGTCCATTTTTTGGTTTTAAATAGTCTATTTGAGCTCCGATTGTCTTCCAACATGAAATGAAATGTATTCCTATGTGTAATGATTTTAACATTAAAATGTAATGTTTTTTTTTTCTTTTATGGCATCAAAGCCGAAATAAAGAATTTTTTTTTTTTTTTTTTTTTTTTAAAAACCTTTATTTGAGCAAGCAAGAAGGTACAAGGATGGGCCTACAACCACACGGGCCAGCCGCTAAAAAGGAGTAGACACATATCATATATGCCCGCAGAGGTAACCGTCAATCAACAATGCAATACTCCACAGTATATACAGGACAAAAACAGGTTTGATATATATGAAAGAACAAACATACAAAAAGGCGAGAGTGTATCACTGAAGGTCAGCCCAAGGGACGCAAGGGGGGGACAGCAACGGAAGTGCAGTAGCAATATTCTAAGCACTAAGGAGTTCGGAGGGGGGGGGGGGGGGGAGGGTCTCAGAGATCAGGAAGAAGAAGGGGGGAGAGCCGGAGATACCAGCTCAGTCCCTATATGAAGATTCCGGGAACGCTAGCCTAAGGAGACAGGGTAATCTCGATAGTGTCCACAAGGGGAGGAGTACAAATGTCGCCACGGTATTCGTTCCATTGACCCCACACCTTCACCCATGCCCTGGGTCTGCCCCTGGCCACATAGACAGTTTTCTCACGGAACATGGACCAATCCATGTTATCCTCCCATTGCGAGAGGGCAGGGGGCCTGGAGGCCCCCCAGAGTTGCGCAATATCTCGCTTCGCAATCATATAGCCCAGGGTGGCCCATCTAGTCTGTGCCACCGAATAGTCCGTGGGCTCCCAAACATTCAAAAGACAGCGACGAGGTTCCGGACGCAAGGATATCCCTGTCACCATAGTCATCAGATCAAGCACCGCCACCCAATAAGCAGCCACCATCGGGCACTCCCAAAGAATATGCAGGAAAGTAGCACGCAAACCACATCCACGCTTACACAGTCCATCGGAGGAAAAGCCCATCACCATCAGTCGCGGTCCCGTCACGTACACCCGATGAAGGATCTTCAATTGGACCAGACGGAGTCGAGCCGGTATAGCCACCTCCTTCGGAGAGGAGAGGGCCGATTGCCAATCCTCATCATCAAGTTCCAACCCATCTCCCATCCACTGTTCCCGAAGTCGGGCCAATAAGTCAGTCCGATTGTTAATCAACTTTTTATAGATCAGGGAGATAGTGCTATCAGGAAGATGTTCGTCAAGGATACGGTCTTCAAGTGGGGAAGAGTCAGGCGGAATCTCACCAGGAGCAAACACCGAAACCAAAGCGTGCCTGATCTGTAAATAACGAAAGAATTCCCGACTACTCAGGCCGTAGTCAGCCTGGAGGGCCTTAAACGGGCGCACAGAACCCTTAGAGTAGACATCCCCCACTTTAGAGATCCCAATCAAGTCCCAACGGTCAAAACCCTTGGAAGACCAAAGACCGCCCAGACGTTCTGAAGCATAAAGCGGCGTCGCCAACGTCAAGCGATCCTCCCAGCCCAGGCTCACATTCGCGGCACGCCACACCGTCAAAGCAGTCAAAGTAGGTCCCACAAGATGGCGCCCAGCGGAGCGAGAATAGAGCACTCTATTAAAGTCACCTCCCGGAAGCTGAAGTTTGTCCATCTCAAACGCCGGATTACGACCCGGCGAAAACATAGCGTGATTAATAGCGGACAGATGGGAAGCCCAGTAGTATCTCTTAATATCGGGGAGCGCCATGCCCCCATCGTACCACGGGATGGAAAGTTTCGCGAGAGCAATGCGCGGTCGCCCATCCCAAATAAGTTGCCTCTGAAGGCCCTCAATCTCCCGAAAATAGGTCTTAGGGATAGGGTCATAATAATTCTGGAGAGCGTAGAGAAACCGCGGTAGTGACATCATCTTAAACAGGGCCGCCCGACCCAATGGAGACAGGGGAAGTTTGCGCCAACGGGCAACGTCCAAACGGAGCCTAAGCAACGGGGGAAGGAGATTACGATCAAAACGAAGGGACGGGTCCAAGGTAACAAAAACCCCCAAGTATTTGAAACCATCCCGGACCACCTGAAGAGGAAGTCTACTCGGCGAAATAAAGAATTTTGACTTGACTTGAGTAACACCACTCCCACTCTCACAGTTTGCCTATTTCCTTAAACCAGGAGCCCCTCCACCTCGGTGTTTCTCTAGTAATTTCACGGAACCTGCCAATTGTTCTCCGCGATCACACCTTTATACTGATTGTATCGTAAGAACTATTCTAGGATGGCCGCCTTTCCATAGTAAAGATCTTTGAGGCAAGTGAATGTGGCCTTAGGGAGTGGGTAGTCTGTGTTTTGAAGGACAAATAACAACTGTGGGAGGGTAATCATTTAAAATAGGGCAGCCCACCCCAACGAGAGAGGGCAGTCCCTCAATCCTTCAGCATCCTTCTGGAAGTTACACAGTATCTTACCTACATTACGGGTTTGACACACTTCCCTATTTGGTGTCATGAATATTCAAAGGTATTGAACACCATCATCCTGGGGAGAATAGTATGGATTTGCCCCAGTTCATTTTGTACCCTGAATGCCTCCCATACTCTTCTAGTGTCTGAAATATGAGTGGGATAGTCATTGCGGGTTCCATCATGATTAGAAGAATGTCATCCAGTAGAGGGAAATCTTTTCCTTTGCAGCATTGTTAGGGGAGATTCGGAAGCCTTTAATAAAATACAATTCAACTGTAAGGGCAAAGAAGAGGGGGGGGGTGCAGGGGGCATCCAAGCCACGCACCTCTTCTGATTGAAAATTCTGAGGACAGCGTCCCATTTACTGTCATGGCTGCAACCAAGTCACGGTACAAAATCACCACCTTGTTCCTGAATTTGGGTCAGAATCCAAACTAAGTCAGTGTTTGTTCCAGAAATGGTCAATGGACCGCATCAAACGCATTGTAAAAGTCCAGGGTCAAGAAACTGTGAGGAGATGCTCGATCTTTCACCACAGCCATCAATTTGTGTGTGTGTCAAAGTAGGTTTAGCCTGGTGGCACGACCTGGCATGAAGCCAGACTGGTCGTTGTGGATGAATGGGTATCACCTGCAGTAAGCGTGATACTAAGACAGTCACCAGTAGTTTAACTTCTGTGTTTAGTAGCAAAATTGGGCGATAGGATCTGCATCTCTCTTTGTGTTTTTCCTCCTTATGTATAACCATAATCGTAGCCACCAGGAGATCCAGAGGTAGAGTACCTGATTCACTTACCTCTTTATATAGGTTTATTAAATGAGGTCCAAGAAGGTCGGAGTATGGTTTAAAGAACTCGTCAGGGATTCCATTTGGTCCCAGAGTTTTCCTCGTCTGCAACTTAGAGATGGCAGCCTGCACCTCATTATGGGTAAGGTCGGTTTCCAGTGCTTCTACTGCCACTTCCCGTAACACTGGAGTAGGAATGGCTGCCAAATATTGGGCAATGTCTGAGGGATCACTGAGGGGACATGCTACATAGGGCTCATACTATTTGGCAAATGCTTGAGCAATCTGTGAATCAGAGTCGTATGGGACCCCATCATCATCTAGTATGGTATGTACCCAATGTGCTTCCATTTCATTTTTGCTAAGCCATGCAGGGAGTTTACCCGCTTTGTCACCCACTTCATATAGTTGATGTAATGTCACCATCATGTCTTGTACCAGGTCACAATAGTCGGTGCGTAATGTTTTGAGCTGTCTAAGTACCCCAGGGTCGGTGGAGGTGAGGGATCGTCCTTCCAAATTAAGGATCCGTTGCTCTAGGTCCTCTAATGACCTGACTTATTGCTGTTACTTCTGGGGGATCAGGTTTTGGGCCTAGTACCTCATAACGGTCTTGTATGCCTCCCACAGTGTAACACAGGAGGAGATCGAGCACTTGTTTTCTGCAAAATATAGCTCGGCGTTCACCCTGAGACCCCGGTCTACCTCTTTATCCTGTAAGTCCAAGGCGTTCAAACTCCACCCCACGGACTGGTGTCTAGGTCTTGGACCCAGTCTAATGAGTAGGGAGGAATGATTTGACAATCCCCAGGCAAAGTAATGTGCCTGAGATACCGCTCATACTTTGTCCCTCAGGAACAAAGACTTAATCCAGTAAGGAATATGCCCTATGGTCCCCGGAAAAATATGAGTACTGACAGGTGTTTGGGTGTTTATGGCACTATAAGTCAGACAACCCAACGTTTGGACAAAATGAGCTAGGGAGGTGTCCTGCGGGGCACGGACTGGTGTAGCAGATCTATCAAGTGTTACGTGCATTACATTGTTGACGTTTCCTCCAATAATATGGAGACAGGAGGGTGCCTCCAGAAGGATATTAAGAACTTTAGATAGCTTGGTGTCTTGGAATGGCGTAGACATATACTAGGGTAACCTCCTGCCATCCCCATTCTCCCCTGACTCTCACAACTCTGCCCTGGGTATCAGTCCAATGGTGAGCCACCATTAAGGGGTGGGGGGGATTTTATCAGGATTGCCACTCTCCGGGAACCGCACATGTAACCGGAGTGGGTCAGGGTCATGTACGCACATATTCTTAAGAATCAGCACTGGGTACTCTGTATGTGTGTCTCCTGTAACATGACTACATCTGACTGTATTTGTTTAATGTAATGTGCCACCAATTCCCGCTTTATCTTATTCCCTAGGCCATTAACATTCAAAGTTAAAACATAGATGCTTTCAGGGCAATCAGTCAGTGCCATCGGGGATTCTAGTATCATTACCTACCAACATTAGCGTGTCTCTCATAGCCTGCATGCTACAGTGTCTATTTTTGCCCTCCACAACTCAACAAAACCAACTAAAAATGGAAACAATGAATGTCCCTGCCACCCAACCAACCCCCCACAGTCTCCCTGCAACACTTTATCACAGCATTATAAAATATCTATGTGCAAGAAGATAAGGAAAGGTCTGTTGCCCACCCCCACTTTTAATTTACTACCCAAACACTATATACCTTAAGCGTAGCCACAAAGCAAAGAAAAGGAGGCAAAACAGTCAGAAAAATGTTGTGAGTTCAAACCAAAGCTCTTGGGGGTATTGCAGCTGTAGGGTAGGTGGCCATCTCTGGTTTCTGGCATTAAGCTGACCTTTCAGGGGTCCTGTTGTCCGTGCTCAGAGTCAATTATCTGAGACTGACTTCTGCATGTCAGCCTCCTGTTTCAAGACTGTTGTGGCTTTGGCAAGCGGATGTGGGCCTTTTGAGTCAGGGGTTTTGCAATCTTTCCCGTCCCCGAGAGGAAAGTCTTCAAGAGGCGGAAACCCCCTCCCCGTGTTCCTCAGGCCTCACTCATGGTCTCCCTCAGTGTCTGAGGAGAATCCTTTTCCACGACCTAATCTCTTTATTGGTTATGGAGTTACTCTACTGTGTTGCTCAGTTGTGCAACCTCTCCTCCAGCATCTCTGTTGTCCCTCTTTGGGCTTGGCCCCTGAGTCTCTAGTCATTGTCAACCCAAACTTCTGGCCCGCTGAGGGCACAAGTCTGCGCCGCTCCTCAATCCAGCCCCTGGCCTCCAGAGAGTTCCTTTGGTATATAACCTTTAACTTCACTGGGAACAGCAGCTTGTACTGAAGCTGGAGGGCTCTCAATTTCATTTTAATCAAGACGAATGTGCGGTGTTGACATTGTACCTCCCAGTATAGTAAGGGACCTCCATAATCTTTCAGTTGTTATATTTCACTTCTGCTATGTGGTGTGCTTCTCGAAGGATCATGTCGCAATCCAGGAAGTTGAGGAACTTCGCTATGATGGGCTGGGGTGAAGCCCCTGGGGGGGCGGCCTACCACCAAGGGCTATATATGCCGATTCTATTACAAAACATGCAGAAAATTGCTCAGAGGGAAGAACTTCTTTCAGCCAAGTTGCCAGGAACGAACATGTTTTAGTGCCCTCAACCCCTTCTGGAAAGCAGCCAAAGTAAAGGTTGCTTCTTTGTGCGTGATTTTCTGTGTCCTCAAGACACCACACATTGTCATTATCAGTTGTGCGCAGCTACTCCACCCCTTTCTGGAGGTCTATATACTTATACTATATCTTTCACCTCTGACAGTCTGGTTTCAGCTACCGCCACTCTCTGAGACATTGCGCCGGTTCTGGAGCAGTGGAGAAACCTCCGAACACACCTCCCCTAGCTTGCCCCCAATACCTCTCATGAAGATGGAATCGCCTGGAGAAGCATTGCATTGTTGGGCATAAGGGGGGCTGTTTTCTTTCGTGTCCATCGAGGTTGTCATGACCTTAGCATACCGAACCATCTTGTCCTGTCTAGGTTGTTTATACTTTTTATCTATCGCCAAGTTTCCGAGGGTAATACAGTCTTCCTGTAAGCCGGAAGCAATCTGCAGAGGAGCCACCCACAAGACTGTGCACAGCCGGCTAGCACTTCCCACAGGTGGAAGATATCCCCCTCTTGTCGCTTTCAAATGCCCCAGTGCCCTGGAGGAAATGCAAGGGAGGGCCACATACCTACGGGGAGCACAGATCTGTTGTGCCAAAGCCGCAGGTACGTGCAATCTCATGCCGTGGCGCTGGATGCTGCAGGGGCAAATCGCATTTGATGGACCTCAACACTCCACTTCAACCACTCCTAGGAGAGGGTATTCTTCGACAGTGCCAAAGGGTCCCAAGCCGCCCCCCATTCAGGGCTCCTAAACAAGACCTTCCCGTACTCTTGGGCCTCATGCCACCCATCTATGCCATTGCCTTGGATGGTTTCAGATGTCCTCAGCAATCCAAGCCTCCTTCAATGCCAAGGCCATCTTCTCAGAACGGGGGAGGAGGGAGCGCCCCCAGCCTGCATCATTTTTACCACCCTGGTGTCAAGACACCCTCCTCCACGGGCCCAGCGGAGGATACAGTGACCCAAAAGGAGATGGGGGGAGGAGGGACGAACCTGTCAGGGCTGGTGATATCCTATGTTTAGTAGCCCCCCTGGCCATGCCATCGGTGGTGCCTGTGCTGAGTTAGGCCCATGTAGCAACACTGTACATTTTCTTACATTGCCCTCTTTCTGCACAATAACATTTCACCATAACCTGTTGCACATATTCCTGTGTGAGATAATGTTGTATTAGTTTCTCTTAAACTGCTTTGCTCACACATTTTTCTTCGTGCAACATTATCATGATGCCTCGAACACAGAGTACAAGGCCTTTCCACATGTTGTACAATGTCATTCTATCTTCATCCAGGGGTCGACAGGGCTATCTGCAAACCCATAACAATGCTAATCTGTATATACATCGCAAGGATGATTTTTATTATAAATAAATATGCATTTCCAGGTGTTAGTAGAGGAGACACTTCTGCTGACATCAGGAGGTCCTTGCATGATGATGATGCGCCAAGTAGCTGCCAAACAACTCCGTAAGGGGTGTCCAGTTTCTGAACAAGACATGGTCCTACATTCTGTCCTGCCAGGTTATGGGGTTGGATCATTCCGTGGGGGGATTCTTGGCTACACACTCACGCACACCCTAGACCACACATAGGGTAGGGATTACATAGCTGGAGTATGCCTGTTTACCACATTGTTTTATATTCCTGCATATGTACACTGTTCTTAGCACCATGGTGGAACTATACCTGCTTTTACTATTTTGGTGCTTGTGATCACTTTCATGCGCTTCTCTCTACTGTTCATATGCTTCTCTCTACTGTTTATCGCAGCACATGTTCTCTATACAATAAATATATTGAAGTACTTCCCATTGTGAATTCTCTATATAATTCTCTGAGAACAAGAGGGCACAAGTGACTGATCAAAAGGGTTCTAGATCTGTTACCACGATCCTTGAGGGGTCAGGGTTGTCATATTCAGTGGCCAGAAACCATTTGCCCCCTGTTTGGTTTAGTGGGGCTTGTTGTGGCAATGTGAGGTAGCTGGACTCTAGGCCAACGTATACTATGGGGTGCATGAAATCAGTCTAGGCACCTCACCAAACATTTATGTTGTCCACAAACATGCAGATCCTACTGATTAGTGGGAACTACATGACATGGTGCCACCAAAGTTGGTTGGGTTCTTATTTTTACGGTTTGCCTGAGTAGTTCAATCATGCCTTCTCAGAGACTTCTACTCACCTCCAAATCAGAGACATCCGTGGTGATAGGGAAATCCACCTGATCTGAGTAGGAAAACACTTTGTATTGGCTGTAGGTTGTTCAAGCTTGAAGGATTTCCCACATTGTGTTAACCCATTTGGTAAATTCATTTGTTCTATTATGTCTGGAGACGAAGCTGCTCAGGCACTGAATATTGCAGAGAACAGTAAACCTTTGTTTACTCTAAAATTATTACATTTTGGTCTCCTGGCTATGTGTGGAGATGTAACCTTCGTGGTTGAAGCACACGAAGCATTTAAGACAGAGGTGTGCTAATCCTGTGTTAAATTCCCATCTGCAAATGCTCGAAAAGAACTATTTCATACCTACTTTGAGTATGAAGTTACGGAAGAATACTGCAGTGGAATGGAACCAGGCATTGCTTATCAGGTGATGGTTAATTCCATAGTTACTTGTTGCCCACAAGAACTGTTTCCACCTGCTCGCACAGTTAGGGAGGCAAAGCTGAGGCCTTCGATGAAGGTTACCAACATATGCTTTGATACTCTGAGCAAATTGAAAGCCATGCTTTTTCAAAAGGATGTTCGCTTAACATCCGCCAAAGAGATGTTTGATCTCCAGGTTGTGAGGTCCTCGTCCGAAATACAGACGCTACTTCATACTAACTTCCCACTTCATTTTGGGGAGCTGGTCCACTGTATCTTTAATATGTCTGATACAAAGGGTGTAGCAAACTTTTTAGGTTTTGCTGTAATATCTCTTGTATTTAATATATCTTAAAAGGGGGCTCTTATCAGTTCCCAAAGCCAAATTACTGTGTTAATTTGCTTTTGTGTGGAACTATTTTTGTTTGTTAACTTCCCCTGGCTGCTTCCATTTATGATACTTTTATTAAAGCTGTTCACACTTTTTGGGCCACATTCACTGTCAAGTTAAGATCTCTTCCCACGGAAAAGGCAGACAGTTTCTAACAGTATACTGGAATGCTTGCTTTTTATTACTTAGTTGTCTAAAGCAGATGCTTTAGCTTTAGAACGTTTGTGGCATTTACTATTCATGCTTCAATACCTTTCTTTGCACTTGTAGCCATTATCAAATTTATTTGTGCATTGTAATCTACTTGGTTATAATAATCAAATTCTAAATGTTGTAATAAACATTGCATGTTAAAACTAAAGTTAATGTATAAGACCTTTGCTATATTTTACTACTAAACAGGCAGCCACAAGTGCAGTTACCTTGCAGACAACAGGGTCACGATTTGAATGGTGCAGCAGGTGCAGTAGCACCAGAGCCAAAAGTTGTCAGAACACCTCTCAACACATAACATTGCTATTTTTGACTACTAAACAGGAGGCACAATTGCAGTTACAGTGCAGTTAAAAGGGACTTGATTTGAATGGTGCAGCACTGGGGCCAAAAGCTCTAGGGACCCCACTAAATCCAGATTATTGCTAAAATTGAAAACTAAACAGGCAATCACAAGTGCTTTTATTTTGCAGACAACAGGGTCATAATTTCATTGGTACAGTAGGTGCAGTGACACAGGACCAAAAGCTCTAGGCACCCCACTAAAGATCTAAAATTAATATATTTTACTACTAAACAGACAGTCAACAAGTGCAGTTATCTAGCAAGCGCTAGGGTCATGATTTCAATACCGTCACAGGTGCAGTGGCACTGGGACTAAAAGCTTCAGACCCCCCACTAAACACTGATTATTGCTAAATTTTACAACTAAACAGGCAGTCACAAGTGCAGTTACCTTGCAGACAACAGGGTCATGATTTGAATGGTGCAGCAGGTGCAGTGGCAGTGGGCCCAAAAGTTGTCAGAACTCCTCTAAACACCTAATGTTGCTCTATTTTACTACTATACAGGCAGCCACAATTGCAGTTTACTTACAGTTGAAAGGGGCTTGATTTAAATGGTGCAGCAAGTGCAGTGACACCAAGGCCAAAGTTTGTCAAAACTCCACTAAACACCAAATATTGCTATATTTTACTACTAAACAGGCAGTCACACGTGCAGTTATTTTGCAGGAACCAGGCCCAAAAGTTATCACAACTCCTCTAAACACCTAATATTGTATATTTTAATAGTAAACAGACAGTCCCTCCTGCAGTTATTTAGCAATCATGATTTACAGTCATGATTTAAATAGTACAGCAGGTGCAATGGCACTGGGCCCAAAAGCTCCAGGCACCCCACTAAACACCAAGGGCCTCATTTATGAGAAGTGACACATCGCTGCGTGAAAGCAGCGATGCGTCACTTCTCAGTGCGCCCTCCTTGCGACATGATTGATGCGTCATATTTATAATATGACGCATCATGTCGCAAGGAGTTACAGATACGTCAGTATTTCTGACGTATCTGTATGGCCCAAAATTGACGCATTGCTGGAGTGTGTCACAAAAGTGATGCAACTCCAGCAATGTGTCCTTTCACATGGGGCAAGCCCCATGTGAAAGGCCTGCGTCAGTCTTACACCTGCTGTGAGGCAGGCGTAAGATATTGACGCATTTGCATCCTAGAAGAGATGCAGTGAAATCTCATAGATTTCACTGCGTCACTTCTACGCCCTTTCTTGCGTCAATACGCCCCCTTTGCATACATTATACCTGGCGCGGTATAATGTGGCGCAAGGGTTTACAAAGTGACGCATCTACCTAGATGCGTCACTTTGTAAATATGGCGCAACAAGGCGCATTTTTTACGCCTCTGGTGCGTCACAAAAAGTGACTCACCGGTGGCGTAAAAGTGACACACATCCTCCTAAATGAGGCCCCAAATATTGCTATATTTTACTACTAAACAGGCAGTCATAAGTGCAGTTATTTTTCAGGCAACAGGGTCATTAGTTGAATGGTGCAGCAGGTGCAGTGGCACCAGGACCGACAGTTATCAGAACTCCTCTAAACACCTACTATCGTATATTTTAATACTAAACAGACAGTCACACCTGCAGTTATCTCGCAACTGTTACAGACATGTTTTCAATGGTGCAGCAGGTGCCGTGACACAAGGACCAAAAGGTCTACACACCCCACTAAATAACTAAAATTGCTATATTTTACTACTAAACAGGCAACCACAAGTGCAATTACTGTGCAGACAGCAGGGTCATGATTTGAATGGTGCAGCAGGTGCAGTGGCAGCAGGCCCAAACGTTTTTCAGAACTCCTCTAAACACCTAATATTGCTATATTTTACTACTAAGCAGGCAGTCACAACTGCAGTTACCTCTCAGTTGAATGAGGCTTGATTTAAATGGTTCGGCAGGTGCAGCGGCACCACTGCCAAAAAGTTGTCATAACTGCACTAGACACCAAATATTGCTATATGTTACTACTAAACAGGCAGTCACAAGTGCAGTTATCTAGCAGACACTTGGGCCATGATTTCAATGGTGCTGCAAGTGCAGTGGCACCGGGGCCAAAAGTTGTCAGAACCCCTCTAAACACCAAATATTGCTATATTTAACTACTACATAAGAAGTCACAAGTGTAGTTACCTTGCAGGCACTAGGGTCATGATTTCAGTGGTGCAGCAGGTGCAGTGACACGGGACACAAAGCTTTAGGAACCTCTTTAAACACCAAAAATTGCAATGTTTTACTACTAAACAGGCAGTCACAAGTGCAGCTACCTTACAGGCAATAGGATCATGATTTGAATGGTACAGCAGGTTCACATGCACCAGGCCCAAAAGTCGTCAGAACTCCTCTAAACACATAATATTGCTATTACATCAATTAGTTCTATTATTCCTCTCTTTCAATTAATTTTTCAAAATCTTGCTATTACTTACCCGCACATTACCACTAGTAACAGAACACTGTATTGCAAAGTCAAAGTCAAAAATTTCAAAGTCAAAAATTTGCTTTATTCGGTTAAAAATTTTAAAACCATCAAAGCACAGAACAGTATTTCATTCAGCAATTTATCCTAATTACATAATTACATACAAACAACTTGCACCACTAAATACGTTACAATGTAACAATACTATACAATTGGCTACACAATAAATAAATAAAATTAAATACAGTTTCACCCACAGAACATTCGAAGCTCATCTAAATACTCATTTCGGTATCGATTTTCAATGCTAAAAAATGTCTATGCAAGAAGGGGCCTGGCATGGGCGAATTACAATGGCAGTAATTTGTTTCAACATCTGATAGCTCCTGTAATGTAGCTCGCCACCCCAAAACAGACCACCGCGGACCCAAGCATTTGTAAATAGGTCAGGGCCGGTCTAACTTGCTCAGAATTACAGCCCCTGTATTGCATTTTTGTACAATAACATTTTACCATAACCTTTTGCACATATTCGCGTGTGTGACAATGTTGGATTAGTTTCTCTGAAACTGCTTTGCTTAAACATTCCGCTTTGCGCAACATTATCATGATGCCTCGAACACCGAGTAAAAGGCCTTTGCACACACTGTACAATGTCATTCTTTCTTCACCGACGGGGCGACAGGGATATCTGCAAACCCATAACAACGCTAATCTGTATATACATCGCATGGATGCTTTGTAATATAAATAAATAAGCATTTCAGGGGTTAGCAGAGGAGACACTTCTACTGACATCGAGAGGTCCCTGCATGCTAATGCTTTGCCAAGCAGCTGCCATCATCTCCATGAGAGGTGTCCAGTTTGTGACTAAGGGGTCGAATCCGATGCTGGTCGAAAGGGCTCTAAATCGGATTCAGGTTTGCCAAATCCGATCCGGAGCCCTTGTTCCGACCGACTTGTTCCCAGTTCCGAACAGCCAAGTAAAATGCCTGGAAACCGGTAGGGCTGACCAAATCAGTTCCGAAAGGCATTCTGACAGTTCCAGCCTTTCCGGAGCCGATTCGTACAGCTCTATGGACTTGGTTTCCGAACAAGCAAGTACGATCACCGATTCGGACAGCCTTTCCGATTCGGTTTGCCCGGAACGCAACGGCTGCCGGAATCAGTCTTTGCCCATAGCAGGCCCCCCTTCACCCGGGGCCCTCCAAATCGAGCTTTTGTGGGTACCCTTGGGCCCCCTCTTCTCAACCATGCACAGTGTGGCAGGCACCTGGGTACCCGCCACAGGGTGCAGATTTTCCCCAACCACCCCTTTCTTCAATGGAAGCCTGTGTTCAAGTTCGGAACATAGCTCCCATTGAAGTCAATGGGAGTCCGAATCATATACGGATGCATCGGTTTTGTTCGGTCAGACTCCCCCGATTCGAGTCGTACGGAAAGTATTCTGGAACCGATTCGGTCAGCATGCTTTCAGAACGAGATCGAAATCGGGCCCTAAGACGGGGTCTTACATTCTGTCCTGCCATGTAATGGGGTTGGATCTTCCGGTGGGGGGATTCTTGACTACACACTCACACACACCCTAGACACACATAGGGTAGGGATTGCATTGTTGGAGTACGCCTGATTACTACTTTGTTTTGTATGCCTGCATATATACTCTGTTCTTAGCACCATGGTGGAACTATACCTGCTATTTACAATTTTGCTGCTTATAATCATTTTCCTATGCTCCTGTCTACTGATTTTCGCAGCGCATGTACTGTATACAAGAATAACGTTGGTTCAATAAATATATTGAAGAACGTCCCATTGTGTATTCTCTGTATACTTCTCTGAGAACAAGAGTGCACGAGGGACTAGATCTGTTAGAACGATCCCTGAGGGGTCAGGGTTGTCATGTTGAGTGGTTGCCAGAAACCATTCGCTCCCTGTTTGGGTTAGGGGGGCTTGTGGTGGGTCTGTAAGCTAGCTGATCCCTAGGCCAAGATATTCTACGGGGGTGCATGATTCTAGGCACCGCACCCAAGGTTTATGTTGTGCACAATCACGCAGATCCTAATGATTAGTGGGAACTACACAACAGCGGACGTTTAGATGGGCCAGGGGTCCCACCCCTCAATCCAAGACATGTCCCCTGCAGTCGGGCCCAGGTCCATACGTGCCAGGTCGTTCCTCCTGGCCCCTCTCGCCTGCATGGCGCTGGCAGACTTTGTACTGGGAATCAGGCGGTCCAATTTCAGGACAGGTGTCCCAAGGGATGCGGCATCTACGCTTCCTCCCAGCCAATGGAGCACTCATTGATCTGGTGTCACTCGCCAGGGAGAGAGTTGGGTTCTCTGCAGTCTGGGGCGGCTACTCCAGGGACCCATGTCGCCCATGCAGTCTCTCGGTCAGGATCGATGCACCCCATGTCCGGACCAGGGTCCCCCGGGAGGTGATCCTCTTGCCGCTCCACAACTTGGGGGGCACTCACAGCCCCAGTATCACCAGCTGGTATGGGACAGTAATTTTCCAGGCAAAGCACTGACCAACGCTCCAGTGATTCGACAATCGTCAACCAGGAGCAATCAAGCAGCCGAGGAAAGGATTGGGAGCCGAGCCACTCTGGGAAGTTGCACCGAGGACCAGAGCTACTGCCGCCTACACTGTGCCTGCTCCCAAAAGCCTCCAACCGCTGTTCCACCACGCAATGAGATTGCAATGCATACTGAGACCCAAGATCCGAGACCTGGACTCCCCACTCAGCTTACTCGGTAAGCTCACTGGGGCTGGCGGCTCTATTCGCTTTGTGTAGGAGACGCAACTGGGCACAAGCGTGGCAGCCTTAGTCAGTTGCTGCCAAGAGAGGAGCCCCAGGGGCCCACGGAAATAGCTTGGCTAACGCCGGGTCCGGCTTGTAGGCTTCTGCAGGGAGCCCCGCTTGCGTCCAGTTACGTCAGGCACCTCCAGGCCCTTCTTGTTACTGCGCTGTAGACCTGAAGCAGATCATAGCGCTTCATCTCTCCTGGAGATTCTTGGGGGCACAAAAAGAACGCATAAAGTACACGTATCTGGAGCGGCAGTGACACCACGAGGGGGCAGGAGCCCTCCCGAATCATCTTGAAACTCCTACTGAGGGGAGCTGCGCATTATAGTGGCCGGCGCACGCACGCAGAGCAGACAGCGTGGGTCGAGGTTCTTGTTCAGTGAGTGGGGAAGGAGTGACGACCAGGTCTTTGGTAGCCACAGGGAGGTAGCTGTTTTAGACCTAAATCCTTAACCCCCTTCCCCGTCTCCCGCTACCCCGCTCCTCCCTCCCTCTTACTGCGCCCCAGCCCTGGCCCACAGGCTGGCAACACATACCTTGTCTATACTGCTTATAAGGCTCGGTTACCCTGACTTAAGGACACCACAGGGGAGTCCCTGACCATTCAGTTACCTCCTTTTTACATTGGCTCATTTGACTTCTAACATTCATCGACTGGTCACTTGAATTGTAAGCAGAACTGGGCTGCCAGAAAACAAAAAAAAGGAAGAAAAGCAGGCACTTAGCACAGAGCGCAGAACACAAAGGACCCAGCACACAGGCCAGAAGCCATCTGCCTTGAGGAAGCCCAGCACGATCACTGCTATGAGGTCAGGAAGCAACAGTGGCCGACCACTCGCCCCGCGGCAGTGATCTAAACGCGAAGGGAACACCAGGGCAACCAATCCCGACCCGCCGACCTCCTCTGAGGACCTAGTGGAGTACTAATCCCCTCAGGCTCAGTTCTGCAGCCACCAAGAGCCATCAGGGTGTCCGGAGATAGGCTCTCCCCCGGGGAGAGGCCTACAACATATCTCTTTCAACCAAAAATGTATTAAATAATTCAACTTCCTTAAAGACGCAGCCTCCTCCATATTCTCTTCTAATGGCAAAATCTAAGGCCCCCAAAATCCCCATCTCCCTTTACAGCCTACCACTGAATCAGGTGCCGCACAATCTAGCGCTTCACCACCCGTTAACCAACCTGCGGCTGCCCCACAACTATCGGAAAAGACTGTGAAACCTACCAAATGCAGCAATACCATTCCACATACGAGAGCAGAGGAAGAACAGGTCAACTCTCCAACCCGAGCTGCCCAAGCTTCTCCCACTTCACCTTCTAGGGAACCGACTCACAGCCTATCCTCTCCAGCTCATACGTCTACCCAACTCAACAAGAGCAGGAATGGGGTAAAACCCCAAACTTCCATTCACCCAGGAACCACAGCATATGGCTATGACAAGCGCACCGGAATTCAAACAGCAATGGGACTTGCCGGAATTGAAAAAGGAGCCAGTGCATGACATTTTAGGCAAAATTCAACTGAATGCGCCATCCTCACCACATCTACAAATACACTCTTCAGACCGGCTTCCACAGCTGCAAACAAATAAGGCTGTAATAGACCATTCGGAAGTTACGATGGGGGGGATGAATCGACCCCAGAATCGACCCCAAAAGCCAGGGGTGGCAAGCACAATGCTCTCTTACCTAGGGTCCCAGGAGTGGGCTGACCTAGTTGCCTCCTACATATTGGATACCACATCAAAACTGATCCTGCATACGGGCAGTATAGATGCAGAACAAGGCCAGATCCACAAAGCAGCCAAGAGTACACCTCCCTCTTGGCACAGACCCATAACCTACACTACGTACTTGTTGAGTCGATCCTCTAACACCTGGGACATGTTACTAAACACGATACAAAGAACTGTTGATGGTCTCCACTATCAGTCCAACAAAATTGACCTGCAATGGACACTACTCGATACCTTGGCTCTTTTTGTAGGGGGGATAGATGAAAAACTGAGGCAATTAAACTCACTAATCAGCAGAGCCCAACAGGAGGCCAAATTGAGCTGTAGCTGTGTACCCATCATAAACAAATTGTCTTCACTTCCTTCAAATAGGTTGACACTTTTAGAGGGGTTACCAAAGCAACCAAATAACAAAAAAGACATCACTAAATTTGAAAAAGCGGCACCCAAGAAATTAATCACGAATAACCCCGCTGTTAAAGACCCTACTGCCTCAAATCCAGTGTGCTTCCTGGGGCGGGGAGGGGGGCGGCCTGGCCACAGTGGCAAACCAGCCACAAAAAGAACTAACTACAGCTCAAAACACAGTAAGCAACAACGCCAACTTCGGAGGAAAATAACAACTTCCAGCCACACAACAGTATACCCTCTCTTTGACACTAAAAAAACAACCACGGGTGATAACATCACATGGAACAACTAACCAGCTAACAGAAACTCTGGGTGCAGCAACCATGAATGCGGATCAACCGGCAACAGCTCCTTGCTGGGCCAACCGCTCCCCGTCCCTGGGCAGCTTAACAGGTACACCACTTCCCAAAAATACAGTTACACAGACTCAGCAACACAGCAACCATAGCCAATTCCTATCGGCGACAGAAAAAGGGAGATACCCCTCACGCAGGAACTTAAACAGGCACGGACACCAAACAAAAACCCAATGGAATACAGGGCCCAATCATGGGACAAGGCAATCCCCAACTAAACCCCACCACAACCACAGCGCATTCACTACAACGCAACCACAATGGCAAAAGAGCGCTCAGCCCTGCCCAGTCACCAACTCCTTTGACTCCAGTGACAAGGGAAGCGAAAAGAGAAAATGCCGGTGATAATCCAGCCCCAGTCACGGGACTGGAAAAGGTCCCATGGATCATCAACAACGACAGCATGAAACTCTGACCTTCCCTCATCGCAACATCAAAACAGAGTCACAGAATCACAGAACCCGGCACAGAAGGCTCCTTTGGTCTCTCCCACCCAGAAAATCCAAAGTCCAACAACTATAACAGGCTAATCCAGCAGCGCTCTACCCGGGTGAACCATCCTTCCAGAGCATCTCCAGCCTGGCAGCTAACAAAGTCGGGCACCAGTCTCTTCACCCCAGAGTATGACTCTAAAGGGAATTGCGACACTGAAAAGAGGGAATGTTCTACAACTACTGGCTACAATACCAGCCTTAAAAGACATCAACACAACTGATCTCCTTTCCATATAATTAATAAAGACAGACAGGGCCCAGGGCAGGGAATCCACTAAGGCCACCTGGGGTTCAACCCAAATTGCAAACGAAGTCCTGAACGGATGGGAAATCTTCAAATCATGGGACATATGAACCTCACCTCATCACAGTATTGGATATCCACTCCCACTACTTGTCACCAGGCGGCACGGATTCACCGGCAACAGAGAAAAAACATCCTCTGTGCTTAGGGGAGCTCTACACCAAAGGGAGCAGGGACTGGGCACTCAAAAAGGCCACAAACACCATCATCCCATGCTGCCTGCAACCTCCCAGATTCTTAGAACTATTAATATAACCAGACCGACACAATGACAAACCAACTCACACAAAAACCGGGCAAACCACAATAAAACAACCCTGAGACTATGCTCATGGAAAATTAAAGGGCTAAACAGCAAGGTAGCTGATGCTGAATTCCTCAAATATTTAAAAACCTTTGACATTGTCCTTCTGTATGAAACGTGGTCTATGGATCCATACCAACTACAGGGGTGCATTTGCTTCCACACTCCAGCACTGAGGAAATCCAAATACGGTCACCTATCAGGGGCCTAGCCACCTACGTCACCATTACAAAATTTGATCTCGTACAAGAAATTCTATCTCCACTACCATCAGTAAACTCAGTCAAGATCCACCTAAACCTCAACGACTCTAATGACATGGTGCTAGTGGTCAACACGTATATATAAATACAAAACGGAAAAAAACAAGAGTCAAAACACTTAATCGAACAACTGCTCTCAATCATAAGCTCGCACAATATCTCGAACCTCATCCTCTCCAGGGATCTACACCAACAAATACTAGGCACATCAGCCAAGAATTACATACAGGTTCAGTCCTTCTACTGGAACATACAAGTCGAAACCAAAAGCAATCGTGACAGATCAACCAAGACAGGAAGAGAGCTGTTAGGAGTCCTAGAGCAATCTAAGGGTACTAAATGGAAGATTTATTGATGACTCACCCCCATGCCGCCTCATTCTACTCAGAAATTGTAAAACTTCACCATAGACTATACCCTAATCTCCCTCTCACTTTTTCAACATGTATCAGGATTCCGCTTAGGAGACAAAGGGGACAGTGATCATCGGACCCAGCAAGTTTCAATCCAAGCAAATCCGCACAAACTGATGCTTAACCCAGTCGGCGGGCACGCTTGCCACACAATAAACTTTAAAAACTCCGGGGAGGTTCTCTAGGTGGCAAAAACACTGCTACATGATTACAGTAATTCCACTGACACTCCGATTAATATATGAAAAACCTTCGCAGTCACACTTGCATGATCATTATCAACTTTAGCCAGCTGTACCCCCCCAAATGATCCAACGGTCGTGGGGAGGGCCACAAGTGCACAGCGGTCCAAATTGAAATGACTTACAAAATCTGTAAACCAAATTCTCAGATCATTGAGGCTTTACCCCAGAGACGAAAACTTAAACCCCCTACTCTGCCAAAGGAAAGCCCTAATCAAAAACCTTAAGTGGGACATAAACAGGTCCAACGAAACTGCATTTTGGGCAAAACTCTACCACGACTCCCAAGCAACCAACAGCGCGTGCTTCTGGGCTCCGTTAACAAAATCCTACAACAGGCACAGGGAGGCTTAATATCATACATTACAGGTGATTCATAGACAACTTTTTTAGAACCCCAAGCAATCCTGGATAACCAACCGATCAATCCCACCCAAACTGAACGGAACCTAGAGGAAGAGGAAAAGGGAATTGAGATAATAACAATTAAGAACCAAATTTCAAAAAGAAAGGAGGGAAGGGGCCCCGGGGCCAAACGGGATTCCACCAGCGCTCTTTAAACAAGATCCAGATTACTGGTCAGAAATACTGGCCCCCCTCTTTTATACCGTTAGACATTCCGGGATCCTACCTGCTTCATGGAAGGGCTCTATAATTTCTCTAATTTATAAGGCCAGCGACAAAACCTCACCAAATAATTATCGTCTGATTGCACTACTAGACATAGAGGCAAAATACTTCACCATTACCTTATTGACCGAGCTCCAGGGCTGGGTAAAAGAGAAGGAACTAATCCCCCCTCATTAGACAGGGTTCGGCAAAGACACAGGAACATCAACCAACATACTACCCATGTCATTGCTTATTGACAAGGCGAAACCATCCAAACAGGCGATTCCCTTTTGTTTCATCGATTTCAAGGCAGCCTTCGACAACGTTATCTGAGGAAGACTGTGGAGAAAATTGGCGCTCTGGGGAATCCCGCCATCTCTCTTGAACCTCCTAATATATCTCCACACCAACACATAGATACAGGTAAAATTAGGTAATGGCACCCATCTCTTAAGGTGCATACCAGCTACCAAAGGGCTTCAAGAGGGATATGTGCTTGCACCAATACAGTTCAACCTGTACACAGCAGATATGACATCAGTACTCATCACCACGACTCGGTGGCAAAGCCATCGCCAGTATCTCGTATGCCGACGATGCTGTCCTGGTAATCCACACTCAAGTCGGCCTGCAATGCACGAGTACGCAGTGGAAAATCACCTAGAAGTGATCAACAAAACAAAAACCTTGACAATCAATGGCAAACGACGGCTCCACACCTGGTACTTGAAAAACCCCCAATTGTGAATACCTTGGCCTACAAATACTTAGGGGTAACCATCGACAAAGGTGGCCAATTCGCCATCGAACTTGAGGCTATCAGGAGGAAGGGGGTGGCAATAGCAACAACGATAAGGTAGTTAAAAACAAAACGTACAGGGCCTATCCTTTCTCCTCTCCTCCGGGTAGCACAAGGTAAAATTCTACCCTCCATCACCTATGGCAGCGGAGCACTGAGGGGCAGGGACGCAAAACTGCTGGACACCACCGTGGCCAGGGCCTATAGGGTTTTGTTTAACCTCCCAACTTAAACCTCACACTGAACCATCATCTCTGGCAAGAACTTTGTAATATATCCAACTTTACGGCCAGAAAGTATTTGGAGGACTCACTTGCTACTACCGGATTAGCCGACCTATGGGAAACTCAAATTACCCATTTGCTCTGTAAGCAAGTAGTTCATCTCAAGTTGAATCCCGACAAGACGGAGCTTGTCCTCACGGGTGGTCCCACCAATCCTTGGTCCCCCTCTCACTGGCCCCCCTCCTTTGGCCCCTCCCCTCCACCTGCTCCTTCTGTTCGTACCTTGGGCATCAAGGTTAGCAATGACCTCTCAATGCACGCCCAAGTCAGCTCCGTTGTTTCATCTTGTTTCTTGTCCCTCCGTCTCATCCGTAAAATTTCCCGTTTCTTTTCTACCACTGCCCTTAAATCGATCATTATGGCCCTCATCACTTCCCGTCTTGATTACGGGAATTGCCTCTATGTCGGCATCCCGGCCTTCGAATCACGACGGCTACAGGCAATTCAAAATCAAGCAGCCCGTCTCATTTTCCATCTCCCCAAATTCTCTCACATCACTCCCGTCCTCAAGTCCCTTCACTGGCTCCCGGTGCATTTCCGCCCTTTCTTCAAACTAGCATGCCTAGCCTTTCTGGCCTACACCCACTCTGCTCCTCTCTTTATTGTTTCTTTAGTCACTCCTTACACTCCGACTCGTACCCTTCGCTCCTCATCTCTTCTTCTTCTCCAAGTTCCCCGCTTCCGTAAATCTTGGACTGGTGGCACCCGTTTCTCGGTTTTGGCCCCCCAGTTCTGGAACAGTCTCCCTTTGTCCATCCGGTCCATTCCCAACTACTCCTCCTTTCGTAAAGCCTTAAAAACTTTTCTTTTTCTCCAGGCCTTCCCAGCTTAGCCCTCTGGTAGCACTGTAGAATCTGACTCCCCCAGCGCCAGGAAGCCGCTTGGCCGCAGTGCGCTTTAGCAAGCTCCTTTTCATTCATTCATTCAGTAAAAAAGGTAATCAAGAAAATCTCCCTTGTCAAAGAGAAAGTTGCCTTTGCCCGCAGCAGCCATGCATGGATGACACTGATCGGCTACAAATCACCTGGGTCTCAGGCATACTTCAAATTGGCGTATTCCAGGAAGACCAAAGAACATTTCTTAAAATAATAAAATACAGGCTAAGAATCCTGCCAGCCATTCTGCACCTCCCACCCTGGCAGAGGGAGAAATATGGCAAAACATGCAGACCATGTGGGAACGGTACATGGATCACCTAATCTGCTCCTGCTCTAAATTAAAGGAGGAAAGGGCAGGATTACTCAAAGTGCACTTTAATGAGCGAGGGATTCTAACTCAGGAGACAGGCTGTGATTGCATGCTTCGACTCCAAGGGCCCGCAGTTAAATGGGAAGCTAGTGAAATTCCAGTCACTAGTAGAATCTATGCAAGGAAGTGCTGCACTCCGTGCAAATGCAAAAACTGCACAAGGGAGTTTTAACTCACACAACTGAAAACTTTTAACACAGACATCTGAACCTTTTCAGAAGAAGCCGAACTAGGTGCTTTCACAATAGAGACTTTTAAGCTTATAGAAATGCATTTCTCTTGTCTTAACAAGTATGAATTTTTTATGTGTATTTTTGTAATGGTTTTAATTAATCAAATACAATAAATTACTTACTTACTTACTTACCAGCTGGTAGGGGTCAGTCACTCTCCGTGCAGTGTCCGTCACTTAAGGGACGCCACCATTTTGAGCCCCTGCAGTCGTTTCTCTCCTACCAGTTGTACAGCATCTGTTTTCGTCCGCCTTGGAGGCCGAACTCGCTGGATTTACATGCAGGGAGACTGCGCTTAGTAGATGTGTACGAAGCTTGTCAGGATGGCCCTGATAAGGTAGGATTAATGCTTGATGTTTTGCATGCCCCCACAACTAAGGTAGAGTGCCACTAACCAGCCATCTTACTGGCCATGCTCCCCACTGCTGGCTTTCTTAAACTATAACTTTGTAGGCACAATCCATTCAGTTGATTTGTCCTGCCCATTTATACAGAATTCAATGTCTCACTTTTGAAAAGCACATTTTATTGATCTAGAATGCAATGCCAAGTTAAATTTGCTAAATTTCTTCCATTCAAAATGTGAGGAAAATATTAAAACTGCCCTTCCACTTATAAAATGGCATTTATCTCTATTATAGTGCCAGGAAACCTTTGCTTATGGAAATACGCTTTGAAAATAGGTATTCATCATTCTTATCCTCTAGTCAAGCTTGTTTGTTTCTAGTCAGTCACACAAGGACCTCTGTAAAAAAGTGCACGTTTTTACATGTTCAAAAATGTTTTATTTTCTTTTTTTCCAGAAGCCGTGTGGCATCTCTCTCAAACACACAAAACAATCCAGCAATTGAATGCACATACACCATAACACTGTGCCCTACCCATAGGCTAGTGCTCTTGATTCTTTTTTATTCCCACCATCCACCTCTACCTGCATTCAGTTACTGGCACATGCATCAAGGTAGGCTTTTGCCATTCCTTAATTGCGATTATTAAGGAATCCCAATTAAGGAATTGCAAAAGCCTGTGCATGTAGGAATCACTATAGAAATAGCGATTCCCAAACATTCTTTAATTTGTGATTCCTTAAAGCTAAATCACACTTTTTCTGTGCTTCCTACATTGCATTTAAGGAATCGCAATTTGCGATTCCTTAAATGCAATTGCAAAATAGGGAATCGCAAATTTTGCGATTCCTTATTTTGCGAGTGGTTTTCTTTCTCATACATTGCACACAGCTAAATTGCGATCGCAAACGCTGAAATTCTGCGAATTTTAGCGTTTGTGATCGTAATTAAGCTTGATACATATGCCCCTATGGTACCAGTAAAGCTAACATAAGTAATTTTCTGGCTTGTGACTTGTGGTCTCTAAGTGCGGCACTAAAAGTAAAAGTAACTCTGAGCATTGATGCAGCTGCTCATTCTGGAGGGACTTCGCCCAAAGTATTTGGTCAAGCGCCGAATTAGCCATCTCCCCAAACATTCTAGAGCAATGGCTCTTAACATATGGCCTATGGACCCCTGAGGGTCCGCAACGCCTAAATTAAGGGGTTTGGGACTGTGTATAAAATGAAATAATATTAGCTGATAAGTATAATGTACATAAAGAAACACATTGTAAAATTAAAGATTTTAAAACTTCCTGTAAATGTAAAAGAATTTGAAACTGGAGGCTAAAAATGAAGGGCCGGATTCAAAAAGGTAAGACTCCACAGTCACAAAGATACTAATAGTAAAATACCTTTGTAAATAGCAACATTTCGTAAACTTGCAAAAAAATGTCTCCACATATAAAAAGGTAGGTCTGTCCTAAGCCTATAGGCGCCACGCTTAGACACCAATATCAATTTCTTGCTTGACTTTTTCCACGCCCTAGGATGCAGAGCACAAAACTAATGTCAGTACCAGTGTACAGGTCTTTAATTTGGGACCTTTTTAGATGGTTAAAAAAGAACACTCCACAGAAAGGGGGGCTGGAAGGGCAGTGAGCAATTAGCGCTTAGATAGAGTATCAACCAGAAAGTGTTACAAAAGGCAACTTGTTCTTGTAATGGATACCCCTAACCACAGATTACCCCTATTTAGAATAGATACCAAAGCAGTACCTCATGAATGTGGAGAATCTGTTGGAGTGGACTCAGACCAGAAACTTTTGCAGGACCGACCGCCCGAAATACCGTTCCTATCAGACCTGGTTGTCAAGGCAATAGTGTTTTGTGAATGTGTGCACTAATGCACACATTACAGCATAACAGATGTCAAGGACCGGCACTCTGCATTTCAGCGCAGTAGGGGGTGGCATCCTTGGGCCTGATGGAATAGTCTCTCAAACCTTCCAGAGGCTGCTTTTTGTGCACTGTGTAGCAGATCTTAATGCGGAGGACTAGACACCTCTATAGAGTCCTTTTCTGCACAACCTTTCCTTTCTTCACTGTAGAAACCCCGAAAAAGATGATCGTCCACCTGATGGTCCATAGTACAATCTATGTTGAAGCTTAAAGCTCTTTTGGGGCCAAACTGATGGAGCCTCTCTTCATCTTTCAAGGGATGGCCAGGATAATCAATCCTGGGAGATTGTTGGATTGCCAATGTGGAGAGCAGCCATGACTTTCTGTAAAAAGGTTGCCCGAGTCCTCAGCACCAGACTGCCCGGAATGAAGGTGGTGTAGAGGGGTTGCATCGACTGAGCCAGGAGTTCATTCACACGACAAGCTGAAGGGATTGCAATGAGGAAGACAATCTTTAAGGTTAGAAGATATTACATGCAGCTGCGCATTGCTTCGGAGAAAGTGCAGATGAAATACATCAAGACCAAGTTATTGTCCCACTGTAGCATCAAATGGGACAGGAAACATGTGTTAAACGTTTATTAAACTGCTTCGCAACTGGTGAGTTAAACAAGTACGGTTGGTCCAGCAAATGGAAAACGGCAGAAAGGGACGACTGGAAGACCTTTCTGGGAAAAATACTAAATACACAATAAAATATGTGACAGTTTTGTCTCCAACAGGGTCTTTGGGACTCCAAACCAGGCCACAACCTTGTCCCAGCGGCCAGCGTGAATGGGCTTTGTAGACAAACTCTTAGTAGCAAGGATGAAATCCACAACATCAGGTGGAAAATCAAATTCACGCAACTGCCGCTGCTCAACCTTCATGCATGGAGCTGTAGATTGTGCATGCTTGGATGCAGAACCTTTCCCTGCTGCTACGACAGAAGCTCCTTCCAGAGTGGTAACCTGATTGGGAGACAGACCCTCATATGCAGAAGATCTGGGTATCACTCTTTCCTGGCCCAGTCTGGAGCCACTAGGATGACTTGGGACCAGTCCGTCCCAATCTTCTTCAGAACATAGGGCAGAAGAGGCAGAGGTGCGAAGGCATACAGGAGTCCCTGACAAGACTCTAGCCAGAATGCATCTCTCAGCAAAAGTTTTCGCAGGAACTCCAATGTAAAAAAGATCTGACACTGCGCGTTCTTGATGGTGATGGTTTCCGCACTGTCAGAAGATGCCTCATGCTACCTCAAGATGCAGACGCAATTCATGATCTGTCGTCTGCGAAGCGTGACTGCCCAAGTGTTCAAGGATCCCGCATGTAGTTCACGATCAGGAAGATACTGATGCTGGAGCCAACCCGATAGGCACCAGAGGACACAGTACCCTACTACACCCTGCTTGTTGCAGTGGTGTTGTCCATCAGAAGCTGCACTAGCCTCCTCTTGATGGATGGCAGGAGGGCCTTCACCACCAGACAAATAGCCTTTACCTTCAACAGACTGATATGGAGCTGGGTTGCTTCCAGAAACCAGAGTCCTCCAATGTTCATCTCACCCAGGTGACCTCCTGAACCTAGCATTCATCACCACTGTCCGCTCTGGGTGGGGAAGGGAAAGAGGGTCCGGTGCAGGTCTAGTTGCAGTCTAGCACCACTGCAGATTGCGTGTAGTAAGTTCCAAAACCTAGATGGTGTCTGAGAGGTTGTCTTGTTGCTGGACCCACTAGGACTTCAGATTCCACTGCAGTACTCATATTTGCCAAATGGCATAGGGCCATATGTATGAGGCTGTTTTGCGATCGAAAACACTGTGAATCGCAAAAAAAGGTGTTTGCGATCGCAAAACAGAGAAACCCTATGTATGAGAGCCATTGCCATTGCGAAATTGCAAAATTAGGGATTAGCAATTTTGCGAGAAATCGATTCTGCAAATAAATTTGGGGAATCGTTATCTCAGCCACGCAAATAGCGAAAATCGCAAAAAAGGAATCTTAAATTGCGAATTTGCAAAACGAAATGCATGAAAAAATCGCAAATTGAGAATTCCGGAAATTCGCAATTTTGCTAATCGCAATTACCACCAAGTCTGAGCAGGTGGTAACCAGGTGCAACCTATTTAAAGACCACCACAATGCCACATGCCTTTTCCACAATGGCTGGGCTGTATGTGATAGCCAGGAGGCTGCGAATCAGAGCTGCTGCACAGAGGAGACGCCAGGAAAGGATCTTCAGACCGTGCATCATCCTGTTCCAGCGGACTGTGGAGGAGATCCATGTAAACTACAGGCTGGATGAATAGAGCATCCTGGACTTAACAGCGGAGCTCAAACCCATACTTAAACACCCCACATGAAGGACACACACCATCCCCACCCATGTACATGTCTTGTGCTCACTGCACCTACTGGCATCAGGGAGTTTCCAGGGGGTGATAGCCATAGCAGGGGGGGTCTCTCAGAGTGCGCTGTCTCGCTTCTTCCACGCGTTCCTAGATGCAATGGTACAGAGGCTGCACCACCACATCCGATTCCCCAGCACACAACAGGCACTAGACCAAACCAAGTAGGAGTTTTATTAGATTGCACAATTACCCCACGTCATTGGCTGCATAGATGGGACCCATGTCGCTATATCCCCCCTCTCAGAACGAGTATGTGTTCAGGAATCGCAAGTCCTACCATTTCCTGAACATACAGGTGGTGTGCAATGCCAAGCATTTCATCACGGACATCGTAGCGAAATACCCAGGCAGCACCCACGACTCATACATCTTCCGCCACAGTAGAATTCACCGACAAATCACAAATGGTGAATTTGCTGATGGCTACTTATTAGGTGAACACATTGTTAACAAGGACACACCAGTGAAGTGCAGCAGCGGCAGGACAGTGCTTAACCTGATTCTTCTCACCCTACAGGTGACAGTGCGTATGCTGTCCGTGACTACCTACTGACTCCGTACCTGAATCCTGCCACCGCTGGGTAGCGGAGGTACAACAGTGCCCACACAGCCACCCTCTGTACCATTGAGAGGACCTTTGGAATACTCAAGAGCCATTTCTGCTGCCTCCATAAGCGTGGAGGGGCACTATAGTACAGCCCGAGACCTGTTGCAAGATAGTGGTTGCGTGTGCCATGCTGCACAACATTGCCACCAGGAAAGGCACCCCAGTGGAGGTTACAGATTCGGAATCATCAGATGAGGAGAGGCCAGCCCCAAGATGCAGGCCAGCTGGTGTTATTGGCGCGGCTGCCGGGCACCAGAGGCGAGATGAGATCACACAAAACTATTTCTAGGTGAGAAATTATGACACAATGCTACAGATTGGTGCAAGACTGTGTTTTTATTTCCTTATGCTCAGGAAAGTTACCATCACACAGCCTGTGTTGCACACTATGTTGGTGTAAATGTCCCGCACATGTTGAACACACAGTGCAAAAAAATCATAATAAACATGGGGCTGTGTGCAATGGGTTAACTCACCCATTGCCATGTGGTAGTCAGGGCACTTCAACGTCGGCGTTGATGGCTTGTAGCCCCTCACTCAGAGTGCACAGTTCCCTCTCCTGAAGCATCGCCAGCCCTACCCTGACGCACATTAGTGCCTGTCCTGTGGGAGGGGTGGAGTGATGCTGCTCCTGCTTGATTGCCCATCCTCCTCCAGTGAGCTGAGGGCTCCTGTGCCAGCAGTGGCTGCTGCCCGCAGCGGGTCCACCACACGTGTCCTGTACTAGTCCCCTGGCCACGTCCTTGCTGCCATGTGCCAACTCATGCTGCATGCTGATGCAGCGACGTGACAGCACTGAGGTGGCAGAGGACAGACGGTTAACAGCCCTCGTATATAAGTCCAGGTGTGTGTGGAGGCACTGTCTCTCCCTGCGGCTGGCTGCACGGTCTTCTCGTATCTCAGCGCACAGTGCCTCCACGGCACCCGTCAGGCCCATGAAGCCCACCCTCATTTGCCGCTGAATTGATTTTATTGTTTTTGCCTGCAGGCTCTGTACCTCCAACATGTTGCTCTCAAGCCCTCCGAAGACCGTGTCCTCTCCTGCGGCAGCTGGGTTTGTGGACGGCCGTGCCTTGCGCCTGGTTGGAATAGCTGGAATGGGATGTGCAGGGACTGTGCTCCATGGTGTGGGTCAGACTGGCCCTGGACTTGATGCCCATCCTCATCTGTGTCCAGTGTTTCCAACACCAGTGGTGGCAATGGTGGTACTGCCTTGCATTTGTCATGCAATACATTACACTGTTTGGAGTTACATGAGTCCAAACAGTCTGTATTTTGCATTTCCTGATACACACATACTGATTGACCCTTGCTGGGTGTCACTGCGCCACTGTTTGGTGCATGTGACTACATCTCCCATAATGCATAGCTGTGTGTGATTGTGTGCATGCACTGGACTTGCATTTCTGTTGGGTGCCTGGGTCTCTCCTGTGTGTGTGGGTGAAGTAAGGAGGTAACAGGGGTGTGATGGCATGTTTCTTACCTTGTCTGGGGTTTGGGGGGTTGGAGCTGTCAAGGTCTGCCACGCCACTCACACTCTCTGGCAACAGGGTATCCTCGACCAATTCCTCCAGTGGCATGGAATCAGTGGCAGTGGACGTCCCACCACCAGTCTTTCTTGCCTTCTCCAGCCGGGCAGTTACCTTTCCTTAGACCTCTGGCGCACATCGTACCAGCGTTTTCGCAGGTCTTCTACACTGCGGTGGTTGACGCCAATGGAGTCGACCTTTTCCTGGATGTCAGCCCAGATTCTGCGTTTGCGGGTCTCTGGCACACGCAGGGATTTTTTTTACCAAAAAGTAGCTCATGGCTCACCACCATCTCCTGGATGAGCACCTCCAGCTCCCTTTCAGAGAACTTCTGTTTTCTCTTCCTGCTTGTTTCCCCCTGCAGCTTATCCTGTGTGGCCATTTCTCCTCTCTCAGTAGCAGTACACTGGTGCCTCAGCCCTCCTTCCAGCCTCTCACTCTGCTTCTGAAACTCAGGTGAAGCATGGGTAGTCACACTTCCCGGTTGTGATGTCATCAAGCTGCACCTGAATTTCCGATTCGCCGATTTGCGATTTCGCAATTGAGGAATCGCAATTTTGGTATTCGCAATAAATTCTGCACATTTTTGGGAATCGCTTAATATTAGCGAACTTTTAATTACATCGGGCATTGCGATTCTCAAAATGCGATGCGCAAAGATTCGCTTTTTGAGAATTGTAAAATCTGAGTTTGATACATATGGCCCTAAGTCAGCTAGCAGGATGCAGGAGGCTAAGAGGCCAAAAAGCCTCAGAACTGTCTCACCAACATCTAGAACCGAGATTGAAACATTGGGATCATAGCCCGAATGTTCTGGACTCATTGTAATAGAGGGAAGGCCCTGTACTGCAACCCCGAAAAAGATGATCGTCCACTTGATGGTCCATAGTACAATCTATGTTGAAGCTTAAAGCTCTTTTGGGGCCCAACTGATGGAGCCTCTCTTCGTCTTTCAAGGGATGGCCAGGATAAACAATCCTGGGAGATTGTTGGATTGCCAATGTGGAGAGCAGCCATGACCTTCTGTAGAAGACACGGAGGATCAAGATCTAAGATGGGCCGAAGCCCTCCATTCTTATTTGGCATGAGCAAATAGTGAGAGTAATCACTCGTCCTATTTCTGAGTGCGGAACCCTATTGATGACTCCTCTGAAGAGTAAACCTTAGACCTCTTCCATCAGAATGGACAGGTGCTCTTCCAACAGCCATTCTGGTGTGGGAGGAAGGTGCAGCAGCGCAAAAGAAAAGGGTAGAGTATAGCTATGCTGAACGATTTAGAAGGCTCCTCTGTCGGGTTTGGTGAATCATCACCCTGAGAAAAAGTGCTGGATACTGCCTCACATAGGCTGGGTAAGTGTCACTAATGGTAGGCTAAAGTGGCTTGAAGGCTATTGCCGCAAAGGAAGAGAACTGGGAGGACTAATGCCCATTGTTACCTGCTTGTTGCCTTCCATATTCATGTCTCTGGCCGCGAAAGAACTGGGGTGACTACAGAGGGGACTGGGGAGACTGCTGTTGCCTGTATGTCAACCCCCTGGAGTAGCCTTAGAATTTTCCAAACTGGTCAAGAAACTATTTGGCAGGAGTCAAAAGACCCAGAGAGCATGCTGTGGCCCTACTCCCCTTAAAGGGCTATAATGCATAAACAGGGTTTTTGCGGATCAAACAAGAGCAACTCAAAGGCATATCCAAAATGAATGTCTGTAAGTCTCCTGAGAAACCTGTGGATCGCATCCAAGCATGGCAAGGGAGCACCACACTGGTGCCAGCCACTGACACCAGCTAATCAGTAGTATCAGGGCCTGCAAGGATCACTTAGTTTGCCATGTTTTGACCATCTTGAATGGTCTGTGCCAAGAAGGCTCTAAGTTCTGTAGGGACTGCTGACAATATCTCACTGGCCATCTCCCAGAGGGAGTGTGTATACTGGCCCAATTAACAAACAACATTGAATGACCTCAATGTTAGGCTAGTCGAATAAAACAATTTTTTCTAAATGCCCAATCGTCTTTGACTGCCTGTCTGTGGGGGTTTCAGGAAATCAACTGGGGTTCACCTTGCTGGTGGAACTCTGGACCACCTGACACTCTGGAGTAGGATGCTGTGTTAAAAGATCTGGGTCACCAGGAGCGTGTGTAAGCACATTTATCTTGGTTCAACTGAAGGCAGTTGTAGGCCGAAGACCTCAGATGCTTGCCGAATTTCCACTGAAGAGGAAGCACTCTTTTCTGTTTGGGACCCAAAAGGCATTTGCCTACCATTAGGGGCAGTATCAAGCCCCCTGCCCTACTGTAAGACCATGTAAAGACTGTCATCATCATAATGGAGAGGGGATCATCCCCGTCATTGTCATCTCTGGGTGGTGGCAAGCTCTAGTCAGAATTAAACCGACAATTAAGTCTCTTAGGGTGCCTCTGCAGTAGTTGAAGCATCAGATCAGACACTCAGATTGTATGGCGACCGGGTGTGATATTTCGCTTATGTTTTAGCTGGGACTGACTTACTGGAGGATTTTGACTGCAAAGACTTCTTGTGGAAGCGTCATCAGGAGTGGGTCTATGCCATCCACTTGAAGCAAGCATGAGACTTACGTGATGCTAGGGACTTTTCCCTGTGTTTGGCGACATACAGCTTTGCAGTCCTGGCTCGACTTTGGGTGCATGAGAGCACACTCATCACACACCTTAGAATTGTGCCCCAAGCCCAAAATTCACACCTTGTGCGGGTCCGTGACCAGCATCTGTTTTCTGCATTCACAGCATGGTTTGAAGCCTGTAGTTTTAGGAGGGGACATCATTCTCTTACACACTGGATTTTATGCTGGGAGATATCAAAAGTCTGAAAAAAGTGAGAGTGGCACTTCTGATCTGTGTGTGAAGGTGCAGAAAGAAAGAAACTTACAGCGCGCAAAGATGGTGCTTTTATGTGTTTACGTTACATCACTTCCAGAACAGAATGAAGCCTATAGGGACCTAATGGCATTCTGGAGCACTCTGTAAAGTTTCTCGATCTTTTCTGGTGCCTGGGAAATATTTTAAAGATGAACAATGAATAAATTACTTACCTTTGGTAAAGCCTTAGACAGGATCTATTGTGTTGAAACATTGGCATATGTTTAAAATTGTAGAAGAGTTCAAAGGTACCTTCAATCTTCCACCTCTATTTTCATATCAAAGAACCAGGAACTGAAAGAACTCATTTCCAAACCAGATAATTCCAAGAGAGGCCAAACATACCGAGGAACTACACCATGCCTCAATTGTGGGAGCTGTAACACCATCAAAAATTGTACCACTATTAGGAACCCAGTTCAAAGAAACCCCATCAAATTGTATACATTGGCGATTTGGGACTCTAAAAATTTTGTATATCTGTTGAAGTGCCTGTTCGTATTGGTATATGTGGGTAAAACAGAATGAAAAATGAAAGTCAGACTCACAGAACACAATAGTAACATCCGCACCAAGAACGAAAAGTCCACCATTGCTGTGCACTTCTGCACACATAAACACAACGTGAGCCAACTGAGATTTGTCATTCTGGAGATTGCACATATCAAAGAAGGCAGAGACAATAAAACATTTGTCTAAGAGAAATTTACTGTATGAAAATATTGGATTCTGCAGCCCTGAGGGCTTGAATGAACAGTTGGACCTGAGCTGTTACCTATAAATCCATATTTGATATTGCTTGCATATTTTAAAAAGTTGGTATTTTCAATGAATACCGATTGTTGATTGCTAATTTTCATTTATCTTTATAATGGCCTTTTACACTTTTTTTCATTTCTGTTCATAAGTTTTGCTCCAGTTTACTAATAAGGATTGTATTCACTCAATTCATAGAGGTTTGTAAACTCTTCTAATATGGCATCCACAGTATCCTAGTCCTTTGTTTCACGCTTCAGCCCCTTTCATGGCAAACCATGGAGTTTAGTCACGCTGAGTTCGTCCTGAGCGTTTATCACCATGAAGGTATGTTTGCACTTGTGATTTCATTGAGTAGTTTTCGGCATGCATGTCACTAACAGCCACATTGTAACACGCGTGATCACTATTCACTTCTTGAAAACCTAGCACGACTTAGATTAATACAGCGTGATTTTCTTTATCAGTAAATGAAATATGTGCACAGCTTTGTTTGTTTCAGAGCGATGAAGTCACCATGTCATCACTCATGATGTTAGTTTATATTCACAGAACGTGGCGTTCGCTTGACATTTCATGTCCAGCTTTCTATAAGCATTTTTATCAGCTCATTTTTTTTAATTTTTTTTAAAATCTTTTATTAACATAAAGGTGGTGCAATCAGTGAGAATGATGCATACATTTGTCACATTTACGTTTGCATAACATCAACCTGGAAACATTGGCGGTAGCAATCTCGTTACAACACAATCTTAATCTGTCTGCCCAATCCCCGCATATGGAGTTCCGTACATCAATATATATTACCAATAGTGCTTAACTTGCCAAGTAGCAGTGTCACGATGCCCAACCTGTGAAATTGTCTAGTAACTTTCAAGAAACATACCCCCCCCATATCCCAACTTAGTGTCATCACTTCTAATTAGGTCGCATACTTCTCCTCAGCCAATCACGCTTCTTTGCCCTTGTGTCTGAGCTCAGTGCCATCCTCCCATCACGCCGGTACAATTAGTACTGAAAGCATAAATCCCTAGTCTCATCCATCACTCCCCCTCCTCCTCAGAATCTAGGTCATCATCCTCCGGCAAGGGCTCACAGATTTCCCCCCTGTAAACATTCCAGTCTGTCCACACCTTGTTCCATTTCCTGGGGGCTGCTCGAAGGACATACACAGCTCTTTCCGTGACCATTAGGATGTCCATGTGTTCAGCCCAACCTTCCACTGTGGGCACGTCCGGAGCCCCCCACTTCTGTGCAATATCACGTTTCGCTACTGTCATGGCAAGTGTGGGGCAGATGATGCCATATCTGTTCAGGTCATTGGGGTCCCAAATATTTAGAAGGCATTTACGCGGGTCTGGCACAGTGGAAACCCGAAGTGTCTGGGATATGGTGCGCATTACCCGTGTCCAGAATCCCCGTATTTTTGGGCAGTCCCAGAGTGTGTGGAACAGTGTTCCCTCCTCCCCGCAACCCCTCAAGCAAAAGGGAGTGGGCGCTCTGTGTATTTTGTGGAGTAGTGTCCTGGTGTAGTAGATGCGATGTAAGATTTTTAGTTGCACCAGTCTAAATTTGGCCGAAATGCCTATTTCCCTTGGAGAAGCCAATGCCTCATTCCACTCCGATTCATCCATCATACCTATCTCCCCCTCCCAGCGTTCCTTAAGTTTTGTCGTGGGGTCTTTTAAGTTGTTGATTAGTTTTTTGTAAGTGAGGGACGTGGCGCTCTGCTGCATATACTCTGTTAATAGCCTGTCCTCAAGTGGCGAGGAGTCCGGCAGTGCAGTGCCCTGCGGGACCGCTTGTAGCAGTGCGTGTCTAATTTGGACATAGCGAAACGTTTCAGTGGGTCTGAGATCATATTGCTGTTGAAGTTGCGAGAACGGAATCACTGTGTCATTGTCCCAAAGGTCCCCCACCGTGGAGATACCTATGAGGTCCCACTGTGTGAATCCCTTGCACGTTCTAAGGTTCCCCAATGACTTCGTGTCCCACAGTGGCGTCATTTTGGTAATTCTGCCTGTCCAGCCCAGTCGTGCCTGTGCTGTATGCCAGAGGGCTGCTGTGAGGCGTGTCGGGCCGTGCAGATGTTTAAGCCTTGGTTTATTATACAGTACCGACAACATGGAGTCTGTCCCTAATTGTGCCCAATCAGCCCTGTACGCTGGGTCGTTTCTCGGGGCGTGAACCCACTGGTTAATTATTTTAAGCTGAGCCGCCCAGTAATACACCTGAATGTTGGGAAGTGCGATTCCCCCCTCATACCAACTTTTTACCAATTTGTCGTAGGCTATTCGCGCTGTACCATTGCTCCAGAGGAGAGCGGAGACCAGTGCCGCAATCTGTGTGAAGTATCGCGGAGGGACAAGATGCGGGGTGTTTTCCAGTACATACAGAAATCTGGGGAGTGCCATCATCTTGAATAAGGCTGCGCGCCCCAAGAGGGTGAGGGGCAGGGTTGCCCAGTGCTTAACGTCAGCTCGCAGGCGGTCCAGAGGCGGTTTTAGGTTGCTAGTGAAGAAATCTGTTTCAGAATGTACAATGACAATGCCCAGGTACCTGAAGGAGGTCACCGGTTCTGCTAAAGGGCAATCGACCGGCAGTCTCGGCGCCGGTCCCTTCAAGAGGTAGATCACTGATTTCGACCAATTAAGGGTATAGCCTGAAGTCGCCCCATGTGTGTTGCAAATGTCCAGAAGGGCTGGGATGCCGTTATCAGGGTCGACCATGTAAATGAGCATATCGTCGGCATATAGGGAGACCTTGTCTTCCCACCCCTCCTCCCACTGAATGCCTCGAAACAAGGGTGTGTGTCTGAGCAGGAGAGCTAAAGGCTCGAGTACCAATGCGAAAAGCAGGGGCGACAAAGGGCACCCCTGCCTGGTACCTCTGCTCAACGGGAACGCCAGCGAGACGTGACCATTAGACACCACTTGCGCCACTGGGTTAGTATAAAGTAGACGTATCCAGGCGATAAATTTCGACCCAAAGCCCATACGTGCGAGCACCTCGAAGAGGTACTCCCATTCCACTAGGTCGAAAGCCATTTTCGCATCTAGGGAAAGGATCACTGCCCTCTCAGTGAGAAGGTGTGATCTCGCCAGTACCCCATGAACTCTCCTGAGGTTCAGTGCCGTGCTCCTATGGGGTAGAAAGCCTGATTGGTCGGGATGGATCAGGGCACTCAGGTGTGGCATCAGACGGGTGGCCAGAAGTTTAGCCAGTATTTTGGCTTCCACATTTAATAATGATATCGGGCGATATGAGGCACAGTCTTCCGGGGGTTTACCCGGTTTAGGTATAGCTACGATCGTGGCCGTGCGTTGATCCAGTGGCAGTTCAGCCCGTTCCCTACTGTCCAGATACATGTCCAGCAGGGGACCACTAAGTTCTGAGGCCATCGATTTATACCATTCCACCGGAAGCCCGTTAGGACCCAGTGCCTTGCCTGATTGTAGTGAATGTATCGCCAATTGGATTTCCTCTTCTGAAGGGTCTGCCTCTAACTCTTGTGCAGCCTCCGGCGGTATGCCGGGGAGGAGAATGTCCACCAGCGCCGCCGCCGCCATTTGAGCAGTGACAACATGCTCTGGTGTGTATATGGTGTGAAAGTGACGTGCCAAAGCCTGCACTATGTCCTCTGGGTGTGTTAGTACCTGGCCGTCAGTATTAATGAGTCTCTGGATTCCTCTCGCGCCTCCCTCCCTCCTATCTAACCATGCCAGCATTTTCCCTGCCTTGTCGCCTATTTCATAAATTCTATGTTTAGTGTTCGCTAAGTAGCCCTTTTCGGTCGTTCTCAGGTGGGTCTGGTACTGCTGTTGCCGCAACTTTAGCGCGTGTGTCGCCTCCGGAGAAGGGTTCGCCATGTGTGCCGTGTTGGCAACGTGGAGTGCCAATTCCAGCTCTGTGAGCTCCTTCCGGGAATCACGCTTGTGTCCCGTAATGGCTGCTATCGCTGCCCCTCGCAGGACGGCCTTGTAGGCCTCCCATAGAATCGACGGGGAGGTCACCGAGCCATTATTCTCCGCAAAGTATTGTGTCGTCGCTAATTTCAATTTCCGTCTCAATTTAGGGACCTTCAGATAATTCGGATAAATGGGGTAGAGCCTTGCGCATTTCTGTTCTCCAGTAGTAAGGGTGAGCGTGACTGGCGAGTGGTCAGATACGCCCCTGGGTAGAATTTCGATCGTGTCAACCGTGCCCAACCCCCCCCCCCAGGTACAGGAAGTAGTCAATGCGAGATAGGCTATTGTGGACTGCGGAGTAAAAGGTGTACTGAGTCGCTGTGGGGTGTAAATGTCGCCATATATCCACAATGCCCAATGCATCTAAAAACTCAGGAAGAGGTGAAAGTCCCCTTGAGCGGGCCCTAGTGGGAAAGGCGTATAACGCAGGGTCTACGATGGCATTCAGATCCCCCCCAATGATTGTGTCACCCTCAGGGAGGTCCAGCAGGAATTTACCCAGTGCAGGCAATGTCACGGAGTGTAGTGCCGGGGGAATGTATACTGATACCACATTAAGCGGTCTACCCTCCCATTGGCCATGTATCGCTGCGAAGCATCCCTGGTCGTCTGTCGCATGGTGTGTGAGTATAAAGGGTGATGACTTTTTCAGTAGTATCCCCGTTCCCCTGGACCCTGAAGTAAAATCTGCATGTGTCGCCATCTTGTATCCGCGCCGATCAAGCGCTTTGCATGTCGTCCCCGTAAGGTGCGTTTCCTGGAGCAGAACCACATCTGGGCTCCGCCGCTTAATAGCCTGCAGTACCAGGCCCCTCTTTATTTTGTCACCCAACCCCCTGACGTTCCATGTGAGCATGCGCAGAGGGGGCACTCCCACCGTTACCGTGGCATTCCCAGCGGGTGGAGTCTGAAGTAAGTTAGCCATGAGACCGTTGCGAGATTGTTGCTAGCAATGTGTCGGTGACCGGCGTGATGAGAACGAGGAGCATGCCATGGCCTAGGGTGGTATCCGAATGTGTGAGGTGAGTGATGAACAATATCAAAAATGTAAACAGTAAAACATTAACCCCATCCCCCCTCCCTGCTCCCCTGCTCCACGGACCGAAACCCGCCCGTATCCCCAACTTCGCAGAGTGCTTCAGTTCTTCCCCAACTATCTTACTTGCTCGTGGGGTTGGTGAGGCCCCCTCAGGCACTAAATGTGTCCACCTTACTCAGCGGCAGCAAGTCCAAGGTCCCACGCGGCATCCCCAGGCCATCTCCTGCACAGACAATCTCCAGATCAGTGTTGGTCGCCCTGGGTCAGCGGATCTTGTGTCGAGTCGGACTCCGTTGCTGCCGTGTCCTCGCGGTGAGGCGGGGGGTCGGTCTTGTCTTCCAATGGCGTGATGTTCCGATGATTAGTCCGATCTTTGCGTGGACGATGACGCTGTCCCACCTGCCGCCAGCCCTCCAGCCAGTCGTGAGCAGTCTCCGGCCTATCGAAGAACCACGTCTTTCCATCAGCCACTACCCGTAGCTTGGCGGGGAACAGCATGGAATACGGCAATTCTCTGTCCCGCAGTGCTTTCTTCACCTCCGTGAACGATTTGCGGCGTCTGGCCACCTCCGCCGTGTAGTCCGGGAAGAAGGATAATGTCGCATTTTGAATCTTAACAGGTGGGGAGACCCTCGCTGTTTGCAGGACCGCATCCCTGTCTCTAAAATTGAAGAGTCTCGCCAACACAGGCCTCGGCGTCGCCCCCTGCTTAGGGGGCCCGCCCGGAACCCTGTGTGCTCTTTCCACCGAAAAGAAGTGGGATAGTCCTTTAGGTTTCAGTTTGTTCTTGATGAGGTCTTCGACGTAGAGGTCCATGGCCCCCTTCCCTTCTGATTCCGGAAGACCAAGGATACGCACGTTATTTCTTCGTGAACGCCCTTCTTGGTCGTCCAACTTGTCTTGCAGGAGTTTGGTGACTTTATCCATGCGTTCCATGGCAATCTGAAGTTCGGACGTGTCTTCTATCAGTGATTTCGTGACTACCTCCACCTGGGACACTCTTTCAGCCATTTTGTGAAAGTCTGCACGCAGGAGCGTGACTTCAGAGGAAATGGAGCCCACAGTCGCCTTGACCTCCGTAAGGGTGTTCATAATGTCCTCCAACGTTATTTTCGCGGACCCTTCCGTCGCCGGGGTGGCCCCCGTGGAGTTGCGCCCACCGTGCTGAGCCTGCCCGTGTTGGCTGTAAGCAAATTTTTCCAGTCTGATCTGTGTAGTAGACCCACTCCTGGTGCCCTTGCCCGCCATGGCGTTGAGACTCGTGGATTTTGGGACCTCCTCCTCGCCCGCCGCGGATCACTGAAGGGTAGCGTTTCTCCTCCCGATATGTACGTCAGGGGGCCGCCAGCGGGGGTGCAGTCCGACAATATATTCCAGTCCCCTCAGCGCAAGCACTTTAGTGCAGGATACCACCGGCGGGCATCCACGCGTCCGAGTGTTCTTGCCGTCTGGAAGGCTTTGCTGTCCTCATCCACTATGTCCGGTGGGCAGAATACCGCGTTGCTGGCAGGCAGAGGTCGTGCCGCGTACAGGAGGGTGGTAATCGCAAACACAACAGTGGGTGGTACGTTGGTAGAGCCGGCAAGGGCCCAGGCCGCACGCAGCCAGGCGGAGCACCACACTAGACGCACTCAGGCTCTTCAACGCGCGATTATAGCGCGATTATAGCGTCGCGGTCAGAAAGGAGGGCAAGGGCCCGGCAGGGTGCCTCCCACTGTGAGGCCGCAGTATCAGGAGGGGGTCAAGACCGCCAGTCCAGCGGCCAGTGTGTCAGGGTCGTTGGGCGCTGTTTGTATGCACCGTGGACATACGCGGTACAATGGTTTTCTGAGCCGTCCCCCGGGGGCACCAGACTCCTTCGCTGTCGGCTCACCGCCCGCCCGCACAAGTAGGTGCACTCACCCCGGGAGGCCAAGTCAGGCGAGGCTCTCCTGTCGGGTCCCGCAGACGTCCCGCACAATGTGGCCGGAGGGGGGGGGCTCACCGCCTCTCCGCGTCTCGTGGTTCCTCTCCTGGATTTCTCTTCCCCGCCGCCGCCCCTCGCCAACACCAGCAGGCGGAGTGGGGTTTACTGTACCCCGGCGCTGGGCAGATGGCACCTCCGCTGCTCCGGTGGCAGTTTTCGCTGAGTGCGAGTCCCCAGCGGGTCTCCGGGCAGCGTCACTGTTCTCAAGCCGGTCCGGTCTCACTTCCGCCGGGGCTCGTGGGGCACGCAGGGCCGGTGCCTCTCCTCCAGCAACAGGCCTCTCACGTCAGGATTTGGTCCGGCGGGTTCCGGACCTCGGCGGCCTCCAGAATTTCACCTGGTGGATCCGCTCCGACCCCGGACCCGACCGCCGCCGCTTCAGGTGGTTGCTGACACGGATTTATGTGCCGGATTAAAGATTATTCCGCAGTGCCCGAAGGAGCTCTCAAACTAAGCTGTCGCCATGTTGGCTGCTAGCCACGCCCCTCATCAGCTCATTTTTGAATTGACATTTCCTATAGCTCGATTACAGATGTAACTCTGAGTTTGCATGCCTTGCACAGTGAAATATAATCACTGGAAGAAGTGTTTTCCATGGTGCTCAAGACAGCCTCCATGTTGTTTATTGGGGTTGATTTTAGCACTTGGATTGTAGTTGGATTTGATTAAAGACATTCTTCTTTTTTATATGACTTAATTTCATTTACAATTTACTGGCAGTGCCCTCTAGATTGTTTGGTTGGTGATTGCTAGAGTAGTTGATTATTTGATATTCATTGTATTTTAAGAGATATTCCCATAACGAAGGGCCAGTGCTGAAATGCATTGGGATACTTAAGTATTAATGATGATGAATGATATAGCATGATGGAAAACACTATAAATTTGATGAACCTACACTAATAAATGACTATTGAAATTCATAAAATTGATGACATCCAATGATTATTAACACAAGAATTACCTGTGAGAAAAATAAATATATGGTCAAAACTTTCCAGCAGAGTGCATAGTGGGGATATTATTCCCACCCAGGAAAACGCACCAGTGAAGAGACAGGATCTAGCCGCAGATTCCTTATCTTAGAATTCTCCACAGGCACCAGATTGAATCTGTAAATGTTTGCAGCAGTACCTCTGTGCATCGCTAGAGGGCATTGAGCAACTCAATAGCGACATCATCCTCCAAGTGTGATGTTGACGGAGTCCATATAAGCCCTCCCCTGACGCCAGTTTCTTCTGTGACTATTTTTCACGCCAACAACGCGGAGCCACTAATAGAAACTGCCTATAGAAATTGTGTGCCAAAGCAGAGACATATTTGTGTCAAACAAATATGAAGTCCTAAAGAAAGGCATCAGAATGCCAAGAAAGAGACCTTGTAGGTAACAGATCCAGCAGTTCACAGAGCGGGGACAATGGGCCGGTCGTTAAAGAATCTGCGACTAGCTCCTGTCTCTACCACATAAGGTTCTACTGAAGTTACGAAACTTATTAATCTGATAGAGACATCTAGCAGCAGATTCTTTATCTTAGAATTAGATACCATAGCAACACCATCCCTGGAGGAGGGTCTGCGAACTGAACTCATGAAAGAACCCTGAATAGGACTAGCTGATTAATAATGGGATAAAGTGACCAGGCTCCCATAGTAATTATGGGTGAAGCAAAGAAGATGCTCCACCAGAAGGACTATGGGAAGCCCACAGGGAACTGAAGTCTGGAAGACCTTGAGAAACATGTAGACAACATGACCCACAGCAGAGGGATAAAAGTAAGTTGGAGAAAGCACTTCATAGAAACAATTACACTATGTAGCCAAGCTGAAGGTGTTCACCCCATGACTGGACTAGGCTAAAGGATCAAGGGCAACAGTCCATACCTCTGAATTAGAGATACAGCCTCTGTCATGGAAACTAGTATGTGAGCTAACCCTACCCTGTGAAACACGGAGAAAAGGGAATCTCAGAGCACATCCTTGAGAGAAAGAGAGAGATCCCACCAATGCCGAACAAAAGCACTGTGAGAAGAAAAGCAACTTTTGGTAGAGACAACTCTCAGTAGGAGACAAAACCCTCCTAGAGAAAAGGTAACCCTCCGGGACTGTATAAAGTAGTAGTCCAGAGGAGAAAAGAAATGCATAAGTGTTAAATATTGGACAGATTTGTTAACATGAGCTGAAAGCCATTTTGTATTTCTGGCAGCCATTTTGTCTGCCATGTACTCTGTCCTACCTTTCTGTTAACTGCTCTTGTAATCTGCCTAGAGACAAACTATATTCAGCATCCTCCACTTCGCAGATGCCCAGAAGGGCATAGCTAGTAGAATGCACCTGCTTCTCTAGTATAACTGTCAGGCTATTTTTGCTGCTGTATGGAGAAGTAACTCTCCTCCCACTTTGTTGAGCAAGTAGATCTTGTATGCTCAACTTAGTCATTTTGCATGCTAACATGAGCCAGGACTGCCCCTTGCATTTATGCTTACTATGTAACTCTAAAGCATATATAAGGCCCCAGAGTTCTGTACTCTGGAGACTGCCTCATTCAGTTGCTAAGGCTTCTGTGTGACGTAGTCTCACTCATTTGAGTTTAATAAAAATGATCTTTCATATTTCAGCTTCTGTGCCAATTTCTTCTTTGTTGGTTTAAAAGGCCCAAGTATCAGTGAGACCCCTGAGAAGGATTTTGATTACTTCAGTTGGCGCTCCAACGTGGACCTCATCAGAAGTGGCTATCTGAGGGAGTGATCTTGTCAGGAGACAGAAATCTACTGAGAAGGACAGGACAGGACTCTACTAAGGAGGTACTCTGTGCATGGAGATTCTGGGGATTCTCTGTCTCTGCAGCCCAGTATATTTCTGATCTTCCTGATTTTGATCCTCCACATGATCTCACCCCTGACTGAGAACCTTTTTGGTGTGAGTATTGAAAAAGAAAAAAAAAAGACCTTTAGGTCATTCAGAACTTGGCAGTTAGAATTTGGACAACAATTTCACTGGTAAGAGCCGTTTTACGGCACTTGCTGTAAGTATGACGCCTTGTATTTAGTAAGGTAGTTTAGAAACGCTTACTACGGCATTTGATATGTATTGGCCAAATATTGAGTTAGTCCTATGAATATGTAAATGTATGTGATGCAACACTTATAGGCAGGTAATGAGGAGATTTTTCTCTACTCCTATGAAATTTGAACGGTTCAACGTACGAAAAGTACTTTAAGAACTACTTTGATTATAATACTGCATATTTTGCACTATTTTTGGCATGCCTGTTTCAAGCACACACCGAAGAATGTGTTGCTTTTTGAAGGTACCATAGTGAGATGTAAATTATATTAGCCGGCTCCCTTGAGGGAATATCTAAATAGGTTTAGGTATAAAAACATATTTCTTACTTGGTGATTCTGTATCAGCAGGGAATTAAAATATGACATAATACAAACAAGTATCCTTTTTCTGCGCAATTTTATGAATGGATATGCAGAGCAATTTTTTGGGTGTTCTGCCAGACAAAGCTAGTGAATTGAGTGTATTTTGGCTTCTTGGAAATAAAACAGTCAGTTGGGCTGTTTTTGCAGTCTTTTGGAATACTATTGAGAAGCGTTTCTTGTAAATATGACTTACAACTAGTATTTACAAATGGTTTGGTTTAAGTACAGTCTGTGGGCTGTCCTTTGTTTCTGTCCTAAGTGTTGATCTGTGGGTTAAATGTGTGTTTAAATGTCTATGTGGTTCGTGGTTTCACATTAGTGATACTTCTGTAAGTAAATAGCGATTGCGCTACTCATAAAATAATGGCTATTATGCGCGCTGTATTGAGTGTCCTGAGTGTTTGACCCCTTTCTGTATATGTCTGAAATGAGCGCAATGTGTGTTTGTGGTTTTTCTTGTTGTTTTCAGTCTGTTATGCAAAATGTCAGTTAAATAATATTAAGTAGAAATTAAATAAAAATCCAGAAATGAACCATATGATATGCTAAAATAGCTATATGTTGCTATTTAATTTATAGAGTAAGCAATTATCCACATGTACAAACTGTTAAATGCTTAAAAGATAAAGTTATAATTTACATTCACTGGAAATAAAAAAGGCCTCAAAAACGAAATTGTGTGTTTTGTAAAAAAATAAACTTATAGCATTTTACTTACATACATTGTATTAGATAATAACAGGCAAACACATCATCTGAATAAATTGGATTTTGCTGAACTGCACACACATCTTAAAACTCGAAGTATCTTAAGTTTTAAATAAGACTGCCACCATGCTCACGTTTCAACACTGAGAAGGGCTTTTACTGCCGCTAAGCAAACAGCTGTCGTTTTTGTAGGCCACAAATAGACAGGAATGTTCACTCGGCCAGGACTTTCTCACTTAAACACGGGGCAAAATTTAGCATTTCAGAATGCTGTTTTAAAAAAAGGTTACAAAAAGCAGGTTCATTATTTTAGATATGAGGAAAAGGTTTAAGGTAGGGATTTCCATTCTTAAAAGTTTTTTATAAGCATATTCTTGGTTCTGTTGCTAAATAATAATTGTCCTTCTAAAAAAAAAAGTGGCGCAAAAATTTGTCATGTTTCAAGTTAGGCTTCTGTGCTTAGGCTTGTGAATGAATGCGTCTAAATATGATAGGCAAGGGATGCCGCTTGCTTTTATATGTGGAATTATCAAACATGATTGGTTTTATTAAAAGAAAAATTAATAATTTTGGGAAATTATTTAAAAAAATAACTGCTTTTAAAATCGTTTTTTAATATTTATAAAGCTTAAAACTCATACTGTGACCTCCTAGCATTACAATTTAATTTAAGTTGTGTTGTACCGCATAATGAGGACATTTGCATATGGAACTTCACTCTGCGCAGACGTAATAAACTCATTTTTTAAAGGGTAATTATACTATATTTTGAATTTTTCATTCCTGGGCTATGTAAAGAACATTCTGAGGATGATTAATATGTAAACAAATGATAGGATATTCATTTTTAAGTGCCCCAAATATCAAAGTCGAAATTGGATAAAATAGACTATTTAAACAGCATTCTTGCCATTTACAGTAGCTTTAAAGTGCGTTAGGCTTCAGTAAATGCATACATTTAGGTATAATACAAATAGCTGACTTCTGGATTGTTAGAGAAGTATATTGCACACTGCTTTTGCCCTTGAAAAATAATGTCCACGTAGTTGCCTTCATTTAACAGAAAATAAAATGTTGTATTAGTTTTAGACAGAAAATAAGATGAAGCTCTTTCTTAGAATTTTGTGGGCTACATGCCTAGGTAAAAACGATTAGCAAATTCAGATTTATTTTTCACAGGAAAAATTGTGGCGCAAGGGACACACTGAGTGTTTGTGAAACAGTTTTACTTTTGGACAGTCAAACTTAAGGTGGCTTAACATGCTTACATGTTTTAGTCATTGCAAAGTTGACAAGATGGTTACAGTTGATATTTTGTGTGTTATGTGAAGTGTCTCTCTTTTGTGTTGTGTATTTTTTTTGCTTCTGCCCACAGATCATTCATGAATTGTTCTGGGTGGTTTTAAGGCTGACAAGATACGTGAGTTGGTTTGACAAAAATGTCATAGTTGTGAGAGGAAAAAAGGTGAAATATGCGCCCTGAATGACTTTAGGTAGGAAATTAGGGTAAGAGAAGATTAGAACGGACCGAGAATGCTACAGTAGGTGTAGGGAAGTAGTGGAAAAGCAGAGGTCAATAGCAAACGCATCAGTGATGGTCCAATCCACGAGGTGGTGGAACAAGTGTTCCATATGTACCTGTGGGACTTAATCAACGTGCAAATTGCAAAAAGAAGGGTGCTGTCAGCAGTATGTTGAAACAAGATGTGTTTTTTGTATAACTCCTTTGAAAAGAAATGTTTGTGTGTTTTTCATGTTTGTGCATTTTGTCCTTTTATGAATTGTTCCTGCTGGTCATGTGTGTCAGAAGTGACACAGTAAGTTGTATTTGACAGCCGATCGCCACTAAGGTGACCTGCTGTCAAAGGGGGGTGAGGAAAGTAAGGAAACTGAATATTAATTTTAAGCCTGACAAATTAAGCGGGCCAGAATATTGGGTTGTGGGCTGAAGGTTCACAGTGCATAAAGTGCATGACATGGTGTTGTGCGTCACCGCTCATTTACATATGATATTGTAATTTGTCTATGCTTTCTGTGCTTGGTATACAGCAAGTATACCTGATGGCTTGGCATGTGTGTTTTTCTGTTATGCATGTTTTTGTTTCTATGCTTTTGTTGTTTAATACTATTACAAGCTCCTCTGTGTTGTGAGGGGATGGTCATGACGATGCCCATCGTTACGCAACAGTTGGTTGGACTTGTTCTGGTTACTAAATTTCACAGATATGATACTTCATGCTGTGAACATGAAGTTGAAGTTGAAGTTAAGGGTTTTATATAGCGCTCGATCACCGTGCGGTTTCTTGGCGCTAAGGACGGATGAGCCCAAAGAGGAAAAAGGAGATCGCCTAGTGCGTGAAGGCACAGGAAAAGAGGAAGGTCTTGAGAGCTTTGCGAAAATCAAGATAGATCGGAATGGACCTGATGGAAAAGGGAAGGGCATTCCACAAGGGAGGGGCCAAGGTAGAGAACCTCATGCCTCCAAGATTTTTCTTCCTGAAACGGGGGACACATAAAAGAAGCTGGGAGGAGGAGCGCAAATCCCTATTGGGAACGTAGGCTAAGATTTTAGAGTTAATGAAGGCGGGCGCAGTGCCAGCCAGGGCCTGAAAGACCGTGCAGCCCACATTGAATAAAGAGCGTTCTAGAATAGGCAGCCAGTGTAGGGTTTTTAGCAGCGGGGTAACATGATGAACTTTGGGGAGTTTGTGAACCAATCAGGCAGCCTGATTTTGGATCAATTGTAGGCGCCGAAGTTCACATACAGGAACACCCGCATACAGACCATTGTGATAAACAATGCGTGATATGATCATGGCAAGAAGAATACATTTTAGGTTTAAATCTTTTTATTTGAAATCTGCACCCGGAAAACAAGTTAGTCAGTGCAAATGTTACATAGCCAACCGCAATCATAAACGTGTGAAAGGCAAGGAGAATTCTCAATAAGGTGAGCATAGTAGTCCAATACCTTTCTAACCGATGGCAGCATTGACATACAAGGGGTGTTACATAGTGCCAACCAGGTGGAAACCCCCTCTCCCACTCCCCAAACTCCCCCTGCCCTTCCCTCCCCTCGCCCCCCGTCCAGTGCTCAAATCTGTCCCTCCCAGCTTCCTCTCGCCACATCTTGACGTATACCTCCTCTGCCCCCCCTCATGAGGCCTCCCCTTCTGGTCCAGTGAGTCTCAACAAGCGGAGATACCTTGGGCAGGTAAGTTCTCTGAATTCAGTAACCAATAGTGGGCGGAACGGCTGCCAAAGATCGTCATATTGATCTATGTACCCGGCTAGAGTAAGTGACATCTTCTCCATCCTCAATACACACCACAGCCTATGAAGCCAACCTGTAGTGGAGGGGACCGTTGTGGTGGGCCAGTGTATTAGGATATTTTGTATCGCAGAGCCTAGGGCGATAGCCATCTGGGGTCCCCTGCATGAGCGCAGAGGGTATGTCAGGGGGTTAGGAAGCCCTAGTATGGTGTAGGCAGGAAAGCGAGGCAATTCTGTGTGAAAGTGTGTGTCAATGTCGTCTATCACCTGTGTCCAGTATGGCTGTACCAGGGGACAGTCCCACAAGATGTGCAGTAGCGTGCCTGTGTGTCCACAGCCCCTCCAGCAGTTTTTATCTTTACTGTGGTCCATCTCACTTATCCGTTCCGGAGTGTAGTACCAGTATGTGGTTACCTTAGTTAATGTCTCCGTAAGTCCGGTGTGGTATGCTGAGTGGCGTGCCCTGTAGGAGATCTGGTGTATGAAAATAAAGGGTTGTGCCCAACTATAGTTACTGGAACCTGGGTGAGCTATGTACTAAGAGGAAGGGGTCCCAGCCCTATCAAACAATTCATAAGGAAAATTCAATTATAGAATCACACAAAGAATGAATCAGTCCACATTGTTTTAATCACAATGGGAGATAGCGATACATATCATACTTTTTAGACAATAGACAATATGTTGAACAGTGCCCCAGTCTGGGAGGGGGGGGGGGGGGTTGGGGGGTTGGTGATATCAAGTGAGGAAAATGTGATAGGGAAAGGATGACTTGACAGAATAATCAATCATTTGGAAGTGAACAGTATAAAGAGTTACATATTCTGTACAAAAAGGACTTCAAGGTTCAAACTGCTGTATTTACAAATGTCATACTCCATAAAGTTCGATCAATGAAGAATTAGGACATGGAGTTGGCATAGAAAAACAAATGGTTGTCGACGTTTCGACCCTCTAAGAAGTGCAGGTAATTCATATTATCCTTGCCGTGGGGTCTTCATCAGGACGGGTATCGGGGCAGGTAACCTATTTAATGTATATAGTTAGTTAATTGACTGACAGAAGATGTGTAAAATTACATCATCCAGTTAGAAATAGCAACACAATTATTAATACGTATACGAACTGGAGGGAGCCTTTGATTAAGACTAAAAATGTATTCATTATTAATGTTTTCTGGGGCCGGTGTGTGGCAATTGATTAGGAATGTATACATCAATCCCATGCTCCATAACGTTAAGTGCCTTGTTTTGTGAGGTAATATAATCAATAATTGGGAGCGACGTGAAGAAACAAGTTACGCGATGGAATTGGTAGGATGGAAAATTACCAACAAGGAAACATTACCTGTACCATGAATGGATACGGTTTGTTAGTAGGAAAACTCTTTTTGCTGTGTCTGAAAGGAGCATAAAGTAATGATCACTAGAACGTTGCATAGTTTGTCGGGTATCATCAGCATAGTACGAATGAGGCAGAAACAATTATCATGGAGAGAGACTCACCCGAACCAAGCGTTCAAGACGCATTCCTCGGAGGGAAATTGTTAATAGGGAAACGCACAGCGGTGTCTATTAAATAATGGGAAAACAAAAGAAAAAGCACTCAGTACAAGCAGACGGCAGCATTTTAATCTGCATCTGCATTCGTTTACCAGCGGCACTCAGAGTAAACTTACCGGGTGCCGAATGAATCTGGCGGTGTAACGGTAGACTTCGCAATGGCGAGTCGGTCTTCCTGATTCGTTATGTTGCCATGGGGATAGGGTCACATGGTAGAATGTGCCCATGGTTGAGTTGGAAAAAAGACTACCCGTGCGTTTCAGCGTTGTCATGGAAATTGAAACGCTCGAGGGAGAAGACAATCCGTCTATGGTGCGGTACAGATCACGGTGACTCGCACATATAGTATTATTGGGGATGATACATCATTGATTCTCAGAGAGATATATAGTGAATTACATTCAAGGTAACGGTAAAAAAATTATTAAAAAATTATTTACAAGGATACTGTCACATAGCTAAAGATAAAGTTATGGAGCCTTGCTCGCTTGTAACAGATCGTTTGAAGGAAACATTAAATCTAAGTGAGGCGTACCTCTCACAAGAGGGTATAGGCCTACCATTTTGTAGCATGACTTAAGTGGTTCAAACAGACACAACGGTGGGACATACATACATCACTTGGTGGCGTAGATCAGAGTTGGGCGTACCTCTCACATGAGGGTATAGGCCTATCGTGTGAAACATGGCTTTGGTGGTACAGTAACCAGAACGGTAAACTACACAAGTTTATAATGGTGAAAACGTGTTTCTCGCATAAAATGGGTGGAAATATCCAACATAAATGCATGTAGTTTCATAAGCATGGTGTTGATGGCGCATAAGTTGATGAGACGTACCTCTCACATGAGGGTATAGGTCGCACCAGTCTATTATGCATTGAACAGTTTCAGACCAAGGTTGCCAATTGAGAAAAAGAACTATCGTGTTCATTAAGTCCCGTTTCAATGGAGTCAAAGAAAGACATCCATTTCAACTCACGTATGTTTAAAATGTTGGGAATGTTACCTCCTCGGGGTCCCAAGGATGCTTTTTCAATCACTACCCATTTAAAACTGTCTGGCGAGTGAGATGCTGAGATAAAGTGCTCGACTAAAGGGGCCCCTTGTGCCTGACATCTGATTCTACTCATATGCTGCAACATTCTTAGTTTAACTTTCTGTTGGGTCTGTCCTATGTAAATTAGTTGACAGGGACAGATGATGGCATACACAATGTTAGTAGAATTACAGTTGGTGTGGGTTTTTAGCTGGATTTGCTTGTTGCGAAATGAGAATACTTTGGTTTGAATGGTTGATTCACATGCCTTGCAACTACCACATTTGAAATGGCCAACCACTGGAGGCACGTTCCATAAAGTTGTGACAGTGAGGTCATCAGGGGTGGTTAGGAAGGAGCGCACCACCAGATCTTTGACGCTCTTCGCTTTCTTGAATGCATGTAAAGGTTTGGCTGGTTGTTCAATATCGTCCGATATTAAGTCCCAGTGGTGATTGATTATTTTTTTGATTCTGTTACTTTTAGTATTGAAAGTAGTAACACACACGATCCTATTTTCTGACTGGTCCTGGTTGCTCTTTGGGGTCAATAGTTCATCACGCGGGTAGAACCAAGCTCTTTTACGTGACCTCTTAATTAGGCGTCTGGGATATCCTCTTTGCATGAGGCGGTTTGAAAGTTCCTCGGATTCTGTAAAGTAATCGTTCTTGTTTGAGCAATTTCTACGGATGCGTAGGAATTGCCCAAAGGGCAAATTGTCCCGGAGGGCTCTCGGATGATGGCTCTGATAGTGTAAAAGCAAGTTCCTCTCAGCCGGTTTCCGATAAAGTTTGGTGAGTAGTTTTCCTGACTCCTCATATATACTTAGATCCAGGAAGTTGACAGTGTGAATGTCAGACTGAATGGTGAATTTGAGAAATTCAGATTGCAGATTCAGCCAGTTGAAAAAGGACATTAGTTCTTCTAGTTGACCATCCCAGATTAAAAGGATATCGTCAATATATCTCATCCAGAGACCGAGACGGTCTCTGAATGGATTGACTTGATTGATTATGGTGTCTTCCTCAAATGCCGCCATGTACAGAATGGCCACGTCCGGTGCAAAGGGAGCCCCCATAGCTACTCCTGATGTTTGGATGTAGAATTTGTTCCTGAAGACAAAGAAGTTTTTTGTCATGGCTATCCGTAGTAGAGCCACAATGAATTCAGTGGGCACCTGCATAGGTGCTGGTCGTTGTTGTAGACATCGTGTTATCACTATAAGTGCTTCCTGTTGTGGGATGGACCTATACAGTGATACTACATCACATGTGGCCAGCCTTTGTCGTTGCGGATCAAAAGTCAAATTCTCGATAATATTGATTGTGTGCATCGTGTCCCGCAGGTAAGTTGGGGTAGCTTCAGCCAGTGGTTTTAAGAAAAAGTCAATATATTTGCCCAGGGGCTCAAGGATAGAGCCGCACCCGGACACAATCGGACGACCCGGAGGATTCTCCATGTTCTTGTGGATCTTCGGTATCGTGCAAATCGTAGCCAATCGAGGATGCTGTTGGTTTAAAAATTGGAATTCAGTTGGAGATAGGAAACCTTGATCAAGACCTGCTTTGGTTATCTCCTGGATTTCCATAGCGATGGCTTTAGATGGATCAGAGCGAAGTTGTTGGTAACTTACTCCATCAGATACCCGTCCTGATGAAGACCCCACGGCAAGGATAATATGAATTACCTGCACTTCTTAGAGGGTCGAAACGTCGACAACCATTTGTTTTTCTATGCCAACTCCATGTCCTAATTCTTCATTGATCGAACTTTATGGAGTATGACATTTGTAAATACAGCAGTTTGAACCTTGAAGTCCTTTTTGTACAGAATATGTAACTCTTTATACTGTTCACTTCCAAATGATTGATTATTCTGTCACGTCATCCTTTCCCTATCACATTTTCCTCACTTGATATCACCAACCCCCCAATCCCCCCCCCCCTCTCCCAGACTGGGGCACTGTTCAACATATTGTCTATTGTCTAAAAAGTATGATATGTATCGCTATCTCCCATTGTGATTAAAACAATGTGGACTGATTCATTCTTTGTGTGATTCTATAATTGAATTTTCCTTATGAATTGTTTGATAGGTTCTGTAGGAGATCTGGTCCCATTCTTTGTGGCTCAGGGTCCTGCCTAGCTCTCGCTCCCAACGTTGCCTGCCCGGATTATAAAGATGAGCTAGATGTGGTTGAAGGAATTTGTAAAGATCAGATATTAATTTGGTGTCTGAGGTGCGGGATAGGAGCCATATCTCGTATGGCTGAAAGTGCCTATCTGCTGTCTCCCTCACCTGCGGCGGGAGTGCCCAGTGGCGAACTTGGAGGTGGCGCATCCGCTCCGTCTCGGGGAAGTTGTATTCCTGTCTGAAGAGTGGAAAGGGGAGCACACCATCTGGGCCATAGACGTGACAGAGGCAGCGACATCCCGCCAATCGCTAATGGGTGTAGGCTCCCTTGGCTATGCCCGGAGTGAATTCCGGGTTATCGACCAGAGGCGTAAGCGGCGAGGGAACGGTGGTGAGTTCATGTACGGTGTTAGTGGCATCCCACACTTTTAGTGGAACCCGCGTGACGAATGAAGCGTAAAGATTGGCCGGTCGGGCGGCTTTGTTGAGGAAGGGGATTTCCTGAAGTGGGCGCCCTGCCACTGCTTGACCCTGGAATAGCCAGTGTTTTTCAGACTCCCACTTGCTCCATTCCACCAGATAGCGTAGTTGCGCTGCCTGGAAGTACTTGTGCAGGTCTGGTATTCCCAATCCCCCTGCTTCAGGAGCCAAAGTGGTCAGTGCTCTCTTCATTCTCGGCTTCCGACCTTGCCAAATGAAGCGGGCGAGGTCAGTCTGTGTTTGCCGAATCCATCCTGCGGGTGGCTGGAGCGGTAGTGCTCGGAAGAGGTACAGGATTTGGGGTAAAACGGTCATTTTGACCGCTGCCATTCTGCCCAGCCAAGAGAGGGGGAGGCTTTTCCATCGGCCCAGTTCCTCGCGTATTTTCCTTTGAAGCGTGTTATAGTTGACTGCTGTCATAGTGAGGAGTGTGGGGGTCAACTGGATCCCCAGATAAGGCACCGCATCCGCCTCCCATTGGAGGGGAAAGAGGGTCTGCAAGTATGTCTTGGTAGGGGGTCTCAGGGATAGGTCGAGGGCCATCGATTTGTCGGTATTCATTTTGAATCCGGATACCGCCGCAAAGGCATCTATTTCCGCCATGCATGCAGGCAGGGCCGTCTGTGGGTTGTCAAGCGTAAGTAAGACGTTGTCTGCGTAGAGGCTAATGGTGTGTGTATAGCCACCAAACTTTATCCATGTCGCTGTTTTGTTTTGGCGTATCCTCTGAGGGAACGGCTCCATATATAAAGAAAAGAGTAGAGGCGACAGCGGGCATCCCTGCCTCGTGCCTCTCTCGATGTCAAAGCTCCGCGAGCTATAGCCGTTTACTCGGACCACCGCTGTAGCGAATTTATAACAATTAAAAATGAAGGTGCAGAATTTCTCCCCGATACCGATTTTCTTCAGGACCATCTCTAGGTACGGCCAGTGAACCCGATCGAACGCCTTCTCGGCGTCTACCGCCAGCATCATACATTCTCCGGGGATTCGGGAAGTCTTTTCTACGAGGTGTGTAACCCTCTTGGTGTGATCTACTGTTTGGCGGTCCGGTATTAATCACGCCTGATCCGGGTCTATAAGTCCTGGTAGGTGGGGGCCCAGTCGAGCCGCTAGGATACTCGTGTACAGTTTGAGGTCTACGTTAAGTAATGAGATGGGCCTGTATGACCCGCACTTGGTTCTGTCTTTCCCAGGTTGTGGGATGACTGAGAGGGACGCATGCAGAAGGTCGTGGGGAATGGCACCGGGTTCCGAAAAGGTATTAAAAAGATGGGTGAGAATCGGCGCTAATGTTGTGCAGAATGTTTTGTAAAAAAGGGCCGTGAAGCCATCCGGCCCTGGGGCCTTCCACGGCTTAAGTTTGGCTATGGCAGAGATCACTTCCTCAATGCGGATATCCCTATCGAGGTACTCCACCTGTGAGGGCGCTAGAGAGGGAAGTGTGACCGAGTCAAGATATTCGGCCGCTGCCTGGCTGTCTAGAGGGTCACTGGTATAAAGAGTCGCATAAAATTCCCGAAACGTTTCCGCGATCTCTGCGTCATCTGTGATCGTAAACCCATCGGGGCAGGAGAGTTCTTTCACTATCTGTTGTTGGCGCATGACTCGGAGCCTGTTTGCCAATAACCGGCCACATCTGTCCCCTCCCGTGTAATAGGCATGTCACAGCCGTAGGGCTGCGTATTCCGCCCGATCCATATCTAGTGCTGTCAGGAGGTGTCTGGCCACTTTAAGTTGTTTCCATATTCTAGGTGCCCCTGTTCGCTGATGCATTTGCTCCAACTCCCGTACCCTCTGCGTAAGCTCGTCCCGTTTGCGTTGTCTGTCTCTATTCTCTGCCGAAGAGAGGGCTATAAATTCCCCTCGGATCACCGCCTTCATGGCTGCCCACTGCGTCGCCCGCGTCATGTCACCGTAATTGATAGTCGTGAATAGTGTCCTGAATGCGTTTTACCACATCTTTTCTATGCAAAAGAGTGTCCCGAAGACGCCAGACCCTGGGGGGATATGAGGCAGGTGGTAAGGCGAGGGTGGTGGTGACTGGTGCATGGTCTGAGAGCGAGAGCACCCCTATCTCCGTCGAGGTGGATAGGGCGCAGACTGGGCCAGAGACCAAGAGATGATCTAGCCTAGCGTAGGTTTTGTGTGCATTGGAGTAATAAGAGTATTCTCTGTCGTGTGGGTGTGTGCGGCGCCAGAGGTCGTGGAGGTCCAGCTCTGCTAACCGGTCCGTGCAGCTGGCGGAGAACGCTCCGGTTTGGGGGGAGCGTTGTGCTGACCTATCCCGGACTGTGTCAAACACCATGTTGAGATCTCCCCCCAGTATGATGTGTCTATCAGGCGTGTCTGTGACGTCAGTGAGGGCTGAATGTAGAAAGTGTTCCTGGCCGTCGTTAGGACTGTAGATGGACCCGATTGTAAACAATAGGCCTCCCAAGGCAAAGCGGTACGCTAATAGTCTCCCCCTTTGTTCTGCACACTTATGTAGAACCTCCCCTCTAAAGGTCCGTGCCACTAAGATCGCTACCCCCGCAGTCTTGTTTGGACCCGAGGAGAAGAGCTGAGTTGGGAACTGTCGGGAGCGGAGTCTATTACAATCACGGGCCATCAGATGGGTTTCTTGTAGTAAGCAGATGTCTGCTTGGGTGTTCTCTAGTAGGGATAAAATGGCACGTCGCTTAACAGGGTTGTTTAGACCCCGCACATTCAAGGTTAAGATCTTAAGGGTTGTAGACGGCATGATGACCATTGGAAACAGACCCACTAGTCCTCACACCTGGAGGGGTGCGGGACGCTGGGATGGGACCTAGGCTATTGTGAATAGAACGGAGCACTGGACAACCCACCCTCTCCCCCGCCCTCCCCTTTCCCGCAGATAGAACTTGAACAATCCTTTGGACCTCTGCCTTCCCCAGTCCCCCCACCCCTACCCCACCCACCGTAACCCCAACAAAAAATCCCAAAAAGCAAACCATAGTCCCAGGTCTTGCTACCCCTCGCGTGATCCCCCCCCTTCTTCCCTTCCCCATATCCCAACAAGCCCCTGCCTCAACTTCCCAACCAAACTCTCCCACCACCCCCCTCCTCGCCCCCAACCATTGAAGTCCATTGTCCCAGACCTGTCATTCCTCACAGGACTGTGGTAAATGTACCTATCGGGTCCGTGTCCAGCGATGACTCACTTGGCTCCCCGCCCGCCCCCTCCCTACTCAGTGCGTATGCAAAAAGTGACCCCCCCATTAGGGTGCTGAACTCACTCCGAGGCCAACGTTTCTTGGGCAACCTCTGCGACTGCCGTGGCCCTCTCCTGCGTTATCACCTGTGCATCAGGTTTCGAATGGAGTGTCGGCGATCGCCTATGGCCCACCACTTGCCAATCTCCTCCGGGGAGCGCTGTGAAAGTCTCGTCGGCGGAGTACCATCTTCATTAGGTATCCCCAGCAATGAGCAAGTGTCAGTGAGAAAACGTAGCTGATGAAGGGCCCCATTCCACTTAAATATCAGATGGAATGGGTGACCCCAGGAGTATGGGACCTCGTGCTGCCGCAAAAAGTCCGTCGCCACCTTGAAAGCTTTCCGTTTTTGCAGCGTGATGGCTGAAAGATCTTGATAGAGGGCCACGGGGTGCCCCCGATACTGAATGGGTTGGGCCCTTCTGGCTTCTCGGAGAATCCGCTCCTTGAGCGGGAAGTCGGGCAGGAAGGCTAGAATGTCCGGGGGTGGGGCTGGTGAGCGCCTAGGGGGCCCCACTCTATGCGCCCTGTCTATTCTCACGATGAATTCGGCGGGCTCCCCTAGAATATTTCGGAAGAGGCCCTGCAGGTAACCAGTAATGTCCGCCCCCTCTGTTTTCTGAGGTACTCCCCGGACCCGTATGTTGTTGCGGCGGGACCGGTTTTCCAAATCTTCTGCGTGGGCCTGCAGGTCCACATGTTGCTCCGTAAGGCGCAGGACTTCTTGTTGGAGCTGTTCTACCTCGTTGCTCCTGCTCTGGTCAGCCTCCTCTATGGCCGCCACTCGTTCCCCTAAGCCATCTACTTCTCTCTGAAGTTCCCTCACTTCGCCGGCCACCACCTGCTTCAGTGATTTAAAGTCCTCCTGGAGGGAGTTAAACAGAGCTTCTAGGAAGGACTTAATGATGGGCACCTGATCCTCCGACATGGCTGGCTGAGATTTTGCGACCTCGGGTGAGGGCGGACCCTTGTCCGGTTTGAGTTGCGACTTTGCTAACATTTCGGGGAGCGTCTGAGTCCCTTTTTTCCCCCGTAGGCCCGCCATGGTACGTCTCGCGCACTGTCTAAGTTCTGTGACTGTGGCTCAGGGTCCGGGTGTGTGCGTAGCAGGGGGCTCCAGGCTCAATTGCAACAGTCTTGAAGGGCCAGAAGATCCGCGTGGGTCGCCCCCGCACCTCCTCCCAGACTCCCAATGGCTCAAGTCGATGGGCAGCCTCCACCGCTCATGCGTTTACCAGGAATTCGCTGTAGGGCCCGCGACAAGTGAGCCCACTGTAGGGGTTATCTGTCCATCAGGGAGGGCCGGCGTCGATCACCACACAGGTCTCCAAGCGGATCACTCAATGGCCCCTTAGTAGCTCCACGTGATCGGGTAGGCAGGAGACGGGGCCCTGATGCCAAGCAGTGTCACCATGAAGCGCTGGGCCTGAACACCACCTCACCAGTCTGCTAAAGCCTACGGGCCTCTGCCAATCCCACACCGGGGGCTCGAGTGCGCCCCCGAGTCGCCACCCTCCACTGCCGATAATCGGCCTCCTCACCTCTGCCAGCCGCTAGCCGCCTCTTCTCTCTCCCCGGAGTCACGTTTCTTCCAGCTCCTGTCCCGATCTGCTGGGGGGTACAGGCCTTGTGTGCTGCACGACCTCGGCCGCCTCTCACAACTGGGCCGTTGTGGCGGGGGGCCGCGTCAGGGCTCCTTCATGTGTCTCTCATCCACCAGGTGGGCCCGCAGGCAGGGCGCCCCCCCACTAGACCCCCGCCGGACCTCGATTTCCGCGACTCCCGGCCACCTCACTGCTGGGAGGTTGCTACGCTGCCACGTGTCTCGGGTGCTGAGTCTGCTCCTCGGGGGTCCCCGGCTGTCAATGCCTTGGTGCGGGGTATGCTGACGTTGCAGTGCCATATTTGTCCGAGGGCGACGTGCAGGAGCAGTCTCGGGTAGGCCCGGGACCGGGGCCTCAATTTTCGCGCCACCCGGCCCGGTCCTCCTCTATCCGCCAGGGGTGCGCCGTCAACGGCGAGGAGCGCTTCTCACGGTGCCGGTGTCAGGACCCAGGGTGAGGGAACCCCCGCTCGCGCCCCACCGGCACCTGGAGATCGTGATATCCGTCAGGGGTCCAGTTCGCTTTAGTCACTGTGGCTGGCCAACCGCCATTACACCGCCCCCGCTCTCATCGTCGCCCGGCACCCAGGCCGTTTCGCAGGCTGGACCGGCCCCGCAGTGGTATCCAGGATCGGCGATCTGTCTTCCGTGACACGGAGCCAAGGTACGTGGTGCTTAGGGGGGCTCAAACAGGGCTGACAAGGGCTCCGGAGGAGGACAGGGCAGGGAGCCTCCGAGACCCGCGTCTGATCAGGTCTCCATCTTGGCCACGCTCCCGAAGAATACATTTTAAAGCTGAAAAAGAGAAGAACCGAGAAATTTTGCGTATGGTGCGGAGAGTCAGAAAACATGATGATACCACAGCCCTGATCTGAGAACGCATTGTGAGATCATTACTGATTTTAATACCCAGGGTTTTTACAGAAGCAGAAGGTAGAGGGGGGGCCAAGAGATGGGGTCCAGAAAGCAGAAGTCCAGGGACTGGGAGTGCCACCCGTGAGCACCAGCTCGGTCTTATCGGGGTTAAGCTTTAGATGGTTGCCGTTCATCCAATCGCTGATAAAAGTCATGATACTTTGAAAATTGAGAATTGAAGCTGGGTGGGAAGAGAGGCTAAATATCAGCTGGAGGTCATCAGCATAGTTAAATACTGTGACATCCATATTTAGCAGGGCAGATATAAGGGGGAGAATGTAGAGGTTGAAGAGGAGAGGGGAAAGAGAGGAGCCCTGGGGGACCCCGCAGGAAACGGAGCGTGTGGGGGCAGAAAAACCCGCCAGCTGCACAGCCTGTGTGCGGTTCCCCAGAAAAGAGGTGAGCCAGGCCAGGTCGGGGTCCCTGGATGCCGGCGCCTCTGACACAGTCGAGAAGAATGGAGTGATCGACTGTGTCAAAGGCGGCGGACAAATCGAGGAGCACCAGTGCCTGGGGGGAGTTGGAGTCTGCGCTCCCTCTAAGCTCGTCCAAGACGGAAAGAACAACGGATTCTGTGGAGTGGGATGGGCGAAAGCCTGCCTGGTGGGGAGCTAAGAAGTGGCTCTCCTCAATAAAAGCACTGAGGCAGGTGGTGACATGGCTCTCCAAAATCTTTCCCAAGAACGGGAGCAGAGAAATTGGACGGAAGTTAGAGAGGGAGGAGGGGTCAGCACCAGGCTTTTTTAGAATAGGAATTATTTTTGGCTGATTTGAATAGATCAGGGACAATTCTCTGAGTAAGAGAGTTGTTGAGAAGGGTTAGATGGGGCTCAGGACAGGTGGAGAAGATCTCTCTCAAGATATAGGCGGGACAGCTGTCAGAAGGAGACCCTGATTTGACCTTAGTGAGCAGAGTAGAGAAAGCTTCCGTGGAGATCAAAGTAAATCGGTCTAGGAAATGAGGATTAAGTGGGGGTTGGGGACATGAAAAAGTGGGGGAAGATAAGGGAATATTAGACTTAATGGTTACAATTTTCTCAATAAAATATTCATTGAGGGAGTCACAGAGAAATTGAGAGGGAACCGGCTTAGGAGTGGCTCTGTCGGAAGTGGCTAACTGGTGAACAATAGTGAAGATTTCCTTGGGTTTATTTGCAGCAAGTAGGATCTTGGAAGAGAAGTGTTCAGATTTTGCAAGAAGAATGGCTCTTTTATAGTCCTGATGTAGGGTAGTGTATTGTAATTTTAATGCAGGACAGTATCCATGCCTCCAACGACGCCCAGCCTGCCTAAGTGCGGGTTTTTTTATTTTTAAGCTCGGTGGTGAACCACCTGTTGGCCTCATGGAGGCGGCGATTTCTAACACGTTTCAGAGGGGCTACTAGGTCGCAGGCTGCAGAGAGCCAGCTGTCAATAGCAGCAGCCTGAGAGTGAGGGGAAGTGTCGGCTAGATTGGGGGGTGAGGCTGAGAGAGAGGAGCATAGTGTGGCTAAGTCCACATGATTCCTATTTCGTGCCCAGGTGTTACTGGGAAGAGGAGGCTTCATGTCGAATCCTAGATCAAGGGAAAAAGAAATAAGGGAGTGATCGGACCAGGGGCAAGGGGTTACCATAGGAGCAGAAACTGAAAAATTGGCTGACCATACCTGATCCAGGATATGGCCATGAATATGAGTAGGAAGGTGTACAAGTGAGGTAAAGTTTAAGTTACAGAGCAATTCTGTGAAGTCTTTAGATATATGGTCCTCTTGAGGAGCAGAGGGCCAAAAATTAAAATCGCCTAACAACAACACAGAAGAGTTGTTGACCACCAAAGTGGCCATCAGTTCCTTTACTGGGGGGATAAAATAGGGCATAGGCTGCCGTGGTCGGTAAAATAGTACACATGTGAGGAGGACCGCAAATGAAACAGATCGAACGACTACAAAAATCAACAGCGGTGATAGAGGGGAGTGACAAGGGTTGAAACTGGAAAGTGGAGCGGGCAATCATAGCCACTCCACCTCCGACCATCCCCTCCGGGCGGTCGGTGCGCAAGACATAATAAGAGGCAGGGAGGGCCACTAAGACATCAGGCAAAGAGTCAGATGAAAACTAGGTTTCCGTAAGAAACAAGATGTCGGGTTTGACCGTGTCTAGAAAGGTGAAGAGCTCAAGTTGATGTTTAACAGCTGAGCGAGTGTTGAGAAGATGGATGGAGACTACAGGGGTGAAGCAGTGACAGACAACACTTCATCAGTGTATATCTATTTGGCTACAATGGCATTGAAGAAAAGAAAAAGAGATATATAGGATTAAAAGTGTGTCACCTGCAGTTAGCCATGTTACTGCCCCTTCCCTTAAGGGACGGGCAGCCCTTGATTAAATGTTCCCTGACTGGACCCTAAGGAGGAACTATAAATCTGCGGCTCTTGCTAAAGGTGACCTAAACTTTTCTCATGATATTGCACTAGTTAATCCTGCCCTGTTTCCTAGGTGTGTATGGCTTTGTTCCTTAAAGGAAACCAAGTTTCATTTTCCCTGGGGAAGGAACTGGAACAGTAGCCGAGATTACAGTATATGGTGTAGCGGCCGGTGGTAGAGTTAAAATTTGTGTACTACTTTGGTCTTTTGTGTATCACCCGTACTCTTGGTGTTGTGTCACGTGCCTGACTATCACCCAAGTAATTTCTTGTTCTTCCTCTAGATTTTTCTTTTGCCGCTTCTCCCCTGATCGATGTCGCATTGTGCCTTGTTATTGGGGATTTTAGCTGTGTCCTAGTCCCCTTTCCCTTTTCCGTATTCCTTTCACCAGTCAGCCCTTTTATTATTGTTGGTGTATTGTTCAAGTTCACACTTCCAGACTGCAATGATGTACCAGGGACCCCCATATTATGTATAATTCCCTTTTGTATGACCAGACTGGTTTTCAAGAATTTCTTTAGGCCCACTTCGATGTTTTCCCAGTCTGACTGTCAGAGTAGTGATGGACTGGTTAACTGACTCAATACTATAGTAAGACAAGTTTTCCACCTCAATAGGAGATACTTTAAGTTTATTTTTTGAACATGATAAATTTTCAATGCCTATTTTTATTTGGATTTTTACCCTTTTTTGTTCCTGCTGCTTTAATTTTCGGTGGGATCAGATGTGTTCTAATCATGGAAATACCAGGACTCTCTAGTTCTTGTCTTTTGTTTCCGCATTTTGATCATTAGCCTATGTATTGCATAGTGCACCTGATGCACAATTATTAAAGGGAGGTATCTACATGTCCCTGATAATCTGTAGCATGCGATTTCCCTTTTGAGGTGTTCTAGATAAGGAATTTAGGAAAACCTAGACGTAATCATTCAAAAAAAAATAATTTACCCCATTAGACAATGCCACTATGTGTGAGGACACACATTTAGATAGAATTCTTGTCCCATGGCTTCTGGCCACTCCTCGCAGATTGCAGGCCACCTCCTTGCAGTCCCATTGTTAAATATATTTAACTGTTTTTGCGTTAATTTGAAGGAAACTAACAACTGTGTAACATTTCCTATGTCACTAGGTTCTGCGGGATCTTCCAGAGTAAAAGGAAGAGTCCTAATAACCTGCAGAAAAAAGATAAAGACGAGTCCTAATTCCCATCAGTGACAGCTACAGATGAAGGGCAGACGTCTTGGACCTACAGTCCCAGCACCCAGAAAGTAGCAAGGCTGGACAGCGATCGCCAGCGCGCCATCAATGGCATCGCCAAAGCATCGTGCTTGCTTCATCAGACGGCGTTGGACATCAGACAAGGAGGAGCTGGTTCCCTGTTTGCCACAGAACCAGAGTATCAGTGCAAAAGAGCGAAAGAGAAGGATCCCTGGTGATAGCAGGGCTGGTTTGAGGCTTCAGTTTTCTACCTGTCATGTGCTGGTAACCTCTGACAGCGCACGGTCCCTTGAGCCCCTTGGCCTGAGTTTTAGCCCCCCCCCCTTTTCTTTACATCAACGGAAGGGCAGTGCACCGGAGGATCCAAGATTGGAAAAAGGCACTACATTGTGGTACCCATGATGAAAGGAAAAATAAAATGAAAGAGCTGCCCGAGCGTCCTCTGACACTGAATAATGAGTGTTGGAGCCTGAGAATGTAGACCCGGGTCTGCACGAGATGATCTGTGCCCACGACCAACAAAGAGCACAATATCTGTAGTGCCTGCCGCAGAGGAGAGACACTGGTACACTGCATTGAGACATTGAGACTTTCGAGTGAGCTGTGAGTGTTTGCCACGAGGGCACTCTAACAGATACTGAGAAGCATTATTTTCATGGAAGGCCTGAATCAAGAGGCCCAACGCAAAAGTAGACAATTCCAGTACAATTCTGTTCCTTTGGTTTTTGCTCGTGAACAAGGATTAGCCATCCGAAACGCGTTGAGCAGCTTATGATGGGGAGAAAGCGCATAAGCTGGCCTTGCTGCACACACTTACCTGCAGAGGTTCATCCTTGGTGTGGGCGTCCCCACGAAAGGCTTCTCTGTTTGTTGGATATATATATATATTCACTGAAAAAACCATAGGTTATAGACCATAAATAGTTAGGAATTAGCATTTAAAAAACCTTATTTTACTCACACAAAACCATTGAAATTCCATATATAGTTAGTTGCACTAACTATATATCGCGCACCCGCAATCCACTGCTGATCATGTCACATATTACATCATTCATGACATGGTCAGTGACATCACTGATGACATCACTGATGACATCTCAAATGACATCACTGATGACATCACTGATGACAACATCCAGTGACTGTATTTTTCTGTAAAGTTAAAATATGTCTTGAGTGGATGTATAAGTGTCTGGATGAAGGATTTAGTAGGTGCATGACTGACTGTATGAGTGAGTGATTAAATGTGTCTCACTGAATGCATGGGTTAGTGACTAAACTGTCTTAATTTGTGCATCATTATGTCTGTTGTTCTGTAAACTGCTGCATGTGTTGATCATTAGCTATACGAGAGGCTATATGTGTTATTAATTGGTTGCCCAAGTATTTCTATGGGAGATTGAGTTTGTGTGGGGGTGGCTGGAAGGTGTGTGACTCTATGCATAGATGTGTGAGCAGTTTATTCACTAGGTGTATGAGTTCAAGAGTGCATGTGGAAACAGCTACATGGGCAGTTGACTGTGTGCATGAGTGTATTGATGAGTGAATGGATATCTCAATGCTACATGTCATAGTAAGTACATATGTAAAACACAGTACATGTGAGAGTTGGCATATATAAATAACTGTGCATGAGAGCCACTGAATGAGTGAGTGGTTGTATCGATCATTGTGAACTTGTATCAGGGATTGTATAAGAGAGTAAATATGTGTTAGTATATGTTTCAATAAGTAAGGTGTGTTTAACTGTATAGTTGAAGAAATGGAGGTGAGATTGTTTCTTTGCATGACTGACTGGGTGTGTGAGTAACTCCATGGATGAGTGGCAGTGTGTGAGTGTCTGTATACACTGAGTGTATCTAAGGTTATATTAGAGTCTGAAGAGGTTTATCGTATTAGCACAAGAATGATGTCAAATGAGATGTCATCAGTGATGTCATCAGTGATGTCATTTGAGATGTCATCAGTGATGTCATCAGTGATGTCACTGACCATGTCATGAATGATGTAATATGTGACATGATCAGCAGTGGATTGCGGGTGCGCGATATATAGTTAGTGCAACTAACTATATATGGAATTTCAATGGTTTTGTGTGAGTAAAATAAGGTTTTTTAAATGCTAATTCCTAACTATATATGGTCTATAACCTATGGTTTTTTCAGTGAATTTTCAAGGTTTTGTAAATGCTAATTCCTAACTATATATGGTCTATAACCTATGGTTTTTTCAGTGAATTTTCAAGGTTTTGTAAATGCTAATTCCTAACTATATATGGTCCATAACCTATGGTTTTTTCTGTGAATTTCATTGGTTTTTTAACAGCTAATATCTGTAGCTGTAAAATGTATTCTTCTTTAAATCCAAAAATATATTTTATATGTTTATGAATAATTTTTTTTTTGAATATTTTTTTTTCTTCGTTCCCGCTTCGCAAATCGGGAAGCTTCCCGTTAGCTGACCTTGATGCCGCGAAATAGACCGCGAGCCGGTAAACGTTTCTTTACCGCAAGTGCCGCGTTACAAAACAACATCGTGACGCCTCCCGTCCGCATGACGTTTCACGTTGTCGCGTGATATGTCATATGACGTACTACGTTAGCGAACTGGTACGCGAAGCGAGTCGCAAAGCGCAGGTTTCTGGAAGCAAACCGGGAGGCCCTGCAAAGCGCTTAACGTAAACACAGCAAGTCATGTGACTTGGTAATAACACTTTTCATTGGTTCATTTCACTTTTGGTTTCCTAATGATGTAAGACTAGGTCATATCATCTAAAATGAACACTTTTGATTGGTTGAGAACTCTTGTTTTTCCCAAATGATGAAAATCCCTCCTTCTTTCCTCACTCTGACTTTCATCATTGTGAGAGAAAGACCCTTTGTGATCACTGAGCAATGGCTTCTTTAGTAGCTTCAGCTGGTGCTTCCCCACCACCTCCACCACATCCAAGGAAGAGTGGACCACCTGCTCAAGTTATAATTCAACAAGAAGAAGAAGAAGAGGAACAGGAGGACGAGCACGAAGAGAGGCAGTTTTTGCCTGAGCAGCCCAGGACGTCTCACCGGAAAGAAAACTTCATTTGGCAATTTTTTAAAATTCCCAAAGGTCAGAAAAAAGTAAATGCAAGATACGTAACTTGCCTTATATGTCAAGATAGACTGTCCAGAGGGACCGACAAAAAATACAGTTTCGGAAACTACACAATGCATCGCCATATGACTAGGTGGCATCCTAACAACTACAGTGCTGCACAGTTTCGGAACGACCTAGATAATCTCCCTATTATGGCCAGAAGATCTGTTGTACCGGAAGTAACGGGACCAGAGGGCAGGGAGATGGTGCCAAATATACAAATGAGATTTGGTGATGTAAAACACATCTGCGCATTTTGCGATGGATTCATTTCCTACGGAGAAAAAAGCATCACTCTGATCAACAGAGCTATTGACTATCATATGCAAGTTTGTCCGAAACGCCCAAAATAATAAATACTTCTTTTTGCTCCTGTTGAGCCCTTTACAATGAATCGTTTTCATTGCCCCCTCCAAGAAAACCCCAAAAAAATATAAAACTGTTCCGAAAAATTCAAAAACAGTAAAAAAATGTTCAGAAAAATAAAAAAAAAAGTTCTTTTCAGAACTACCTCCCCGTTATTAAAAAATTGGTACAATATTTGGAACTGTGCCAACCTCTATTTCTCTTAGTTCGCTTCCCAGTTCGCTCGCCGGTACGCGAACCGGAAGCAAACCAAAAACAGTAAGTATAAGGGAAGGAAACAGACACTTATGTTAAAAGAAAGACAGCTATAAGGGAGTAAACTAGAGATACCATTACCCGTAATCCACTGCTGATGATGTCACATATTACATCATTCATGACATGCTCAGTGACATCATCAGCAGAGGATTGCGGGTTTTTTGGCAACATGCCTTATCCACGGTTTAATAACGCTGCCTTTTGCTTTATATAAGTTTTCAAATTGTATGAAATATATACCAATAGGTCGTTATGAACCTTTAGGTAGTGCTTTTCTTCATGAGGTCTGGTCGCTTCCATACACATACAGATGTTTCAAAGATGATCAAGAAGTTTATCTGAATGGAGAGGAATGCACTGAGACGCCAGATCATTCACTAATGTGTAGGCACATACAGTTACACGGTTCATGCAACAAACACCGACCAAATATGGCTTGCGTGTTGCAAGGCACGCCAGTTCCTGCTATCATCCCCACGTTCAAGTTGTTGGAAAATGGTAGTTATTTGATGCTCAATAATGAAGATTGTTCTGAGTTAATTAAAAGTATTCCTTTTATCGTAACAGTAAGTGAACGGGTTATTTGCTGCAGAAATGTTCTATTTCCTCCCACACATGAACATAGGGAGTTTTCAATCTGGCCACAAATACCAACCTTGGGACACGTTTCAACGGCATGGCAAGAATAAGAGCTCTTTTGTCTCAGAGAGAGGTGGCCTTGAGTTCGGCCCGTGAAACTTTCGTACTTCACATAGCGAACACCCGTACAGAGGTGCACACCCTTTTCAATTAAGATTTGCCTTTCAATTTCAGCAACATGTTTCCGACTATCTTTAACGCATCCTCCACAAAGTCCCTGGCGCACTTTTTTAAAGTTGTTACCAGTGGTCTCGTGACTTCATTTGAGAAAATCTTTGGAGTCATCCCTGCTTCCTTTCATTCTATTTTCTGCACTCTGGTTCGTGGATTGGCATTTTTACTTGCATTACCAGCGGACGCTCTTGTGCTTTTTTACATTATTAAATATGGATGTCCCTCCTATGCAACCTCCCACCCTGCAGCTGCTGACACTGTTCCGCAATCGCATGCTAGAATATTATGGCACAATGCCGTTGGCGATATTAAGCACGGCATATGGATTATCTTTTCGATTCTCCTACTTCACCTGTGTCCAGCCTGTATTTCACTGCCTGACCTGTGATTTCGATTGGGCCATTGATTTGTGTCTCTGCGGACCGGTTTCTCCTGACGTCGACTTTAATCAGCTGATGACTCCTATCATTACTCACGAGTTGGTTTGTCCTGGCGAAAGGATTATGGCTGTGGCATTGATGCATGGACTACTTGGTCCCTGGAATTTACTGGCGGCAGCACAGTCTTTCTTGGAACAGAGCTTTCTTGAAAACCCACCGAGCTGTCCTCTGATGGTGATAGAGGATCCGGTGCTGGGAGAGCACGTATGTTCTTTTCCGCTTTTAAATTGGATGGCTGAACTGTTTTCGGATGAAGACGGTGACTTCCTATTGGAGGCTGTTGCAGCTTATTTTGCATACACAGTTATGTCATAGACCTTTTTCATGTTTGATATGCTGAGTACTAGCATTTCATTGACAATTCATTGACTTATTTGTCAAGTTTTTATTATTTACCTTGCCTATTGGCTTAAGACTCGATAAAGTACTTGGCTGTTTTATTTTTCTTTAGCATTAAATTTTCCTAGTTTTTAATGCTTTACCTTGCGGACCGTCCACATATAAACTTGCAATCTGCTCTCATGAGATGGCACTTCTATTATCTTATTCAGTTCGTTTCCGGATCATGAGGAGGTGTCATCTAGGTCCTGGATATCTTTACACCGTGTTAAGTTAGCATGGGCTCATTACCGGTTTAAACGCCATTTTTCCTTTTTTGCAACTTCTGCACACGACACTTAGTTGTTGCTTTAGCTTTCCACCTAGTAGTTCATCGTGGTTTACATGAGAATAATATGTTATTGGTCTACTATCTGCTTTACTTGTTAAACTATATCTGTACAGCGAGTGCTAAAGTTTCAAGAACAACACGATACAGAATTGTTATGAGGTCTGATCTCCACGACTTCATACTCATAACATAAGTGCAACTTCTGCCAATTCTGGGCATGAGGCGGGTTTTATATTGCTTTGCCGAACACACATACACAACAGTTGATGCGGTTCACATGAAGAGAGAGCTGGTGTATGCTGATGTGATTCCTTCAAATCTAAGACACTAAAGTATGGGCACGCCCTAAACCAACACAAAGAGACCTTCTTAGCAAATAATATAATATGTGTATTAGGGAGGGTGAGATATAAGCAGCCGCGGGCCGTGGAGGGAGTTACGATGGGGCAGGGAGGCGGGGAGGGGGAGAAGCAGGGTGGAGCCCTCTCTACCTTGCCCCTCCCCCTCCCCGCCTCCCTGCCCCACCGTAACTCCCTCCACGGCCCGCGGCTGCTTATAAGTGTTGCTAACTCTTATTCATTTACAGCATGTTAACATACTGTCACCATTCGCTTTTTATGTACTAGTAACTATGCTGGTAATTTTGCTACTGATAATATGTGTACTTGTATTCTCCACCCTGCTTCTCCCCCTCCCCGCCTCCCTGCCTCACCGTAACTCCCTCCACGGCCCGCGGCTGCTTATAAGTGTTGCTAACTCTTATTCATTTACAGCATGTTAACATACTATCACCATTCACTTTTTATGTACTAGTAACTATGCTGGTAATTTTGCTACTGATAATATGTGTACTTTTATTATCTAAGGTACTACGCCTGAGAAGACGGCATTAGTAAATAAACATTTCAAATACACATCTGTTCTTCTTAACTCCATGTTCTGGTTTCTAAGAAATCTATAACGACCGACTGTTCATGAGTTCCACGTATCCTGAGGTACTATAAGTTCATATTCTGGATTGTCTAAACATTGAGAGTTTGTTATATCCAATGTGACACTGTACCTAGCTTGCTAAGGAGTTTTTGATTACTAACGTGAGTTTTGGGACACCCTAATTCGCCGAGGTTCCAATCCTCTGTCCACAGTTCTGTGTGAGAACAGAAACCCTGCGACAGGGGCACCCCCGACCCTTGCTGGAGCTTCATCACACTTGCGATACAACTCCAGCAATGCATTCGCCGAGGTTCCAATCCTCTGTCCACAGTTCTGTGTGAGAACAGAAACCCTGCGACAGGGGCACCCCCGACCCTTGCTGGAGCTTCATCACACTTGCGATACAACTCCAGCAATGCGCCACCTTTACGGCACAGATACATCACGCATCTGTGCTGTTTTTGCCCCATGATGCGCCGCATTGTAAATGCAGCACACCATAGGTGACGGAACAGCGGCACAGAATGACTAACACATCCCTGGTGATGCGCCAGTCATCATAAATGTATCCCTATGCTTCTTATCTTGTTAGAGATGAACCGCCATATGTATCATCAAAGTTTTTTGCATTTCCTAAATAGCGAACTTTAAGGAATAAATAGCGATTCTTTACCATTCCTAGTTTGCGATGAGCTATTTGCTAATTAGCCGAATGTAGCCCAATGAAGCCCAATGTAGCCCAATGTAGCCCAAAGATGGCCGCCAGACACACAAAAAAACAAATGTAGCCCAAATATCAGCCAGATGTAGCCCAACTATAGCCCAGTGACAGAATGACCAATCAGCTTCGCAAACCTCCGTTACGCGAAGCGGAGCGCTGTTACAGATATATATCTTTTTTTGAACGTTAATTTCTCAAAATCCACTGGAGCACATATATTGAGACCTAGCAAAGGCACATCGGGCTACCAGTCCCTAATATTTTGCCAAGTTTCGTGCAAATCCATTCAGCCGTTCGATTATTATTATTATTATTTTTTTTTGCCCCGCGGGGCCCTTTTAAAACCTCCACATCAATCCTAGGGGGTCAGCGAGGATCTACTATGCCCCCTTATAGTTATTTCCCCCTTTGTTTTGACCTCCTCTTGTCTCTCGATCCTACCGAGAGACAAGATGGCGGCCGCTACGGACTGTTTGGAATGTTGACAGACGCCGGAGAACCAATCAGCTTCGCTTCACAAAGCTCCGTTGCGCGAAAAGTCCGCGAACCAGAGCGCTGCCCGGTCCGCTGTTACAGATATATAGCTTTTTTTAAACGTTAATTTCTCAAAATCCACTGGAGCACATATATTGAGACCTACAAAAGGCACATCGGGCTACCAGTCCCTACAATTTTGCCAAGTTTCGTGCAAATCCATTCAGCCGTTCGGGCTAAAAGTGAGGCCAACCGACCTATGGAAATTAACATGGGAAAAACGCGTTTTGGGACCCCCCTTTTTTCTCGGCCCCCCCTTGACAAACCCCCCCAAAATTTTCGGGGGCTGCTCAGAAACAAAATGTGCCATTTTCCTGAAAATTTCAGCCAATTCCGTCCACAAACGCCAAAGTTATTAGACATAGAATTTTCAAAAAACCCATAGAGAAAAAATCCTAACTATATATACCTACTGGCGACCGCCAGTAGGTAATATATATATAATATATATTACCTACTGGCGATCGCCAGTAGGTATATATAGTTAGGATTTTTTTCCTATGGGATTTTTGAAAATTCTATGTCGAATAACTTTGGCGTTTGAGGACAGAATTGGCTGAAATTTTCAGGAAAATGGAACATTTTGTTTCTGAGCAGCCCCTGAAAATTTGGGGGGGTTTCGTCAAGGGGGGGCCGAGAAAAAAGGGGGGTCCCAAAACATGTTTTTCCCATGCAATTTTCCATAGGGCGGTTGGCATCACTTTTAGCCCGAACGGCTGAATGGATTTACACCAAACTTGGCAAAATTGTAGGGACTGGTAGCCCGATGTGCCTTTGCTATGTCTCAAGATATAGGCTCCAGTGGTTTTTACGAAAATTAACTTTGAAAAATATATATTGGGCTACATTGGGCTATATATATGTTGGAGCCCAAATGTAGCCCAATGTAGCCCAATGTAGCCCAAAGATGGCCACCAGAGACAAAAAAAAACAAATGTAGCCCAAATATCAGCCAGATGTAGCCCAACTATAGCCCAATGACAGAATGTCCCAGAGTGTTCTAAAGAACAACTAGAGTGCTAACAGTCCTACTTATTACAAAGGTATGGCACACCTGAAGCCATCTTGATTGGAATAAAGTGGTAACTCTTAAAACATTTAATTTAAAAAGGAACAAAATGAGGGGGTTCATTTTGCCATAGAAAGTATGATTAGCGAATATATGACGAAATCCCGCATACCATCAGTCCGCAAAAAAAATCCTGCATGTACTATTAGGCCGCAAATTAAAATAACGAAAACTTTTAGAACGAATATGCCTTTAGCATACACTAAACAACTAAACTACCCTAAACCCTAAAACACTACCCCCAGCATGACCCTACACTACACAAACAGTACAACACTACCCTAAACCCTAAAACACTACCCCCAGCATGACCCTACACTACACAAACACTACAACACTACCCTAAACCCTAAAACACTACCCCCAGCATGACCCTACACTACGCAACCACTACAACACTACCCAAAACCCTAAAACACTACACCCCAGCATGACCCTACACTACGCAAACACTACAGTACTACCCTAAACCCTAAAACACTACCCCCAGCATGACCCTACACTACACAAACACTACAACACAACCCTAAACCCTAAAACACTACCCCCAGCATGACCCTACACTACACAAACACTACAACACTACCCTAAACCCTAAAACACTACCCCCAGCATGACCCTACACTACACAAACACTACAACACAACCCTAAACCCTAAAACTCTACACCCCAGCATGACCCTACACTACGCAAACACTACAACACTACCCTAAACCCTAAAACACTACCCCCAGCATGACCCTACACTGCGCAAACACTACAACACTACGCAAAACCCTAAAACACTACACCCCAGCATGACCCTACACTACGCAAACACTACAACACTACCCTAAACCCTAAAACACTACCCCCAGCATGACCCTACACTACACAAACACTACAACACTACCCTAAACCCTAAAACACTACCCCCAGCATGACCCTACACTACGCAAACACTACAACACTACCCTAAACCCTAAAACACTACCCCCAGCATGACCCTACACTACGCAAACACTACAACACTACCCAAAACCCTAAAAAACTACACCCCAGCATGACCCTACACTACGCAAACACTACAACACTACCCTAAACCCTAAAACACTACCCCCAGCATGACCCTACACTACGCAAACATTACAACACTACCCTAAACCCTAAAACACTACCCCCAGCATGACCCTACACTACGCAAACACTACAACACTACCCAAAACCCTAAAACACTACACCCCAGCATGACCCTACACTACGCAAACACTACAACACTACCCTAAACCCTAAAACACTACCCCCAGCATGACCCTACACTACGCAAACACTACAACACTACCCTAAACCCTAAAACACTACCCCCAGCATGACCCTACACTACGCAAACACTACAACACTACCCTAAACCCTAAAACACTACCCCCAGCATGACCCTACACTACGCAAACACTACAACACTACCCAAAACCCTAAAACACTACACCCCAGCATGACCCTACACTACGCAAACACTACAACACTACCCTAAACCCTAAAACACTACCCCCAGCATGACCCTACACTACGCAAACACTACAACACTACCCTAAACCCTAAAACACTACCCCCAGCATGACCCTACACTACGCAAACACTACAACACTACCCTAAACCCTAAAACACAACCCCCAGCATGACCCTACACTACGCAAACACTACAACACTACCCTAAACCCTAAAACACTACCCCCAGCATGACCCTACACTACGCAAACACTACAACACTACCCTAAAACACTACCCCCAGCATGACCCTACACTACGCAAACACTACAACACTACCCTAAACCCTAAAACACTACACCCCAGCATGACCCTACACTACGCAAACACTACAACACTACCCTAAACCCTAAAACACTACCCCCAGCATGACCCTACACTACGCAAACACTACAACACTACCCTAAACCCTAAAACACTACACCCAGCATGACCCTACACTACGCAAACACTACAACACTACCCTAAACCCTAAAACACTACCCCCCAGCATGACCCTACACTACGCAAACACTACAACACTACCCTAAACCCTAAAACACTACACCCCAGCATGACCCTACACTACGCAAACACTACAACACTACCCTAAACCCTAAAACACTACCCCCAGCATGACCCTACACTACGCAAACACTACAACACTACCCTAAACCCTAAAACACTACCCCCAGCATGACCCTACACTACGCAAACACTACAACACTACCCTAAACCCTAAAACACTAGCCCCAGCATGACCCTACACTACGCAAACACTACAACACAACCCTAAACCCTAAAACACTACCCCCAGCATGACCCTACACTAAACAACCACCAAAACTCTACACTACACTAACACAACACTACACTACACAACACTACACTACACAATCACTAACCCACGAAAAAATTAACACAAACCCACTTACCTCTCCCGTCATCGTGGTTTTCACAACACAAATGCATTTACCATACATGCCTTTAAAACGTAATTCTTTGTAAAGGCATGCGCGATAAATGCACATGCGTTTTGAAAAAATGCGGGATAATGGTATGCGAGGTCAATGAGCTTGCGGGATAATGGTATGCGGACTGAAAGTCTGCGGGATAAAAAATGCGGGAAAATGGCTGCAAACCATGATTAGCAGCAGACTTCCCTGGTGAGCACTAGCTTTACTACAGTGATCTAATGAGCAACTAGAGTGCTAACATTCAGAATTTATGGCAAATGTGTGACACATCTGAATGCCTTCTTGATAGAACCAAAGTAAACAAGCATTGAAAATGCAATAGATCTCGCCCTCGTTTAAGTTAAAGCCATTCTGTTTTTAATGAGGTGGCTTTTTAGCTTTGCTTTTATTAGTGTTTTTAAAAC